>NW_020664589.1:10073144-10088194 GCF_002925995.2 Terrapene triunguis | reverse complement strand
AGCCGAGCCGGGGCCCCACATGGCCGGGCAGGCAGCGCTAGCCGAACGCAGAGCGCCCCCTCGCTCCCCATTGGCAGAGGCGGCGAGGGGCGGGGCCCGAGGAGGAAGCGCGGCGCGCGCCTTGCCGGGGCTCGGGGTCCGGCTGCCTGTCCTGCCGCGCGGGGGGGGGGGGGGGGGGGGCGCGCGCTCGTTGCAGTACTGCCGCGCGGGGGCGGGGCGGGCCGCTGGGAGAGGCTGCGCCTGTAGCACATGGCCTGCAGTCCCGCAGCTACATACCCGCCCCCGCTGCTCCCTCCCTCCCTCGGGTACTTCCGTGCCCGCTCTGCGCCGGGCCAGGAGTGAAGCTGAATCTGTCAGTCCCTCTGAACGCTCCCTTCTGTGGCAGCTGCGTCCAAAGTAAAGAGTTCTGCGACCATTCGTGTGGGTGTCCCGGAGAGTTCTCCGTCCCCTTGTCTACACACGGACAGCAGCGGGCATGGCTAATCCAGAATAGCGCCTCGTGTGCAGACGGGAGTCCAGAATAAAGTCACTTTTATCCCATAATAATTTTTCTGCTTTGTGCGTGAATTATTCTAGCATACAGTCATTTTTATCCCAGAATTGTGTCCACACCAGGAGCGATTGCTTTATTTCTGAGGCTCTCAAGTCATTTTACAAGTTCATTTCCCAGCCACCAAAATTCAGCCACTTCTAGGCTGGGGCAGCTGACACTGAACAGTTTACAACACAACATGGCAGTTCGGTAGGGTGAACAGATGTCCCAATATTATCGGGACCATCCCAATATTAGGAACTTTGTCTTATATATGCAATTATATCAGTCCCCCTGAAAAAAAAATGTCCTGATTTTTCACATGTGCTATCTGGTCATCCTCCAGTTAGGCCAGGGAGTGAGTTGAAACTACACAAGGAATTTTAGGGAGGCAGGATGTAATTATGCAACTGTAAATCGACTAAGATAGGTGTGGGTTGTGCAAACAACCTTGTCCCTAATTTTGTTTAAACTGTCCTGGGAGTTATTTACCCTGAAATATTTTAAGCAAAACTCACACATCCTGATTCTAATGTACTTAACACAATACTGACAACTTCAAATGTACAAAAATCATGAGATTTTAAAAAATAATATACTTCAGGTTATTTGTATTTGCTTTCAGGTTTCCGAGTCTTTAGGGTTGACTGTAGGATTAACTGAATGGGGTCACATTTTCACAGTAGAAACTTTTTCTTTTTAATGAAAGCTGAAATTCTCATGAAATCACGTGACTCCAGGAGTTTGGGCTTTGAGAAAAAACACTAAGTATTGTAGAACCTCTGCTAAAATCATGAGAGTTGGCAACAATAAATAAGCATAGAGAGAATATGTAACTAACTCTTTGTACAATGAGGCAGTAGATAATTCTGCTACGTCCATCCAGGAAGTGCACCAGTAGCTTCCAGCTGACCTAATGCACTGTGTACAAGATAACACGGTGTTTATCTTTTATGAATAAAGTACCATAACCACTGCAATGAGCACTGTTGATTAATCACGATGCAAGAGTATTTCTATATGGTTTTGATTCCCCAAGCTGTAAGTCCTGCTCCTCCAGTCCACATATTCACGCTCAATGCAGGTTAATGTCAGTGGAACATTAGCTTGAGTAAGGATTGCAAAACTGCATCCATAACAGTATTTTTACTTGTGACGAAGGGAGAGAGAAAAGGACTTTCTGGTAAGGACACGTTAGGGTAGCACTTGCAATGCAGCTTTACTGGTCTTTAGAAGTAAAATAATCTTGTGAGAATAGAAGTTACTCTCCCCTTTAGCAAAGCCCATAGTAGCCTTATTTGACATTTTAGCTGGATTCATGGCACTAAAGCAGTGCTCATATTAAGACCAGTACATGAGGTCGGTACAGGGAATCCTTCTCCCCAGGAATTATTTTGGACAGTGATCTTTTAGGGCAGGCGTTTTAGTGGCGCCTAAGTGGGTTAGGATTCATGGGTGCCTTTCACTGGGAGTTGGGTGCCTAACTCTTGTTGGAAATCTCAGCCTTAGTTTCTCATAGCAAGATATGAGGTGCGTGAAGTGTACACAGCATCTAGCTGAGAGGTGACAAATAAGATCATAGAATCTCAGGGGTGGAAGGGACCTCAGGAGGTATCTAGTCCAACCCCCTGCTCAAAGCAGGCCCAATCCCCAAATGGCCCCCTCAAGGATTGAATTCACAACCCTGGGTTTAGCAGGCCAATGCTCAAACCACTGAGCTAATGTCCTGCATGTTACCAGGATTTCGCAACAGAGATTTCACACCTGTGACCCCGAGATGTAACACACAGACCGAGTCAAACCACTGGCCTGCGATGTAGGTGAGAAAGCACAGCAACGTTTGAGAAAGTCCCTGGGCAGCTCCCCAGACAAGCCACATGGACCTCCTGCTTCACCTTGCACATTTCAGTTCAGCAATAATCAACCCTTCTGCAAATCCCAACTTCAGTGTCAGCGGGAAGAGGCGCTGGAGCGGGGTTTTGCTTTGAACATTTGGGGAAATGCTCTTCCCACTACATACACACACGTAAGATTCTCACGTCACCCTCCCCTTGCAGCTGATAACACACACTTTAAAAATTATACAAAACAAAGTTCGTTTTATTCAGCCATCTACTTACAAAATAAATGGGGAGGGGGGGGAAACAACCCCAGAGAGAAGTGTGAAGCTACAGTAGAATACTGACCAGGGACTTAATTGCATTCTGGGTGCACCAGTAGTTCTGCAATGTTTAGACATTGATCTGTAATGGTTACATCCCATTTCAAATACTTTCTTTCAATTATACAAGTAGAATTAGCTTAAATGACTGAAAGGAGAAAGCTGTTTGCAGCGGTTCCAGGGTATGAGAGAGAAGGTGGGTGAGGTAATATTTTTTGTTGGACCAACTTCTGTAGGTGAAAGGGACAAAGCTTTCAAGCTACATAGAGCTCTACTAAGGACAGTGACAGTTGAGTACCCAGGTGCTACTGTATAGCTTTGATTGAAGGACCAGAAATGGAAACTGCACAGAATGCTTCCTCTTAACTAAGAAACCAAAGAGCTTCTTAGCCATGAGCACCCATCAAACCCCAACTCTCCCCACTGTCTTTGATTAAACAGCACTAATCACTGCCCAAAAAATTAACTTCATAGCAGCTTCATCGACCATTTGACAGAAACATGTAGTCTGAGCACCCACTTGGGAGCCAGAGAGTCCTTAATTCTAATTCTGGCCCTGACACGGCCTCCACCTATAGCCTTGGGCAAGTCACTGCACTGCTGCCTCAGTTTCCCTAGCACTTCAATGGGAATAGTGTTTATGTCTGTGACAGGGGTGTTCTGGGGAGTCCAGGTAGCTTTAGCTCTCCCATCTCAGTAGTTTCTGAACACAGGGATTCAAGTTTGCAGAGCACCTTGAAGGTGAAGAGTGTTATATACACGTACTGAGAAGGTTATTATTTTTGTAAACTACAGCGGAAGTCATTTTAGTGCCACCCCAGCCGAGGAAGAGGCTGAGAATACGGATATAGGAAGCACACAAATGTTGATTAACTTGAGTCTCAGGAAGAAATAAATACTGAAAAAAACCCACCCCAAACCTTGACCCACATTTCCTATTCAGAACCTGAATACACTCGATTCCTGCATAGCACAATAACATGTTCCCAACCCGGGATTCACATGGAAACAAACTCCATGCTCCTAATGGTCTCTACATGTAGTCATCATGTGGTAACATAAGACAAATCCTAGCTCAAAGTTGCTACAGCAGTCAATTTCCTATTGGCCTATTACTTCTACCATAGCCCTCTGGTAACACTTTCTCGGGCGTGGCTCAAGAGGTGAAGACGACACTGCTGATATCCAGTGAATGGCAGCAGCTGACCTGCAAACACAACTACAGTACATTATTCCGGGAGTGGGAGAAGGTTGGCTCAATGCAGCAGCTGGGAAGACTCCATCAGCTCAGCACGACTGGTCTGAGCGTGCTCAGCAGGCACGGCATTCTCTTCAGGAGTGCTCCGTCGGGCCTGCCCCGTGCCCGTTCACGTGAGGATGCGATGGGGTTGAGCTCTGAGGGGCCGCAGTGCTCTGCTCGGCCGTGGCAGCTGCCAGAGGCATGGAGAGGCCTTCGGGGGAAAGCACGGCAGGGTCTTCTCTCCAGTAGGCTTCACACAGAGGAAGATCATTGGTGTCACATAGACTGTAGCTTTCCAGAACAAGCCACCCCAGTAAGGAGAGACAGCAGGTGCAATCAGAGAGGGGAGGGGGGAAAAAAAAGAGGGGAGGGGAGAAAGCAAGACAGAAGCAAAGCGTTAAGAAAATGGCAAAAGCGTCCATGGACATAATGTTTGTGGATTATAAACTTTATCATGAGTCTCATGACACTGATGTTCCCTAACAGGGCTCGGGCTGGTGTGTGATCTCACTGCCCTGGGAAGGATCAGGGGTCGTGTCATTGAAGCCAGCAGTGTTACTCCAGTTTGAAATTGGCATGTGGGTCCACTCTAATTCCCATTCAAGTCAAAGGAAAGACACCTGGGGCAAAATCCCAGCCTCATTAAAGTCAATGGTAAAACTCCCATTCACGTAAGTGGGGCCAGGATTTCATCCCTGGCAATTTCACTGAGAGATCTGGACCTAACTGAGAGGAGAATCAGGCCCTTTGGCCCTAATTTCGCAAGTAATTTTGGGTGTCCAGCTTAATACACCTGACCCTGATTTTTTAGAAAAGTGGAGTGTGCTCACACCTCCAGCTGCTGGGAGCTGCGAATACTTTGCACCTTTCACACTCAGGTCTAAGATCTAAAAACCAGCAGCCACTTTTAAAAGTTTGGGCTGTAAGTGTTTAGAGTCAGGATTATTCTTGATTTACCATGGGGCAAAAAAACCAAACAACTTCCCCTGCAAAAAAAAAAAGGACTAAGTTCTTTCAAGGAGCATTACTAGATTGTCACTGAATTGTTTGGAGGTCTGTATTTGTAAGATCATCATTCCATTCTTTTTGTTAAGAACCAAAAAAAACCCAAAGCCTCTATCCCCTTCTCCCCTGCTCTAGTGTTATGACTAATAGCTAAAAAAGTTGTGCACCAAGAAAAGGACAATCGATTCTCATGCTGCAGGATCACTGTAGGGGTCAGGAAACCCCCCACCCCCATCTCTAGCATTACCAGATTGGCAAAGATTTATGGGAGATTTATGCCTTCTCCTGCAGCATCTTTGGCCAGATTTTCAGAAGTGTTGATCACCTGTAGCTCCCAGTAACTTCAACAGGAATTGTGTGTGCTCAGCTCTTCTGAAAAAGCAGGTGACGGTGGTTGACCACTGCAGGGTATAAGATTAGGTGGACCTGTAGGGTGAACAATTATGACAAATCTTGTGTTCCTAAGCTACTGGCCATCTCTTGTCCCTGTGTTGCCCTGGGTCCTGCTCTGAAGTCTGAGGTGGATGCACAGTGGCAGGGCTATAAATCAAAATAAAAATAGAGGGGAAAAAATGCTGGAAGAGAGGAAGGAGCTGCCCATGCAAGAGACACCCAGAGACCGAAGTGAGTGCTGTAACAGGAAATAGCTTATGTTCAAAATAAAACAAACCCAAGAGGTCCAGGGATTTTCTTGTTTCTGTTTTATTTACCATTAATAGACTCAAATAGAGATTTATGGGAAATATTTTAAAAGTAAAATATATATAAAAAGAGACTAAACACTTTGAACTGAAGAGACGTGTCTAGCAGGTTGAACTCCAAACCCACCCTCCAGTCACCAAGCCACGCTCTCAGAGAGACAGGAGTGTGGACCAGGAATTCAGAGCTCCGGCCACAGGTGGCTGGATAAGGCAAGCTGGAGTGCCCGGGGCTACAGCTTTGGGGAATAAGCACATGAGGAGGTCACTGATTTAAAGCACTTGGTTTTTGGCAGTTACAGAGAATTCACCCAATGCCAAGTCAAATCATCTCTTTTCCAGCAGTCGCCCCGCTAGGTTTGCTAGAGAGAAGGGGTGGGCATTTAGCATCTGGGGCTTTTGCACCATCACCAAGTGAGGTCCCTTCATTGGGGTATGAAGGCTTTTCACCCCATCCTTCAGTGCCTATGCAAAACAAGGCTGCCACTGAGGTATGCATGAAGGACTGCAGGACTGGGGTCTAATTAGTCCTGAAACCACCAACCATGTCTCCTGGATCTCAGCCCCTCATGACTGGATCCCAGAGCACTAGGGTCTGGTGTCCAGCAGACCTCACACAGGAGGACTACTAAGAACTCTTCAGCCTAGCATCCGGGTGGAATACAGCTCTGGAAAAGAAGTGGGCATCTCTCCTTCTCCTCCCTCCCTCCCTTAACCCTCCCCAAATTATATAGACCTCAAAATTTACACTACAGCTCTCCAGCCAGTAACCTGAAGTTCATAGTTGCCATGGGGCTCTGCAAGGCACCATCCAATCTCACAGTGGAGAGGACCCTGAGGCTTTGTTGGATGTGACCCCAAAGGAGAAGTTGGGAGGCGGATGCTAGGATTAAATGCTCCCCCAGGCCACACTACTGGGACCACGTGGGAAGGCACCTGCCTAGAACACAAAAGCACATGAGTTGCTTTGAAAGATTCTTGGCTTGCAAGTTTCCTCATGAAATCAGTATTTACTAGCAAAAACCCTACAGACATGCAGTATTTACCAGTATATGGGGCAAGAGTGTCTCCCAAACCCCTGGTACTGTGATGGGAGTGAGAATATGCCTTTCCAGGTGACACCTACCCAAAAGCACAGAGTCTAATTCTATAGTTCTCCCACAGACAAGCAGTGAAGTCAACAGGAGTTTTGTCTGCACAAGGATCTGTGGGCCCTAGCAATACACAGGGACCAGTCGGAGGCTAACAGACTGGGTGCAGAGAACGCACGGCTCTGCAGCTTCACCCAAAGGGATGCCAGGAAACAACAACGTTTCAGGCGTTAAACTCTAAGCTCTAACTATTGGGGATGGTGAAAAGCCACCAACAGAAACCAGAGATTGGGAGAGCAATTTGGAACAGTGGTCGTGTGGAATCCTACTGTCCTGCTCCCACTGAAGTCAGTTGACAGCTACTGACCCCCAGCTGAGCTCTCAGAATCAGTTTCATGTCACCCTCTCCAGGCATACACTGAGTCTTGCATTTACAGACATTTAAACACAATTAACATCCTACAGCCATGTGTAGTTTAATACAAAATAGAAACCCCTTTCTCCACATCAGACAGTAAAATTCTGTTAAAAAAATCCTTATGACTCTATAAAAGTACTTTGAATAAGCCACTTGTTGTGTCTATTTAAACACTCACATGTTTCTTTGGTGCAGAAATAAAGATTGTGTTAAATCTGTAGCCGATGGCACATGAAGGAGAAGGAAATAAGTGCTCAAGGACCAGTGGATGAAACATTAGGTGCAGCTACAGGACATGAAGCGTCATTAAAGAGACCATAGCTCTATAATCTAGGCAAGATTTCTCACCACATGAGCACTTCATATTAGAAACAGAATAAGACTGGATTGATTTGGTGCAATGAGGGGAGGGAGGGGACAAACCCCCCCTGCTCCTGCTTAGACAGTAGTTCTGCTAGGAATGATGGCTGAGTGCAGTTTCAGAGCTCGGTAGATAAGAGACCACACCAGCATGGTCAGAACCCATTGGTCCAAAGATTAAAATAACCATTTTAGAACCACAAAAGTGTACATGCCAGAGCATCTGGTTACAGTGTCACATACACACACCACAGGCTCACATTTGGGTCACCATAACCTCACACACCCCTGTTCGGCCAGCACAGCGGTGGATGTTGTCTATCAAGTGATGAAATAATAAAGTCCTGACCCAGTTAAGACCTGAATTTTTGCTTAGATCAGTCAGCATTGTGTAACCCTACTCAACTCCTTTTCCACTCATCTCCAAAATATTTACTGGGCCTCTCACTGTCCTAAGACATCTTTTTATAATTGTTGCTCTCCTTTTCCCAGCTATGAAAGGTAAGTTTTCTTAAAATAATGCATCAATTTTAAAGGGACGCTGTTGGGCTAATATTTATTTCTAAAATACCTGCATTACCAGTAAATTATGGCCTGATTTTCAAAGTTCCAGTTGACTCGAGCATCTGTAACTACCACTAAACTTTTTTTTTAATTCCCTAAAATAAAATCAGCTTATCAAAGCTTATTAAAAGTGAAAGAAGTTTAAAGAGCTAGTTTGCTTTTCACCATTTATGCTGTTGATTAACTTGTTGCACTTCACTGACCTTGGACAGTGCAACCGAACCAGTCACTTTCAGATCTGATTCTGGAAACTTTCACTTACTGGATCACATTAACTAGCCAGGTTGGGGGTTGCAACCATATTAGGAGAGAAAAAAAAGTTTGTATCCACCAGAACCTATGTTCTATTGAAAGTCTTTAAAAAGATTTCACAAAAGATACATTAGGGGTAGGTTTTACAAAAAACCCACCAACCCTCTCACCCTGCTAGAGACAGAAAAATGCTGATTCTAAGCTACTTGATGATGTCCCTTTAGTTCATTTTAAATAGATTCCAGACAGTTGGTGGTGGTGAGCTGTAAGGAATAGGCACGTTATGTAGTTAGGACACTTGTGAAGAACTGGCACAGAAAAAGGCTCTTCCTCATACCAGCCTGACTGCTTAGCATCTCGATGGCTTGTTTTAGGTTGTACAAGACAAGTTTGATCTAATTAAAAACACAGGTGTGAATTTTAAGGGGAAATATCCATTTAGGCTTGTGTCTTAAGGACCATCTGCTCTCCTATCCTGTTTCTCAGAAAGGGCTGGAGACAAGAGGAGGTTTGTTAGTACATGGGAGTCCATGGCCCTATTTGTACCTGGAAGAGTAATATTCTTCTTCTAGTTCGTACAGGTCAACGGAAATCTCATCCCTCAGCGAGATCAGCTTCTTGTCACACTCTTCCTGCACGTTCCGCAGCTGCTGGTTACGCTGGTTAATGGCTTCGTTCACGGAGGGGAAGTCATTGAGGATCAAGAACTGCTTCAGGTCGGACACAAGCTTCATCAGGGACTCGCCAGCTCGGACCTTGCAGGGTGGATAAAATATTAAGCAAACGGGACACAGAGTGACTTCGGGTCCTTTACCACGGCTCTGCAACATGATCTGCTGGGCTGCCCCCTCAACCTCACAATACCAGACTTTGCAACATGGGAGCAACTTGGCTAAAATGCTAGCTAAAAGCCTGCAGTATCAGAGGAAGAACGCATTAGCACAGTACAGTTGTCCATGTACACCAGGGGCAATATGCAACCTTCTGGCACTCTATGCACGAACCATGATGTTCTTTTGTTCCACTGGCAAGCACAGCCATCAGTAGTATAAACCCAGAACTATATGTTTTGGCACCACCCAAAGGCAAAAGAAGGTATTAACATTGCAAGCCAAGAGCAGGATTTCAGTCAGGGGCCTCACCAGTTACAACTGGGCAGCTCTGAAAGTGAAAGTTGATCAATTTGGGTCCCAACCCCAAGCGAAATCCAGAGCAAACAGAAAAATCGCTCTCTTCCTTTGCACTGGGAAAGCCACCCAGTGATGATTACACCTCTTGCAGCAACTGTCATTAGTATTCTGAGTGCTCCTCATGGATGCTGTAACGGACCACAGAGCACACAAGATCCGCTATGCAGCACGCCTGCTTGGCACACAAGCTGTACTTACGATGTTGGCAGCTCTGACGTGCATCTCGTAGTTGTCCTGCTCGCTCTGGGTCGCTCGAGAGACTTGGGTTTCATCTTCAATCTAAAAATTAATTTAAAAAAGCCACAAATCTTCAGCTCACCCAATATTCCTGCATCCCAGAAGAGGTTATTACTTTAAAGAATAGCTTGTTTCAGTTCAAACCACATATAAAAGGGGCTTGTGTCCCTGATCCCATCTAGTAGATGCTTTTGGTAGGATCAGGGTTAAGAGTGCACCATTTGTTGATCTCCCATCTCTTCCCTCATGTTAACCAATTGCTGTTCACCTCTCTGTTTTCCTTCGACTGTCTTCTTTGATTCTTCCCACCACCGATTTTCCAGCACTCCCAGCTTGTTTGATTGGACTGTTTTTTGAAAACCGAGTAGCATAATTTGCAACTGTTCACTAGTAACCTGCTAAAAATAACTGTTGAAAACTCAGGAGGCCAAATTTGGCATCAACCTACTCTCACCCCATGTAAAGCTATTAAAGCCTCATTGAAGAATAAGACCAAGCTTGGCGTAGATGCAGAATAGATGCATAACTGCAGAATTTGACTCCAGGAAGTGAAAGCTTCAACAGCTGAATCTCTATGAGCCACCTAAATCTCACTGTTCAATTTTCAAATGCAGCCTTTTCCCGTGAGCTGGATTGGTATTTCTAGCCTTGAGGGTGTAATGATCATTCTGAGCAAAATTATTGGATCTACGTTTATATTTCAGCCCATGTTACCTTAGGATTTAGTCCTACAAATGCATAATTAGGATGCAAGTAGTCCCAGTGACCGGAAGATCAGGGTCTAAATTATAATCTTACATTTTTATGGTGCCTTTCATCCAAAGGGATCCCAAAGCACCTAAAAAAATTATAGACAAGGATCACTTTTCCCCAGCACTCAAAATGAGTCACCTCTGCTCTAAATTTCAGCTAGAGAGCTAATTAGTCTCTATTAGTTCATTACAAAACAAGGAGTCAGGTCAGAAATTCAGGAATTTTCTGATTATCTACAGCTATTTTCAGGATGAAGAGATCTATTCTTTTGTTCAGTGCGGTCAGGAAATCCCCATCTGCAATGTGTTGCCTTTTCCATAGTGGCTAATTGGCCTTTGCCTCACCCACCTCACCTTCTACATAAGGAAGCTGGTGTAAGAAGGTGGGGACTATGCTAGTTGGTCACAAGCCGGAGGATTGTTCTACATATTATAGGCTGGGAAAATAGTTAATAAGTCCAAGTAAAAAGGAGGAAGAAATATAGATACACTGATTTTGTAGTGACAAAGCAAGTTGACAAAGATTTAGGGACCCCACAGCTGTGAAGGTGTTACAAGCTGAAGGTTATTAGGAGTCATCTCCAGGATTTAAACATCTGGGGTAAGAGTGTTTTGATATATAGTTGTTAAATGTGATGTTAGTGGAGGAAATTTGTTCCTTTAAGTGGTGCAGGAAACTGACTCTTCTCAGAGAGCTTGCCTAAATCTAACTGTGGAAAGGATTATTCTTTTGAGGGAATGTTCTATTTATGGGATATTTAAAAATAAATCAAGCTTTATATGACTTCCCACTTTTGTTCTGTTGTGTGCAGACACTTGTTCCCTTGTTTAGGATTAGAGGGACTCTAGTGGTTCTTCTAACTAGTGGAAATAAAACTTGAGTGGGCTCTGGGATGGACTTCTATACCCACACCTCACTCTGACAGCTACCAAATGGGTACTGACTTCATTCGCCTTCTTTCAAATACCCACCTTAGCAGTCTTGATGATCTCTGTGAAGTTATCCATGATCGACTTGATGTCATCTTTCAGCCTCTTGTTGTAGGACTGTAGGAGGGTTTCTTTACTCTGAGGCAGGCCTCGTTGTTGGGACATTGTGTTAAATTAGATTGGAACTGAAAGGCAGGAAAAGATAAAGCCTATTACAAGCCCCAGGCCAGGGGCTGCACCACACATTAAATCCTAATAATTCCAATCACAACATGACACCAGCCTATCGAAATGCTTCCTCTGAAACGCCTAATCTTACTAGGAGCCAAAACCACACAAAGCCAATCTCTTCTCCCTACTCTAACCAGGAAGGGCTGTAATTCTGCTCCCACTGACCAACAAGAGCAGGATTGGGCCATTATACAGTCTTAAATCTACACCACAGTTTAAACAAAGAAATCAGCTGCAGCAAATAGTTACTGTCAGAGGCCGTAGGGAGAAGTTATGGGGGTCCACAACAGATATTTCCAGGCAGCAACCTCAGCCCACCAGCTCCCTGGGGACAGGAAAGAAGGTCCCCTAGCTAAGGTCTCTAGTACCTACTAGCCTGCCTGATTGCTGGAGTGAGTGTTCCCACTACAGCACTGGAGGCACGACTGTGAATTAACTCACAGCCCTCTAGCAGGGTCCATCCACCTGCAACCTGCCATGAAACAGCCCCTGAGGGCAGTGCCTGCTGCGGGCTCTGCTTTACTCACCTAGCTAGTTACCCAGGCATTGCCAGTACCCAGCCACCGCCTTGGTGTCACCAGCACAGAGCACTGCTGCTCTCAGCCAGGGCTCCTGGCTTCGCTGCAACCACCCACCTCTCAGGATCATCCCACCCGCCTCTCTTCTTCGCTGGTGGTTGGCTGCTGCGGACGCCAATCCTTTGCCCTGGGTTGGGACCTGTTTCAAGTAGAGTTGAGTGAGCAGGTTTTTTAAAGCAGCAGGGTGTGTAATGTGTGTGTGTGTGTGTCCCTGACTTGCTGCTTGGGCAGACAAGAGTGTCTGCAGCCCCTGCTCTTTACAAAGGCACCAATCGACTGCTTTAGGGACGTGCAGGCAAGGTGGAAACTGCAGGATTTCTCCAAACCGTTATCACTTAGGCGAGGGGTTCTCAAACTGGGGGTCGGGACCCCTCAGGGGGTCGTGAGGTTATTACATGGGGGGTGATGAGCTGCCAGCCTCCACCCCAAACCCCGCTTTGCCTGCAGCATTTATAATGCTGTCAAATATATTAAAAAGTGTTTTTAATTTATATGGGGGGGTCACACTCTGAGGTTTGCTATGTGAAAGGGGTCACCAGTACAAAAGTTTGAGAACCACTGACATAGGCAGGCTTGAAAGCATTGGCCTATAGCTGGACTGTCTGAAGGGTCAGGCAGATACTCCTCCATTTGTCACTTCTGGAAGACTTTGTAGCCATAAGAGCTAGAGATTTTGTTTTTTTTAATTAAAGCTTAGCTGGAGCACAAGACCCAGCCACCCACAAAAGGTACCAGCTCCTGTCTCAGCATAAACTGGGCCCATTCCAAAGTAAATGCCTGGCCCAACTCCAGGTGAGCAGGGGTGGGGAAAACGGGGGCAAAACTTTCTTAGGCTTTGCACTAGGGTCTGGTTCATGCTGTGGCACGTAATGCATTAGTATTAACTTCCCCATTCGCTTCCAACAGACAAGGAACAACACAGAGTGACCACTTACCCCTTATTTTAAGAGACCTCGCCTGACCATTTTAAACAGCAAACTGAGCAGCAGAAATACACCTTTGAGAGAAGCAACAGAGGGTCCTGTGGCACCTTTAAGACTAACAGAAGTATTGGGAGCATAAGCTTTCGTGGGTAAGAACCTCACTTCTTCAGCTGCAGGAGAAAAAATACCGGCTTTGCTAAGGGAACTAGGGTGTCCCTAAAGTGTCCCTAATTAAACAGAGCATTGTTATTGATTTGCATCCAATAGGCCTGACAGGCTCTTTCACTAGACTCCCCAGGCTGCGGCAGCCAGCTGTGGGAACCTGCAGGAAAGGTCAGAGCAGGGATAGGAAGCCGCGGGCGGGTGGACACTAAGACCCAGGGTGCCCCACGCAGCTGCGTGTGAGCCAGGACCGTGCTGCGAGTGTTTTTGCGGAAAGGCACCATTACTGTCACACACCCGGCCGCCTCCGGGCCAGACTCTTCCCCAGGGCTTGTGGGAGCACCTAGGGTGACCAGACAGCAAGTGTGAAAAAATCCGGACAGAGGGTGGGGGGTAATAGGAGCCTATATAAGAAAAATACCCCAAAATCGGGACAGTCCCTATAAAATCAGGACATCTGGTCACCCTAGCGCTCCCAGGAGGGCGAACTGGGCACCGCAGCTGCTGCCACCTAAGGGCCGCAAGGAGCCTGCTCGGCAAACCAGGGCGTTTACACAGGGCCCCAGCCCGTTCGCTCCGGAGTGGGATTGTGTGGACCTGGTGAGCAGGACAGGGCTGAGTCAGGGCACACGCCCTCTGCTCGCCAGCTGCCCACCTCATTCCCGTGCCACCCAGCAGTATCGACAGGGCTCTCCAACAAGGGGTTGGGGCGACCGCTGCCCTCTCTAGAGGGCTTGCAGCTCCCAGCTTCGTAAGGCTGCTCCAGTCCACAGCTGTCAGCAATAAACTCCGCAATTCCTCCTTCCTCTGGGAGTAATCGGGTGCGCCATGCACAAGGACCAAGGTACCTGCAATTTTTCCTTTCAGATGTTCTATGAGCTGTGTGGTGTCTAATCTTGTTTAGATTTTGGAAAAAATACAGCAGGTCTGGGGTTTGCGGGGAGACCGGGTGTTTTAAATGCGGAGAAGTAACTTAAAAATAGCCGCTATTAAATGCTTGAGACAAACTAATATTCAGTGAACTTAGGTCCATATTCTGCTCTTGAAGAAATGGCATCAAATTTACATCTGGGTCTGGAGAAGCGGGAAGTCTTAGCCACACGTTCATTTTATTTATATATATATATATATATTCTCTTCCCCTTTTTTTCTTTCTCGCATCTTTCTTCTCCCCATATTCCCCTTACTCTCAACCACTTTCTTTATTTGCCCACAGAGGAATGGGATCAATAAATACTTCTGAGATGTAGTTTATCCATATATTGTAGACTGAGGGTTATTCCCCCCCGCCCCCCATAGACCAAATGTTTCCCCTTTACATCAAAGCAATAACTGACTGAGAGTAGAATGCAGCCCTACATGTTAACCTCAGTAAAGTCGCACCAGTGTAATGGGGGAGAGAATTTGTTCCTCTGCATTTTACCTGCATGCATTTATATATATATTAATATAGGACTCAGTCCTGACCCACTGAAGACAATGGATGTTCAGTCGGTGCAGGATGGGGCCCATACTTTTTGAACTATTTTGGGAATATGGAAGATTGTCAATTAGAATATTATATAAAATACTGCACTGGCTTTCTATCAGATGTAAAGAGCACTTTTATTTTCCTCTCCCCGTTGTCTGAGTTGGTCTGTATATTTACAAATAATTTTCAGGGAAAATCTAACACACACAAATCCCAGGTTCTGAGCTGGATTTGCAGCTTTCTTTGCGTTTGTCT
>NW_020664589.1:10069166-10073134 GCF_002925995.2 Terrapene triunguis | reverse complement strand
ACAGTAATGGAGGTTTACAAGTTGACCAAGAAATGCCATGAAGCCATTATGATGGACAAAGCCAAAGGAATTGAGGCAATCTGGCAAGAAGAGAGTCACTTAAACAAGTATTTTGTTTACCATAAACCAACCAAAATACTTTCCCCGGAATACCTGTGGGATGACAATCTAGGTAGGCGAGAGATCCTTAAGAAAAGAAGGTTTCTTGCTGTACCAAAGAACCATGCTGCAATCAGAAATAAATGAAGTTCATCTCAGACTGGTCTTAGTGTGAACTAACATAACTGATATTGTAGGTTTCCTTGGTTGATGAAAATATACAGACAATTGGTAAAAGCTCCATAACTTTTTTTGACATTCCCAGTATTTCTGGATATGGGAATGGTTTCAAGATGACACTATGTTACCATAAGGATAAGGCATGCATCCGACGAAGTGGGTATTCACCCACAAAAGCTTATGCTCCAATACGTCTGTTAGGCCTTGGCTACACTTGAGAATTCACAGCTCTCCGAGGGGAATAGCTTGCAGCGCTGCGAGCGCTGATTACACTGGCGGTTTACAGCGCTGCACTCGCTGCGCTCGGGGAGGGGGGCGTTTCCCACCCCTGAGCGCAGCAAGTTGCAGCGCTGTACAGCGCCAGTGTAGCCAAGGCCTTAATCTATAAGGTGCCACAGGACTCTTTGTCACTTTTTACAGATCCAGACTAACACGGCTACCCCTCTGATACTTGACACCATAAGGATAGTTTGCTGATTCCAACAATTTCATTGCCAAAAATACATTGGTATTTGTCTGCAATAGAGCTGTACCAGCAATAGGTTGTGTCTAGTGTTGGGGAAATATAAAGAGACTTGTAGATTCAGATGCTTATTCAAACTGCTCTTGGCTGGACATCTGATGCAAAGATGCTTTCATGAGACTTCCAGTGCGTCCTGGTTTTATTTGGGTCAGAACTGATGTGGAAACATAAGAGATATTTTGGTATTTCTATTTGTTACCAGAGCCAAAATCTCTGTGTGGCTGTGTGTTTAAAAAAAAATGAAATTGAACCAGAGAATTTTTTTTAGAAGAGCAAAAAATCTAGTTAATTTGATTTTTCTCGGTGGTTTGGGCTGCCCCTAATCTGTAGGATACTTGAAATGCGTCTCAAGGTTCAGCTGCCTCCAATCCTGTGGTGCTCTCTGACTTGCAAAAGACACTTGAAAATGAAATAATCTTGTGTCTCAACAGTTTATCTGGATCCATCTTTTCAATCTCAGCTGGCCCAGAATGATATCAAATCTTTAGGTTTTCATTTAATTTATAATGAAGAAAGCTCAGGGTTATCAGATCTATTTTCAATTCATTTTCTCTCCTGAAGGAGACAAAACTATGGTTAAAAGACCTTAGCTTCCTGGTGAGAAATGGCTGGAGAAGTATCACAATGGAAAGCAACTCCATCTGCTATTTGTAGAGCTCCTAATACCTCACAAATCTTTGGGCCCTCAAAAGACAGATGTTGTCTCTCTGCACCAAAGATTGCTTAACAAATGTCAGGAAAAGAGACCAAATGAGGATGTAATGAGTTTCACTTGGATAACAGTATGTGTTGGAATAAGATGACTGGTAGAGCCCTCTTCTGCACCAAATTCTGCTTCCACTTACACTCTATTAATCTGTCTTGGGTTTTTAAATAGCACCTATCCCCGTGGTATCTATGCAATGGGGTTTGCAGGTTGTAACTGAGAGGGGAATTTTTTTCCTCAGTCACTTGTAGAAGAGAATTGAAGTGGCTTGAACAGAAATGTTGGAAGATTTTCTCCCTCACAACAAGGTCTATTCAATTTATTTCCCTGCACTGGGTGTTCTAATTGAAAATGGGAAGATCAGTTAAGGAAGAGGCTAAAACAAGACGTGCCCAATTCTGCTCCCATTTAAGTCAATACAAGTTTTGTTGGTGACCTCAGTAGAAAGATATATATAAAATACACACACACCCCAGGGTACAACTGAGTTTCTTGCAACACTCAAGGTGTGTCTTAGTGCATTCACTGGCAACCTGGAATGCACTGTCGTACTAATAAATGGTTTATTGGGGGAGTGGGGAAAAGCAAGTGATTAAAGCAGGGTTTCTCAAACTTTTTACTGGTGACCCCTTTCACACAGCAACCCTCTCAATGCGACCCCTCCCCCATCAATTAAAAACACTTTTTAATATATTTAGCACCATTACAAATGCTGGAGGCAAAGCGGGGTTTGGGGTGGAGGCTGACAGCTCGTGACCCCCCCATGTAATAGCCTCACAACCCCCTGAGGGGTCCCGACCCCCAGTTTGAGAACCCCTGGATTAAAGTACTGTACAATAAACATGAGAGGCAGCAACATCTAGTAATCTGAGTACAGGCCTGGGAGCCAAAAACATCTACATTCACCTGAATGGCTGTAGCCTATCAGAACTTCCTCCTGGCCCAAAAAACCTCCCTAATTTAGATTTGTGTATATCCTTGTCAATAATTAAGTGTCTTGCAAAACATTAAAATCTCTGCTACTACTGATCTATGATTAAGGCTGATCCAGCAGAAAATTCTATTTCCTTCACTCTGGTCCCCACGTAGGTTTCAATTAGTGCATGGGCCTTGCCAAAACTGACTGCTGCTGGAGACTCCTGGAGCCACATTGGCCCACATGTTTTGGACTATCTCAGGACACAATTCGTTTGGGTAGAATAGGTAGGAGGATTAATATGATAGTGGCTACATCTCTAAAAATTACCTTGCATCTGAAGAAGTGAGGTTCTTACCCACTAATGCTTATGCTCCCAATACTTCTGTTAGTCTTAAAGGTGCCACGGGACCCTCTGTTGCTTCGCCCAGAACTGTGTTTTGGAAATGCTCTAACTCACAGGAAGTTTGGCTACAATCATTGATCTAGAAAACCAAACAGCTTATTGCTTAGATAGAAAAGCAAATTGCTTCTGGGGATAGAAACTTGGCACAGTAATATGCGGACTTAGCAGCTAAAAAGAAGATAATGTTTTGGAGAAGAGGGACCTCAGACAAATTTGAAAAGATTTGGTCAAACTTTTTCAAAACCTGTTATTAATTCCTAATGAATGGAAACCAAGATGTCGCTCTTCTTTCCTCTCCCTGCCCCATTTCCTTCTCCTCTCTCCGCCCATTCCTTTACTTTTCTGTTTTCTGCCTTTCTCTCCCCTCCCCCCATTCTCTCTTTATTTAGCAGTGGGGAGAAACAGATATTTTTCAATAAAATATAAATTAAAACACTTCTGAATTCTAATACTGGCTCTGACATTTTTTCCTGTGCCTCAGTTTTCTCCTCAACAAAATGGGAATAATAATAGTCACTGTTTGTAAAGTGCTAGGTAGATACTGTCATTATTTATTAATCTAGCAAATAAAAGTTTTATGCAGACAGTGAATGGCAAAAAAATCTGTTCATTTTCTTCTTGAGAAGCAGAACTTTTTATAAGTGAATTTCATACTGGTGGTGGAAGCTGCTGCCTTGGCAGCCTTGAAAACTGAAGACTCCTTCCTATTCACACAATAAGTCCTTACAGAGGTGGCAGCAGTACAAGCTTCCACCAAATTGCTTCACTTATGTGACTCAAACCCAGATTCATAGAGTCCATGCTGCGTAAATGTGGTTCAGACTCAGTGGATCATTCAGTTCTTGGCCTCTGCCAGGGGCGGATTTACCATTAAACACAGGATGCCCTGACACCGGGCCCTCCAACAACAGGGGGCCCCAGGGCCGGAAACTTGGGCAGAGAATCACAGCCAATGGAAGCTGCAGGGGGCACGCAGAACCACCTGCACCCCCCCGCACCAAACGGGAGCTGCCCGTAAGATCTCTGCACCCCCAACCCCCTGCCTGCCCCAGCCCTGAGCCCCCTCCCACACCCAGGCCCTGCACCCCCACCCTGCTCCTGCACCCTAACTCCCACCCAGACCCCACACCCCCAGCCC
>NW_020664589.1:10068985-10069156 GCF_002925995.2 Terrapene triunguis | reverse complement strand
ACCCTGCACCCCAACCTGCTCCCGCACCCATACTCCCTCCCAGACCCTGCACCCCAACCCCCAGCCTGCTCCCACACCATAGCTCCCTCCCAGACCCTGCACCCCACCCCTGAGCCCCCTCCCACACCCATACTCCCTCCCAGACCCCGCACCCCCAGCCCTGAATCCCCC
>NW_020664589.1:10060074-10068975 GCF_002925995.2 Terrapene triunguis | reverse complement strand
CCCCCAGCCCTGAACCCCCTCCCACACCATAGCTCCCACCCAGACCCTGCACCCCAACCCTGAGTCCCAAGAGGAGAATAGAGAAAAAAAGAATGAAAACCCGGGGGGGGGGAGATAAAAGAGAATGCTCCCCGGGGGGGGCAACAATGAAGCTGAGCACAGGGCCCCACTAGGTGCCGGAAGTAACACTGGTGCACTAGCACTGCGACCAGCACCACCTTTCCCAGAGCCACTGAGTGAGCAGCCAGCAAATGGCATCAGCTGTGGGGGGAGGCAGCGCCTCGGCGCAGCAGGCCCCAGAGGGACGACACAAGCCTCAGCCCGCCTCCCTGCGTTTCTATGGCAACAGGTAAACGCTCGAGAACTCGTGGCGGAGTTTAAAGGTTCTCGCGAGAAGAGGAGCTCTCGCGCTCGCTCTGTCTCCTGTGCCCGGGGTTACCATGGAGACGAGGAGACTCTTGGCCTAGCCGGGAAGCTGCGCTGGGAGCTGGGCGGCTATTCAGGTAGTAGGGTGCTTGAGAGATGAACCGCCCCCGTCCTGCTGTGGGAGGGGGTGCTGGGGAGAGTGACCCCCTGTCTCTGCTGGGGGGATGGTAGAGTGCGCCCCGCTCTGGTCCTGCCTGGAGGTTGGGAGACTTCCCTCCCCGTCGCCATCTCAGAGCATCAGAACCTCGCTGCTTCTCATGGGAGTTTATATCACTCGGTCTCCATGATGGTCACACCCTGTCCTGTGTGACACATGCAGTCCTCCGAAGTCTCCAAACAGAACTAAAAGGAAGGCTCACCCGACGCAACCAACTCCCCAAGTGCCATGTGTTTTGATCGCTTATTTCCGAAACGTGACAATGTTGTAACCCGCAATAGCTGCTGGGCCATCCGCGCCAATCAGCGAGACTCTGCTGTCTAGAATCTAGGTTATGGAAGAAACGCTGGAAATTCACAGCTGTGGTCTTCATTAATAGTTTTCGGGATGGTCAGCGTCATTGTTTTTTGATGCATCTGAAGAAGTGGGTTTTTTACCCATGAAGGCTGATGCCCAAATAAATCTGTTAGTCTTTCAGGTGCCACCGGACTCCTTGTTGTTGTTGTTTTTTGAGTTTCTGTAGGTAGAAGCTTTTCATAACATTTCTCTTAAAGCCCTGATCTTGCAGATGACTCTGCCTGGCAGATCCTTGTGCCTGTGTGGATCCCAATGATTTCAGTGAGACTATGTAGGCACAGGGATCCACTCTTATGAAGTCACTTACAGGATCAGGGCCTATGTAATTATTTTTTAAAAAAGCCTTCAGTAAGGAACAATATTTCTCTTCAATGGGATAATGGCAACTCGAATTTTTTTTATTGACTTCAAAATATATCTGGTTCTTAGTGTGCTTTTAACAGTTTGTCTTGAGTTTTTAAAAAATAATTAAAAACATATAAAGTTTTCTGTTCCCCTGTTTATTAGGGTCTTTCAAGGACAAAACTGCCTACACCCAGAAACCCAAATCCACCCCTGTGCCAATGCTGAGTTTAAGTTTATGGACTGGGAGAGGCAATGAGGACAAGGTGCTTTTCCTATCCTGGGGGCTGCCTGGAATTGCCTTGATGCCTGGTACAGATTAGAGAACCATGAAAGTTGCCCCATAGACTTTAAGGTCAGAAGGGACCATTATGATCATCTAGTCTGACCTCTTGCACAACCCAGGCCACAGAATCTCACCCACCCACTCCTGTATCAAACCTACGTCTGAGCCATTGAAGTCCTCAAATCATGGTTTAAAGACTTCAAGGTGCAGAGAATCTTCCAGCAAGTGACCCGTGCCCCACGCTGCAGAGGAAGGCGAAAAACCCCCAGGGCCTCTGCCAATCTGCCCTGGAGGAAAATTCCTTCCCAACCCCAAATATGGCGATCAGCTAAACCCTGAGCATGTGGGCAAGACTCACCAGCCAGAGGCCCAGGAAAGAATTCTCTGTAGTAACTCAGATCCCACCCCATCTAACATCCCATCACAGTCCATTGGGCTTATTTACCAATTTGCTTGTCTGCTGGAATAGCCCTTGTGGGGTGTTGCAGAATAGCTAGGTGATAGGCAAGTCCCCACCCCACCCAGGGCAGTCCTGTCAAATGCACAAAGTAAAGAAACCACCAGTATTTTTCCATCTTTAAGTTATAGTAATTGTGGTGTATATTTATAATGATATAAAGGTGCAAATTTTTCAGATCGATGTCTAATTCTAAAGTTGATGGTGTTCTTTTAAAGATTTAATTCTCATGCCTCCTTCTCTCTGTGCCCCCTCCCCCAAGTTGGTGCAAGGAAATTGTTCTGCAAACAAGCCAAGAACTGAGCACTTTGCAACATGGTGCTGGTGGGAGCAGTACGTGTTGTCCCCAGTGGGAAAGTCTACCGGCAGATCTTCGACGATGAGGTACAGAAACATCAGAGGCTAAGCCAAATTTACTGTTTTGTTCTTGCTGTTGTGAATTCAGTAGAGTTAGACCAGACATGAATTTGGACCTTTTGGATTTTTGGTTTGTTTTAGCAGAAAATAATTTTAATGTCATCAGGGTGCCCACCCCAACAAACCTTTTAAGGTCCTGCTCTGTGTCTTTTGAACCTCAGAATGTATTTGCCAAAGCCAAAATTTGCTATGTTAATGACATGGCAATGATGGATAAATTCAGAGGCTTAGTTTGCCAAACTCAGAAGGATTTGGCTAGTGTATACAGATGGTCTAATTTTTAAAAGGAAAATCAGCATGGCTTAGTGGTTGGAGCATGGGACTTGAAGTCAGGGTTACCTAATTTCTGTTCCTGACTCTGCCACTGACTTGCTGTGTGACCTTAAGCAAGTCACATAACCTTTCTGTGCCTCGGTTTCTCCATCTGTTAAAAGAGGGATGTTCTTGCTCATTTTGTAAAGAACTTTGGATGAAAGATGTTATGTAAGTGCAAAGAATTGTTTATTACTTTATCTCCTATTCAGCCACTTTTACTCAGTGCAGCTTCTTTGATCTTCTCTGCCTTCAGTGGAATACTGAGAATTTTAACACCTTGATTATGTTTTTACGAAGGTGAACTTAGTATGCTCTCTGGAAGAAGTGAGAAACAAGGCAGAGCAACATAAGTTTCCTATGAACAGTGGAAGGATTCCTGTGGTTAGGGACTTGGAAATGTGTGCTGGGAAAGGACTGTTATCTCATCGCCAGCAGAAATGGGTTGAGGGAATGCCCAATGATGACTTCACTGAAAATCCAGTGTTGTACAGGTATAGATTGGAAGTATACATTTATAATTATATATGGTTATAGGTTGGGTTAAACCTCTTTGAAACTAGCGGGTGTCACAGCCAACTTTCATTATTGATACATGTAAGAAACAGTTAAGCTCCTTTATGGAACCAGCTGAAACAATAGCAGCGTCCACCCAGAACAAAGGCACATGTCACCACCCAAAGCAAAGGCACATGTGGGTGGAGGGCTGTCACTAGGTATTGTTTGGTGGAAGTGTGTGTGTCTGTCTTTGTGAGAGGAGGAGAAAAAGAAACAGCAGAGAAGCTGGGAGAGAAATAGCAGAAAGCCAAGGATGCAGCCAGAGCAAGCACTGGGAATGTGGCCCTGAGAAAGGCCTAGAGAGAGAACTTTTGGTCTAAGTGCTAGCTGGAAAGGGGCTTTGAACTGTGAACAAAGAAACTGTCACCTGCTGTGTTGAGGGAAACAGGACTTTATACATTCTTTGTAAATAAACAGGATTGCATCAAAGAAAGACCTGACTCCAACATCAATTTCTCCTCCTAACCAAAACAACCCACTAGACCCCCAAATTTTGGCCCTAGCTACTCAGGTCAAAAAGGGGCAGTGAGGTTTGAGCATGGGACTGGAAGCTAGGAACCTGAATTTTAATCGTGGTTCTGGCAATAACTCCCTCTGTAGCATTGGGCAAATTACTCAACCTCCATGTAACTCAGTTTTCCTAGCTGTAAAGAGGGGTAATACTGGCCTACTGCACATGGATTTGTGAGGATTAATTACTCAATGTTTGTAGAGGGCTGCATATTATGGTTTTCATTTTTAAAAGGTATTGTACTACTTTTTTGTTTAAAACGGTCTAGAACTATGCACAATTTTAATTGGTCTTACTTTAAATTGCATTTATTTTTAGAAAAGTGACTATGTAAAAAGGGTTCCTTGCTAAATAGATTAATGTTTTGTATGTCTTTAAGTCTGATGCACCTATTAACTACGAACAAAATTCTACTTCTGTTAGACCATTGGTGTAAATCAGCTTTGGAAGAATTAAAATATTCTGTTCTGCTTCATGCATCCTGAACAAAGTGTCTGCTAAGTTCTAATTGCAGAATCTCTATTAACAGTCAAGATGTAAGAGGGAGAGAGATCATAGTTGGATTTACAGGTCCTAGGTGGACTTTGCAATGAGCAAAATAATCTTTGAACTTGTAAAGTAAGAATATCGCATCTGGAAAATCACTGAAAGAGAACAAATATGCTGTTCGGTGTGTAACCATAGCCATGACCAGAAATGGAAGTAAAATTAAAATCCAAGTTGTACAAAAGTGATACCTGCATTAACAGAACTGACACATTTTAAACCCCACATGAAAGGTTTCTGTCTCCAATGCATTTGTAAAACACGTGGGAGATGTTCCTGCTGGCAAATACCTGTTATCTGTGAGGAAAGTCAGATCTGTCCTAATTGAGAATTGGTCATCGCTCTCATAGCAGAACATGAGAAGATGATAGTTTTAGAAGTGATGCAAACAGTCTATCCAACTAGTGTTTTCTTTTTATTGAACAACCACATAGAGAAATACATTGTGCCCCCCTGAATGGAAGAGTCAGAGGGCAGAAAAATGTTCTAGTTTCAAGTACTTTTGCCTAAAGCTTGCCTTACTTTTTGCAGATTGCCTCTATAGTTAGTATGTATTTAAATCTGGGATTTGTTGATGTTATGCCATCGTATTTTGGGTTGTTTTCACCAAATGAGCTATGATAATTAATTAATTTGGCCCACTTCAACTGGGAAAATAACATTCATTCTGTGAAACACTAGCCCCTCCAAATTCACTAAAGTTATGATGATGCTTATGGTCATTTAGATTTTTTGGAAATGAATCTAATTTACAAAATGTGAAGCAATGCCTTTTGGAGATCCCTACTTTTCCTTGTGTGGCATAGATCAAGGCTTTCATCTCTGTTTCTATTTCAGGGAAATTACATTTCGAAAAGCTCAAGAAAGTGAAGATGTGATTGCAGCCCGGGAAGTCAGAGGCCTCAGTGATTTCATTAGTAAATTTTACTAACTTAATCTTATGTTATTTTTTATGATACTTTAGGAATTTCCCACATGGAGGGGAGGGAATAATCAGAGAAATATTTATTGTATTTTTGTACTTGTTTGATTACTCAGAATGTATAGACATAGAGTCAAATTCAGCCCTAGTATAAGCAGGCCCAAGTCCTTTGATATCAGTGGAGTTTCACCTGTTTATCTGAGGTGTGAATTTAATAGCTTGTGTGCTTTTGTCTATTACAGAAACAAATATTAATAACAAACATTAAAAATCAGTATGTGGCTTTCAGAGAACCATTCTTTACAATATAATATGTATTAACCTTTACCCTTGCAGACTTTCTGTGATATGAAAAGCATTTTAGCACTGTTCTGTAAAAATGTAATGGACAAATATTTATCGTAGAGCTCCCATATCTCATCTAGTGTGTCACCTATTAAAATCCATATCTTTCCATTGTATACCAAGGGCCCCTGCCCTTTCTCCACTGCAAATATTCTCCAGATAATTATGTGATACTGCATTAATATTGGTTCAAGGTTTCCTCTGAGTTTTTCACTCAAAAACTTGTTCATGTGTGAAAATTAAAGACAAAGTTTTCTAGAGGCTGGAGCAGGGAAATGGGCGTCAATATTTCCTGGGTTCTGTTCTGTGTCTTTACTATTTGGCAAGTCACTTAACTTCTCTTTGGCATAATTTTCCCCATCTGTGAAAATGGAGATAATATTCGCCTACCTTACAGAGGGAATGTGAGACTTAATAAATGTCTTCAAAGTGTTTTGGCATCATAGGATAAAAAGTGCTGTATAATTGCAGAGTGCTATTATAATCTGTGCCCTTTTGTATTGTGTAAGGATCTTTCCTGTTGCACAAAGCCCAGAGATCTTAGTGTTGATAATGCGTTGGTGGCTACATTAGACATTCTGCAGCAACACATCCAGTCTGCATCATCTTTATTTTCTTCCTCGGCAGTTCCTGAGAAGACAAACAGCAATATCATTGAACGCCTCTCAGAGCGCAGACGAGGCCGTCATAATGAAGCAGTGGCTGTGTTACAGCAGGAGTTAGCCTGCATTGGGAGGGTGAGACGCTAGGTAGTCTGGAGTGTTACATAAGTGTCAAGGCCTAGTACCCAATATCTGACTCCTATACCTGCCTGTTTTAGGAAATGGAACCATTCATTTTGGAGTCTGGAAAGTTGCTTTTGACAAAACTATCAGAATCTGATAGAGCTATTGAACTTCTGTTCAAAAAGATTGAAAGTGACACTGATCTGGAAGCCTTTTCAATCACAGTAAGGGAGTTTATTTGATTTAATCTAATTCTCTAGCTCAAGCCCTTGTCTCTCCTTTTTTCTTTGCTTGCCACGTGTATATATAATGTTTATTTCTACCGCCTGCTGCAGTCGTATTTTTTATTTTTAGTTTTTCAATGGGACTGACTTTACATTTCTTCTTACAGAGTTTTGGGGAGTTATGGGATGCCATCTCCCAGGAGTCTTTGTATAGAAGGCAGTGGATTAAAGAGATGGATGAAACCTTAATAAAGCTTGAAGTGGCTCGAGCTGAGAAAGTGAGCTAAAGTTTGAATGGTTATTAATTAATTGCTGGATTAAGAATTTGTTCCTAACCCTGGGTAAGGAGCACGTAGCAACTTGCTCCCTATGGGTAGTATTCTGCTACAGGCCCTGACCAGTAGCAGATTACTGCCTTCCTTTGCGGGATTATCCTGTCATTCTCTACCCACCTGCACAGGTGGGGAGAGAGGTGTACCACGTTCACAGCCTCTGCTTCCTCCCTCCCCAGTCCCGGCACCTGCAGCAGAGACATGAAGAGGCCATGTAGGTGTATGTGGGGTGTCTGATTCTTCCTTCTGCCGCTGCTTGGTTGTTTTAGCGTAAAGCCATGATCAGACCCTAAAGTATTTGTTAGCATGCAAATAAAACACCACCACTAGTAACTTCTATGTACTATCTGATTAGCCATTGAGACTACCAGTGTAACATTAGAAGCAATAGAAACCTCTTTAGAAGGAAGGGTTGCTCATCATTTATTTATTTGGATTTATAAAATGCTTCACTCTAGGCACATATGCAAACGGTTGCATACAAAAACACATGCTAGTATTACAGTGTGAACCAATGTCAACAACAGAATCTTCTCAACTCATCAGGACTGCTATTTTTCTTTCACCCATGCTATATCTTTCTCAACTTATTCCTGAGGAACCTGGGAAAAGAAAGAAGCCTGGCTGTAATGAGTCATTCACTGAATAATTCCATACATGATGGAAACAAGTAAACAAACAAAATCATCCTTGGCACTTAAGTACCTGTCTTCTGAAGTATGTTAGATCTCCTGTAACATTGATAATGAACAGTTTTACTTCAAGCTTCAACATTAGGTTATCACTTAACCTATTAATTGTTATAATATGATAGTATACAACTCTGTTTTGCCAGTCTTTCATACGAACTGTATCAAAATATGAAATACAATACTGTTCATAATAAAAAGTCATTGCATGTATCAGGATCAGGCATATAGCGCCTTACCTATGAGCCATGAAACTGCTCTGTGCCTCGATTTTCCCATCAGTAAAATGGAGATAATGATATTGCCCATCTTTTCAAAGCTCTTTTAAAAGATACAATAGTATCTTTTACAGATGAAAAGTATGGTATAAGTGTTTAGAGAGAAAACACTCATTGGTTAGGGCGCAAGCCAGGGATATGGAAGGCCTAGTTTCAGTTTCCTGCTTTGCAAAAGACTTCCTTTTCGCTCTTGAGCGAGTCACTTATTCTCTCTGGGCCCTAGGTCTATCTGTAAAGTGGAGATACTAGTATTTCCCCACCTCACAGAGGGGTTGTGAGGATAAATACATTAAAGCTTATGAGGTGCTCAGATGCTATACTAATGGGATAAATAAGTGCCTTATTTTCTTATCCCTATTTAAGGATCTCCTCACAACACCTCTGTGATGTACGGGGGAATAATATTCCTATTTTACAAGTGGGTAAATTGAGGATCAGAGAGTTGGATGAGTTGTCCAGAGCCCACAGGAGGTTGTGACAGTGCCAGAAATACAGCTCAGATTGTTTGACTTCCAGTCCTGTGCCTTAGCGACACATATACAGCAGCAAGAGGCTTGTGTGCCCAGTGCTGTTGTTTAAACGAGGCCTGGGATTTGGCTGTAAATGTCTAACAGGAAGTTGATTCAAATGTTTGACTTGGCTTGCAACCTGTCTGCAGTGATCTACAGCAGTGGCTCTCAACCTTTCCAGACTACTGTACCCCTTTCAGAAGTTTGATTTGTCTTATGTACCCCAAGTTTCACATCACTTAAAAACTACTTGCTTACAAAATCAGACATAAAAATACAAAAGTGTCACAGCACGCTATTACTAAAAAATTGCTGACTTTCTCATTTTTACCATATAATTATAAAATAAATCAATTGGAATATAATATTGTACTTCTATTTCAGTGTATAGTATATAGAGCAGTATAAACAAGTCATTGTATGAAATTTTAGTTTGTACTCACTTCGCTAGTGCTTTTTATGTAGCCTGTTGTAAAACTAGGCAAATGTCTAGATGAGTTGATGGTTC
>NW_020664589.1:10007344-10059974 GCF_002925995.2 Terrapene triunguis | reverse complement strand
CCCCCCCCCCCCCCCAGATGACCTCTGTGTACCCATAGGGGTACACACCCCTGGTTGAGAACCACTGATCTAAAGGGTGACGTATATTAAGAAGCAGTTGATTTTAGTAATACTTACTAGAATATTTGATACAGCCATGTTTTTATTAAAGGTATCACATTTTAGAAGAAAAATACAATAGTTTGTTTTATTTTAAGTCATACATCCAGCTTTGAATCTGTGCTATGACTGTGTATTTCAGTCAACTGAATTTTTTTTTTTTTAAGGAAACAAAACATCTGTCTTATTTCAGATCACTTATCTTAAGAAATACTGACTTTTTGGGCTCTTTCTCTTTTCTCTTTCCTTTGGTTTCCCAGATAAAAGATTTACTGAGGAAATATACCAAGATTCTGGAGGATATTTCTTATCTCTCACCCTCTGATGTGCACAGGTTCATACATACTGAAGCCATGGTAAATCTTTCATATTGATATGCAGTCATTCATTTGTCTGAGAGGCTATAGAGAAAGTAGCAAGATGGAATATTCCCTGTGTACTGTAAGGAGTGATTAATTTTCTTCCTCTTTCAGTCTGGAAGTGTTAGCCACTCTTCTACCTCTCTTTCAAACTTATCACACCTCCTTAACAATGAAAAGATACAAGAGCTGAATCATCATTTCTCATAACTTTTTTCACCTGCAGTTTCCTCCATGCAGGTGCTGTCTTATCTCTCTGACATACATCAGTATTTTCCAGTACTCAACAAATCATTCCATTCTGAAATATATAGGTCCATTTTCTATACCTTGTTACTGTCTATTAGGGAAAGAAAACATCCTTCACTTTTAATATATACAGTTCCCTCAAGCTAAGCGCTGACAGCGATATGATCAAAATCAGAGCATTTGCTCACTCGTGTAATTCAACTGGGCATATTGTGTGAAGGCTTTTCTTTCAGCATATTTTTATATTTATAGCATTTACCTTACTGGATCATACAACTGAGCCATTATGTCTAGTATCCTGCCTCTAAGGCTGTGCCTAAGATGGAAGTTTTCAAGAAATCTCCCACTGTTGCAGCGCCACAGCTATGGGAGATTTCCTGACTGTAGACAAGGTCATCACTGTCTAATACCTTGTGCTTCAGAGGAAGTCTAAAACCCTCTCAAATTGCATATGGCTATTATTGTGCTATGTCTGAATCTGTGACTTCTTGATTTGTTCAGTGCTGTTGTTCAAACAAATCAGTCATCCCAATTTAGGAGGAGTGTTCTGTATTGTACAAAATACTCCTCATTTTCCCACTGTCTTTCTAACAGTCTTTTCTAGTTCAGTGCATTGCACTGGATTAAAAAACAATAGCTGTCAAATTTTTGTATGCTTTGTGCTGCCCTTTATTCCTGTTTGTATCTTCCAATACACAGATGATAAACCAAGCCGTACTAGCCAATCAGAGGGCAATAGCCAAGTTGTTTGTTAATCTGATGGAGGCAGACCTGAAGAGGGAGCTGTCTCAATGGCTCAAGTGGCAAGAGAGGCTGAAGGACTGGAAAACCATACAGAAGGACTATGTGGTTCGCAGTTTCAGGTCCATACTTCTGCAACAGATTATATTTTTAGTAGGATTAAAACTAAATGACAAGACCCCATTTGTGTTTCTGTTACAAAATAATCTTTGATTCTGTTCTCTTTGTAAAGCTAACAGTGTTCAAGCAATTATGTTGGCATTTATGCTCCTTTTTAGTGACTGGGGTTAAATCTATCTGGTTCAAAATAACTTTTAGATGTCAAGATACAGATTGTCCCAAACATATCTTTATTTAAATGGTTATTTGTGTCCTGCAGAGAATTTATGGCAAGGAAGGAGGTACAGGAACCCACAGCTGTAAAAAGAGACTTGGAGAACATGATAAAGGACCAGATTTCACTTAGTAGAAAGAGAATGGAGCTTCTGCAAGTACTTTGGTATGAAGCGAGAGACAGAAAAAATGTTTCTTGCTATAGTGAATAATGCACCTGATTTACCACTGTAAAATGGACCAACACAGTACTAAATGAGCCCCCAAACTTCTTTTTATCTTTCACCGGTGAGGTGATGCTCATGGTTTTCAGTGAGCAGGTTGTGTTGAATGAAGGGGTCATTAAATGTTTCATTATTAGCAACGTCAAGTAGCTGCAAGTAGTGATGTGCAGAGATGATAAGAAGGAGGGAAAGGGGGGACAATTGTACCAGGGACTGGAGCTCGGGCCCCCAAAATGGCTGTAACATCCGTGTAGATAAAGTGAAATGGAAGGGGGGTGGGCACCTAGGGAATATGATATATCAGACCCCAAATTTCTTTAAATAAGCCTGATGTAAAAACCAGTGGCTCTGAAAGTACAGTATAAATAGTGGCAAGTCAGGATGAATGGATAGGTGAAAATCCCATAACCCTAACTTGGCCTGACTGAAAAGTTTGAGTGCCTCTCTTGGGAATGGTGTGAGAATTTAGTATGTATAGTAAATAATCAGCAGAGGAGACATTGGAAATCTCATACTGTATATCTGGGACACCTTCCATTCTAAACCAGAAAAGTTGCTATGTGTATAACCTATTAAAATATTGTAATTTTAAAGTAATGATTCCTTTTCATTTTAAAATTAATATAGCAACTAAACAGATAACAATTAATCCGTTTTCCAGAAGGCAGCTTTTTTGCAGAAATTGCAGGCATCTCTATGGTTTTGCCTTGCTGATTTGGCTGAAAATCTGTCTTCTAACAAACAAAATGTGGAAAAGCAATAGTGCTATTATACTACTTCACAGTTTTAACCCATTGAGAACTGGAATGGATTATGTATGACATTGTGTCTCTTGTTTCCTATTTTGATAGTGATTTGTTGCCTCCGACACATTCAAAAGCGGAGATAAATGAATGGTACGAATCTCTTGTGGCTTTAAACAAGTATATAGGTAAGCAAGGAATTCATGACAATGAATTGGGATTTAAGCAATCATTTTATTTCTAAGGCCATGATTGAACTGTACTGTGTGTCTGTACATACATATGCTGCCCTGACCTTGGTCTCTCAGGTTTTTTTCTCTTTAGAATGAGAAAAAAAATTATCTAAAGTGATTCCATCCTCTAATTTTTGCAGTATGCCTTGTCTTTCTATATGTGTGTCTTCTAGACTATAAACTTTCTAGGCAGGAACTGTTTTGATATTTGTAGCCTGTTTAGCAGCACAGACAGTGTTAGAATGTAATAAAAATAACAGTTCACCATTACTAAGCATAATGGCAAAAAAAATTGGGTAGAGGCAGCCTCGTGGTGTAGGCTGGTAATGCCCATACATGAGAGTCAAGCATGCCACTAGGGTAGAGTGAGGCTAGACACAACTGTTCAGTCACATTCACATGTGCTACAATGTGAAATGGTGAAGTCTTCACACTGGACTCTTATTTCCTTTCCTTCTTTTTTAAAGACACCCATAATGTGCAGCATATGATGATAATTCGCATCCAATATGAGAGAGTTTGCCAGGAATGTTTGGCCAATGTACAGCTATGCAAGGTCAGTGTCATGAGAATGAAAGTTGCTGAATTTGGAGACCCAATGAAGGATTTTGGTAGCAGCAGATCATCCAGTATAATGTCTGGTTTGAGACCCACTATTTCAGCATGACAACCCAAATTACTCACAAAGTTCTCTTTCATCCTGTTAGTCAAAATGATGTTGTGTACTTTTCTTCACAATAACGTGGCATTTGTATTTGGAACGTGTAGAATAGCAACAACAAATACTAATTTAGTGGAGGGAAGATGTTATGCTTATAAGAATCACACGGAATCTTTTTAAAGGGGATAAGGCAATACGCCGTGTTTATTGAGAGTACAATTTAAGCATTAAAATCAGCATATGCTTCCATTCACATGCACGTGCACACACACCAAAAGATTCTGTGGCTGGATCTTTGTCACCAATCCTTCGTGTTGCTCTGTCAGTTCCAGTGGCCAGCTGAAACTGCACACGAGGGAGGGGAGCTGGGCCTCTGTTGAACACATTCGAAGCTCCGATGTTGATGCAGAACGAACCCAAAGTCCCATGGCAATACACCCTTCTTTTATAGTAATAAGTTCCTATACAAGTCTATGGACCATGCTGTGTTACACTGGAGCTGTCATTCATGAGGTATTCAAGGTTGCTTACCAGGAGGATCCTCAGCTGTTTCTTATCTTGTCCCTCTGGCTCAACTCCTCATCTTGTCCCTGGGGTGTATGCCTTTGCTTTAGAGTCGTCAATCTGCCATCTGGGTGATTCTGATAATAAAGTTGGTGCCTTTCCACTCCCCTCTTGACCATCTGGCCCAGCTGTCTCTTCTCAGTTAATCAGTATACCATACGTTTTTCACTCACACACCAAACAGTAAATAAGGCAATAATTACAGCCATAAAACTTCTATCCTTCTAAGAACAATCATTAACACAATCAGCAAAGAATAAACTCAGAACAATTTCTTCTTACTAATTCAAAACTAGCAAAATGGGGTATAAAGCAAAATAAGCAAAATGGAGTACAATTTACTCAAGACAGTTTCTCCCCATTAGGCTTTTGGCCTACAAAGAGAGTCCACTACTTAGGCTAGGAGATTGAGAGTCAGGACCCCAGCATGGCCACGGTTCGCTCTGTGGCCTTGGGGAAATTATTTAACCTCTGTACCTCAATTTCTCCATATTTAAAATGGGGATAATACTACTGACCTGCTGCATAAAGTGGTTTTGAGGCTTAAATCCACATTTGTAAAGGGATTTGAGAGCTTAGGATGACAGACTATGTGTAAATACAAAGCATCGATTATTTACAGTTTTCTAGTATTTACAATTCAATCACAGGACTCAAATATCACAGGCATTCATTTTCTGAAACTATTACTGATTGTTATAAACAGTATGTCATCAAAGACTTAGTGCTCTTCCTGTGGGAGGGGTATATAACTCCTCACCTTGCACACCCACTGCCTATTCCCAGCTTAATTTTTCCTCCACTTAGAGTTTCTTCAGGAAAAGATACTGAAGTTGGATATTTATTTCTAAAACTACCAGTTCAAAAGAAAAGAATGCATGTTGCATGGTTCAACAGAGTTTGTTTAACCTCAACATGTTAACTGGGATGCCAGGTACATTAGAGAGACAAGGTAGGTGAGGTAGTATCTTTTATTGGACCACCTTGTGTTGGTAAGAGAGAAGTGTTTGAGCTTACATAGAGCTTCTGGTCCAGACCTGGAGAAGAGCTCTGTGTAGCTCGAAAGCTTGTCTCTCTCACCAGCAGAAGTTGGTCCAATACAAGATATTACATCATCTATTTTGTCTTTCTAATATCCTGAGACCAGCACAGCTACAACAACACTGCATACCAGGTACATGTCAATAACATAATATTCCTTTCCTTTAGAATAAACTGTTGAGTTTAAAAGTTTGCACAGAGAAAGAGGCTGAAACAGTTGTGAATCCTGACTTCTTCAAGATGGTTGGAAGGCTGCAGAGTCAGTTTGAACAGGAGCTGGAACAGATGGATGTACGTTTACTAAGGCCATTCTTTTTATTACATCCTTAGAATAGTCAAATCTAATATCTATCCTGCAGTCTGTGATGGTTTAAAATTTCACATTTCATTTCATTAGTCTATTGATACCCTGTTAGAGAGTGTGCAATGATATCATTGACCTCTTATCCTGTAGAGACGCTTGAGGCGATTCAATGATAGTTCATAAGTTTTGGTTTTATTTTTACAATGACTATATATGAAAACAACTGGCCTGTTGTGTTCAAGGTTCCAGATGGCTAAATGATTCAGGGCTCATGCAGAGCTCCACTTTGTGGTTGCTACTCTTGTGAGGGATGGATGGACTTCTAGCTGAAGTACTAGCTGGGTATTGGACAATCTAGTTTTTATTCCTGACTCTGTCACTGACTTGTTGCGTGACCTTTTGAGATCATAAGATGGAACATGATGTAAAGTGCAAAATATTATTATTTTGTTGGCCTCTTCTATTTGTTTACACTAGCTATTGTTTTTAACCTGTGCTAATTCTGTGCTAATTTATATAGGAAAAGAGGTGAGTTTCCTGTACTATCCACCAACGATAGATGACGTGAATATTTTTTTGTTTGGTAAATGATCTGAGCTTTAGCCATATGTGTATGTTTTATTTTGATGTATTTACACATGAATATTAGATGTTAGAAAGCTATTTTTCCATCCATTGTTTTGGAATAATAAAGTATTATAGTACATATACTGATATCAGTTATAAATATCATAATCTGAAAAGTGATGTGCAAGTAGGTATTGGACTACTACCTACCCACCCCCGTCCAAACAGCATTGTGGTGCTATCTTCTAATCGTCTGATATGTCATTGAAAGTGGTGCTGCTAGAAATTATATTGTTGATGGAATGGAATTCCCACTAGCACAGTTGCAAGAACAGAATGGATGGTAGTGACATGAAAAAAGATGGTGTTCTCTGATTCTTGATATACCTTCTGCTTTATCAGGTAATTGTAGGATTCCTCTAGGCAGTCGTGGCAAGTCAGCTATCCCCCTACTACTCATGCATCTCTACTCCCAGATAATAGTCTAACAATAATTTAATGATAATTTGTTCTAACCGTTTAATTGTTTTAGAGAGATTTTGAGGATCTGGCTAAACATATTGAACAGGATTGCAAAGACTTGTACAAATATTTCCAGCAAGCTATTGTCCTCTGGGATGAACATCAGCTAAAACTGTCCCAGCAAGAAAATGAACTTCAGGTGAAACTGAATGAGTGCCGGCGGAAGCATGAAAACCTAAATCAGGTACAATCAAAAGTCTAAAACGTTGGTGTGGTATAAAGAAAGCACTTCCTAGCAAAAAGATGCTTTTGGTATTCAAAGAATCCTTTATAGCAAGTACAACTTAAAGTGGGAGTGTTTCTAATGGTTTCTGTGTTTGGAAGGTGGCTGCATACTGCTAAGTGTATTAGTCTAATATCTGATACATCCTCTGAGGGGGACTATATCTTATTCTTGGCAGGGGATTGATCTCATTTATCTAAATTGGTATTTTCCAGCTCTAGCAACTATAACCTTATCATTACTCATATACAGTTGCATGCATATTCACAAGTAAAATGTTATGCAGTTACAGAACCATGCATGTATATTGAGTTATCACATCATATTTGTGCTCTGTGGCTTGATAAAAGGATATTTTGAAGGCATTGTTCAGAATCTTTAAATGATTTTCATACCTGCCAACTTTTGGAAAGAAAGCAGCATGGCCTCCCCTCTCTGTGTAAGATCAATTTGCCCCTTCTGGAATGTCTTGTGCAGTCTCCCAGATCTCCCTGTGCCTTTGGCAGGGGAAGCAGTAAGTGCCAATGATGACTGAATTATTGGATATAGAAGCCTAATCTGGATGTCTGTTGTTCATCAATCACAATCTCACTTGATAGAGCCCCAAAGAAGTGGATGAGGTAGTGCTGCTTGATGAATTTACCTGGCCAAACATCCCAGATGGGAACTGAGACAAAGGTGTTCTCACATGTTATCTAGTCTTCATTGTTCTTTTGCCTGGGCAAATTCTACTCATTAGAATCTTCAGTAACTACTTTGGTCCTGAAATTACGGGCCACCACGACTAGTCCAGGTATCAGTGAGACTCTGGAGGTAGCTGAGGCATCCGTTTTCTCCAGAAGCAGAGGTGAGTCTTTGGCTCTTCCTGTGGTTCACTGGAGTGCCTGACTGCCGTGAGTAGTTTTGGTCAGTTGGGATTCACATCACCTGCCTTGGCCAGTGACAAATGTTGTGTTTGCAAAAGAGCAATAGCCTTGGAGTAAATGCATGTAACTCCCACAAGGCATGTGCTAGCTATTTACAGTAAGTTCTTGAAAGCTTGAAAGTAAAATTCTCTTACCTTATATATATGCTTTCCCTCCATTATTCTTTCTTACACACATGGGCAAATACACACAGTGCTGTGATCACTGATTCTTTTTTAAAGGGCATTGATGCCTCTGATTTGGGGGGGAAACCTACCTTCTGTAAATAGACATAAGGAATTGGAGACAAGATAGATCAAATTTTGAGCCTGTTAACCTTAATAATGCCCCTTTAAAGTACTGTCTAATGTATAATTAAAATACAGACATGTACATGAAACTAATTTCTTGAATCCTAAATAGATATGAAACATTTGGGCTTCTTACAGCTTTATGCTTATTGTTTGTTTTTCATATGGGCCTAGATAAGGGAAGCTAATCTGGATATAATTTTGGACAAACTGAGAACACAAAGCTCTGAGGGAAAGCTGAAGAGTCTTTTAGGAAAGGCCTTTGCTTCTCTGGATGTCATTAGAGCTGGGTATGTATTCTGGATTGTAGAAAATGTGACACACTTTCTGCGTGAAGGATGTCCAATGCTTGATAAGACCATTCCAATCACATTTGTGTTGCATTTTGAATGCATTTGTAGAAAAGCCAAAATTGCACTAGCTACTTCACCTTCAGGAAGACTACTGTCAAATAATGTACTCTCCTGTCTTATTGCATTTGCTCAGAGTGGGCAAAAAACTGTTGGCGCAAAACTCCACTTTTTTAAAGAGTTGGGGGAAAACAAACAAATAAATAAATATGTGATTTTTAAAAAATTTCTTTCATTTGAATTTCTTGGGTTGACATTAGTGTTCTGTATTGTGCTAAGCTAGTCCAGGATATGCTAGCATAATAAATGAATGATTTAATCACAAGAACATTGCAGTAGCCCTGGAAATTAAAGATCTTGGATAATGGGACTACATAGGTCAGGAAATTGATTTATGCCAACAACTTCACTTCTACATCACATATTAGCTGCAGATGTATATTATGTTCACATTTAATTTTTATTACATTATGTAATGAATTCTCTTAAATAGCAACCTGGTATTTGACAGGTATGAGGCCTTTCACCAAGACATAGTGAAGATAGTAGCATCCTACCCAGAAGCTATACTGAAGGAATTGATTTCTTATAGTTCATCCATTGGCCAGTATTTTGGCGTGAAGGAAGTCTATAAACAGGTATAAAGAAAACAAACTTCTTATGATTTGAAATCTGGCTGATGCATTGTTGTTTCATTGTTGGGGATCTTGCATTCAAATCCAAATCAATCAAAGATTATATCAAATGAAAGAGAGTTTTGGCCACCATAGGACTGAGGTTCATTGGCAGAGCTGAGTGAGGGAGACTTTTTGCATCATCTGCCCACACTATCCCTACCTCTGTCCTAGTCTCAAATCTGTCATTTTCATGTCTACGTTTCAATAACTTCCCCTACATTTTAAAACAGAAAAATTAGAATTAAAAAATCATCCAAATCTGTATTACATTTTTAAAATGAGTTCCTTTTAATGGTACATTATTACTTTGAACTTTCAAATGCTGATGGAGTACATTAATTTTGGAAAGTGAAGTGAACTTGATGTTATTCTAAACAAATAATTTGTATCTTTTTGTTTCTTTTTCTTCTCAACCTTACCCGGGGAGGTGGGCTCTGCATTTGAAGAGCAAGGTAATGTCTCAAGCGTACAAGTCTTATTTTTTCAATCTGTGCTTCTTTGGAATATGACTGATGACATTTCTGTCTTATTTTAATTGGGAAGTATTTGTTGAAGACTCAGAAGTTGAACATATGGCAGAGATGACGGGGGATAGCCTCCTACAAGAAACTGAAGAAACCGAGCCACAGGCTGAGAGCTTTCCACAAGGAAGTACAGAAGCAGAGCAGCAGGTTGAGAGCCTCACAAACAAAACTGAAGAAACAAATACAGTTGAGAATGAGGAGAGCAGTGTACAAGAAACTGAGGAAGCAGAGAAACCAGGGGATGGGGAGAGCACAGCTCAGGAAAGTGAAGAAACTGAACACTTAGAGGACAGTGCAGAAAGTGAAGCAAATAGGTTTGAGGATGGAGACAGTCCTGCACAAGAGTATGAAGAAATGGATTATTTGAAAGATATTCTTCCTGAGTCTGAGGTAGGTCTAATTTCTTCATAAAGGTAAATCAGCTTCAGCACAAATGCAAATCTTTTTGATGTTTATATAGCCAAAACACATATGGGTCTTTACTGAATTAGTTTAGTGATGTTCTGTAATATATACCATTAGGTATGTAGATTCTGTATGTGTGATGGTGAAGCCCATACATCAGTGCATGACCATTCCCTCATGCACTTTTCCTGTCCTTTTTCCAAGAAACAGCCGAAAAGAGACTTTTCCGACATGGGTCTGTTTCCTTCCTTCATTTAGTATTGTCAGCCCAAGATGATGGTATAACACTATCTCTATATCTCAATATTTTCTTTTCGGGTCTGTACTTAGTGGAGAACCTAAATGGTCATTGCCTCAATGTAACACAGCCTTTTATGTGAGTGGGGTGCCTCGGAATAGTTGGTGGCAAGACATTAAAAGAAAGTTAACTAATTAGTGTAGTACTAATTCCTCATCCTATGTCTGGCCTTGCCATGTGTGTGTTCTGCACATTTCAGCAGCAAAATCCTGAACTGGAATTCTTCTGATCCCTTGGTATTAATGATCCTATTAGGTCAACCCAACTGGGAACCAGTAAGCATTTTGCAAAGGTTGTCTCAGATGAAAATCACTCTTTGCTTTGTGTATTTTACAGCTGACAGAAAGAAACACTAGTTCCTAATTGTAATATTGCTTTGGGAACATAGGGATAGCTGAGGAAACTCCCTCTAAGAAGTTACAAAAGAGCATTTCAACAAAAGACTACAAAGGCAATTACAAAATCTATAGTGAAACTAGACAGCCTTTCAGCCCATATATCCGAGCATTTGCAGCTCATATTTCAAAGGGATTGAAATAATAATAATAAAACTCAGCAAAGAGGATATATCTCTATCCAGAGCATCTTAATAAGGTTCTTTAAAAAAAAATCCAAACCATGCCAACCTTTTGCTGGCTATGCTGTAAAGTTTCATTTGTATTATTCCTGGAGACACTGACAGAGGTACTGGTGACCCGAGGCTAGTGACCACCCTGAAGTACTAGGATATTCTTCATTTCTCTGTAGATTGAAAAAAATGGAATGACCACCTTCTACTTTTTGCCTTGCACAAACACTGCTAGGCTAACAGCAAAATATCAGCATGCTGAGATGCACAAACTTGCTTGCTCATTATAGCTTTGTTTTCCAAATTAGGAATCAGAACATGGCTCATGGTTCTTGAAATCCATAGGTTCGCAACATTAACCTGTGTATGGCCCATGTTAGTAGGTCTTTAAAAACTTGTCAGTAGCAAAGATAACAAATTATGATTTCCTGTTACCTTCCTAGGTTCTGTTCCATGATTATGGTGAGGCTGAAAGCTGTGAAGTTATAGCAGAGGTGTTCACCACCTCTAGTGGGAACGCTTACTCAGTCCTTGGACGTGAGGAGACAGGCAAGGCCAAGACCTCCGAGATCTATTATGCTGAATTTGCAGAAAAAACACTTCCTGTGTACCTGGAGAATGTGCTTGTACCAGACAGCTTGTTTACAGAGCTTAAGAAACGGTTAGTAGAGTGTAGTTTGTCCTTTTTTCTTTCCCCTAAGTAATTGACAAACCTCAGAAGGTTTGGAGGTAAAGATTGAATGAGCATCCAAAAGTTATCTGTATGCTACCCCCTTTTATGACCTTTCCAAAAGAATAATAAGAAACATTTTATATTGCATTCCATCAAACGTTTAAGTCTCACTGCACATCTGTGAGGAAGATGTTATCCTTATTTTAAAGACTGAGGCACAGAAAGGTTACTGCCTTGTCCAGTCACACAACAAAGCATTGGCAGAGCCATGAACTCAAAGCATCTAGCTTCCAGTTCCTTGCTCAAAGCTCTAAATCCCCTCCCTCCAAGTCCCTTTTCTCACCCTTCATTTTGACGGAGCACCAACTCTTCTGCATTTTAGCAGTTGCATTTCTATTAAAAGCAGTGGATTAACTATATCAGAGAAATCCATGGCAGGATGATTGAACTGAGATGCTGTAAAGAGAATAACAAGTTCGGCAGGCTAACATTCTTTATGTTTGATCGAAACAGTAGCGTCACTGTTGTGCGATTGGTGAGAAACCTTATCTCAGTGGAGTCAGACTCCTCAGAGCTTGTTTTTTTTTTTTTTACGGAGATCTTTGAAGAGTTTTTCTGCAAAATGAAATCCTTTGTCTCTCACACACATGCATGCGCTCTCTCTCCCAAAGCAATGGGTTTGCTTTTCAATCATAGGATCCGCCTCTGCTTTTTTGAGCACCTCGAGAAGTGGTTTGCCCAATCCTTGTCCAACTCCTGGATCATTGTAACTGCCAAGAAAGAGGAGCTGAATTCGGAGCTGCAACTGCGTCTTCACATGCATCAGCCAAGGCGCGAGTGCATAGAAAAGGATATCCATAATGTCAGGGCTGGTACGTATATTCACTTTGGGCATCACGTCTCTTTTTTAGAGCTCTCCAGGTGTGAATCATAACCTGGCACAGCAGTGGCTAGCGTTAATGGATTCAATATTGGGGAATAATGTGGGTTCAAGGGGCCTTTTCTAGCTCCTACCCTAAACTTGCTAGTTTCTTACATATTGGGGGGGGGAGGTTAACTTTCCTTTTTCATAGCTCACATTTGTTTCCTCCTGGTTCACACTAAGAAGAGATTCATCAATGGCCCTCTGAGCTGATTGTTAACTATGCAGAGCATCCACAGGTCCCATTGAAGTCAATAGGAGCAGTGGATGCTCAGTACCTTTGAAATTCAGCTAATAAGGTTTTGTCATGGCAGACAAAAGAAAAAGGGGGGATTTTAGAATAATTTTAGAGAAAGAAGTGACAAAGCTTAACAAGAGCCTGGATAGAGGAGAAGGATTGAGGTGTTGAAGATATCACGGAGGTTTAGAGCTGGCTGGAAATTGAAATTTCTATCCTGTGGACAATTTTAAAGCATAGGAATTTGGGACGAAAAATAAAACCTCTACAGTTTTCACAGAACAGACATTCCAAAAAAATTCATTTAGGTTGGCTTGCTGTCTGGCTGCCTGGAAGGCTCTTGTCAATGTCTCTTTCCCTCCTATATCCAGCACTCCAGCTCTCTGCCTCCTTGTCTTTCAGTCTCCCTGCTTACCCTTTGGAGAGGCAGCTGGACTGCCGGAGAACTGGGCAGGTGGAGAGCCAAGACGTTCAGCCTCCCTGCTTCCCCACAAGCTTGGCTGCAGCTCCCCTTCAGGCAGAGAGCTGGGAAGCTATCATTTTGATTTTCCTAATTGAAAATCTTTTTTTTTTTTTTTTCAAAATTGAAATTTTCCCACAGAAAAATTTGGCTTTGCAAAAGGAGCATTATCCGTTGTACAATCATTCCGACAAGAAATTTCCCAACCAGCTGAGGTTGCAAGTCTGGGTGATGGGAAGGATAGTGGAGATGTCAGCAGTGACTGAGAAGGGAGGGAGAGGAGAGAGCGTGGGAGCAAAGGGGAGAAATTCACATTTAACATAAAAATAACAAGGAGTACTTATGGCACCTTAGAGACTAACAAATTTGCATCTGATGAAGTGGGTTATAGCCCACGAAAGCTTATGCCCAAATAAATTTGTTAGTCTCTAACGCAGGGGTCGGCAACCTATGGCACATGTGCCAAAGGCGGCACACGAGCTGATTTACTGTGGCACGCTGCTGCTGGCCTGGAGGCCCTGCTGCCGGCCCCGCTCAGCCCGCTGCCGGCCTGGATGGACGGAACCCCGGGCAGGCTGAGCGGGGCCGGCAGCTGGGACCCCAGCTGGAAGGGGCCGGCAGACGGAACCCCAGACCAGCAGTGGCTGAGCGGCTCAGCCCGCTGCCGGCCCTGGGGTCCCAGCCGCCAGTCTGCTCAGCCCGCTGCCAGTCTGGGGTTCCATCCGCCGGCCCCTGTAAATGTAAAATGTATTACTGGCACGCGAAACCTTAAATTACCGCGAATAAATGAAGACTTGGCACACCACTTCTGAAAGTTGCCAACCCCTGCTCTAACGTGCCACGAGTACTCCTCATTGTTTTTGCTGATACAGACTAACAAGACTACTCCCTTCCCCCCCAAAATCTACAAGTTTTCACACCACCAGCCATCTTCTACTGAGCGTAGAGGCTAGTTGTTGGGGTAAGCCATAGTCACTTGTGTTGGAAATCAGGATAGATCATGTTGTTATGCTCAGGCTCAATCCAAGCTTGAGGTGATGGCCATATAAGAGTACTTCCTTTCCTCTCAGCGGAGCTGCTTCTTCACCAAGAGCGTCTGGAGTGTCACTGTGCAGGGGTGGTGGAAGCTCTGAACAAGGAGAAAAATGAGTTTATGAAACTCCGAGAGGACCAAAATGACATCAGCAAGAACTTCCGCAGAAGGATCCAGGACATGGAGGCCATCTTCCTCAGTTCCACTAAGGCTGAAAAGTAAGCACATTGTGAGTCTCTTGATTTGTGAGGTTTCCCACTCCTGGACTGCATCCTGAATCTGCCTTATCCCAGATTTCGTGAACAGCAGCAGGTATCATTGTCATTCTCTCACTGGGATAGTTTGAAGCATTTATCTTACTGTTTGATTGCCAGGCAGCTCATTTGACTGAGGTAGGATCATTTGACCTAATTATTGCCCTGTCCACCTTCAGCTGGTCAATAACTCTGAGTGGGACAATCTTCTTTTGTCTAATATACAGTCACATTACCCTGTAAATCTGTAATCTAAAACAGAAAAGCTTCAGCATAGAGTAACAGTTACTTGAACACACTGAGATCAAAAAGCTCATGTATCTGAGACTTTTATCATTATCCAGCCTTAGTACAGTATTTATTGCTCTTCTGCTACTTTTAGGCTTGTCAGCCATGTTTTAGAGCAATTATAATAATGAGGGGAACGATGATGTGAAAAATAAAACTAAATATAAACACTTTTTATCATCCCCAAGGATACTAGAAGGCATCTCCAGTAATGTTTGGGCAAAAATGAAATAACGAATGGAAATGACAGAGTGTAAATAAATAAGAGGAAAATTCCATTTACATTCATTGATTTGTGTGCGCCCATGTGTGTATGTACTAACTTAGCTCACACAACTATTTCTCACAACTGTGATGGTGCCCAAAGTATGGAATAAACATAAAGGTTGGGCTATGCTGAGTTCTTTTTTCCCTAATATCCTTTGCAAGGGAGACACATGGAATGCTTTTCTCACTTTAGTTTCCATTCCTTTGAGTGAGAGTCTTTGTTACAAAGAATCCTTTGGTTAACTCAGTTAGACTCTCTGTTTCCTCTCTCAGTGCACTGTAAAACCTAGAAACCCCAGGTCCTGTGAAGTCAGTTACTCCAGGTCCCTTCGGCAGAAGTGGAAGTTAATATCTCAAGACCAACACCTCTCCAGGGTTTCTTTATCTCCCTGCTAAGAAACTAAAGTCATTTGTGAATTTTATAAAAATTTTAGAATAAAGTAGAAAAAGTTTGTTTCATCTATCCAGATTTTATCCATGCTACCTATCCTGTACACTAGTAGCAATTGACAAGTTAGGTTATGAGAGTCCTCTTCCATAGCACTGAGTGTTTGCTAGTAGTGTGTCTGCTGTATGCTGCCGCATCAAAACATTCCCAATGGAAGGGAAGCAGAAGCGCGCTGATTAAACTCTCATTCTTCTGCTCTCTTCAAGACCCAGCAGCTTTTGAAAAGGAATGTCTACTCTCCCATAGATTTCCCTGAAAAAGCTGTCTTTTGTTATTTGCTCTTAGGTTGGTTGCTCTAAGCAACTCTCTGCACTCAGAGCTGCTTAATCATGTAGAAGTTATCCAAATATCCCTGCGGAGTTACCGGAACTATTTAGAAGAAGCCTTGGGGAAACTACGAGATTCAAACGTGGACTTTCTTAAAGCTTGCAGGTATAAGGGAGAGGTGTGAGTGTGTTTATTTCTATATCAATCTCTGTTCGCCTGGCTTGTATAGTTTTATTTCTCTCTCGCTCTCCTTGTCTCCTTACCTACATTCTGTAATTTATTGTCAAGTCAGCACAATAAAATTCAAGTTCATCCTTTAAAAAAGTATACTACTAATATTATAATAGTGTTTTCATCCCATGAAAAAATATATATAATAGGGACTGTTCAGCTAAGGATTCTTTTGAGGAGGTGGAAGAACCCTAAGACAATTACTTTCCTTTCTCACCTATTGTTTTCAGATTATTTTCAGAGGGAGGTAACTTTTCTCCAGAAGAGGTGGAGTTCTTTTGTAAGCGTCTGGAGAAAGAAACAGGACGCATTGACTTCATTGAAGGCTTAATCATGATTGATATGGAGAAAATGGAGTCAAACTACTTAGAGCAAGTAGGCAGATCTTCATTCCCTTCTAGTGTTCAAATTCCTGGCTGCAGCTAGTGTAACCATTCTAATCCCCCGTGTTACTAATCCCCCGTGTTAATAGATTTTCGTTGTGAGACACTCTTAGATTTAGTTAATGTTTGTGTGACATGAAAATCATTATATAAATGCTAAGTGTTATTATTAAAGGCTAAGCAGGCCAAGTTTAAGTCTGATTTATCTCCTGATTTTTGGCATTTGTTTTTGAGGCTACTGAGGTTATCAACAAGTTTGAAACAAAATTCCATAATCTTGCAATGGATCGTCTCTTCATGGAGAAAATCCAGCGGTTTCTAACAAATCTACAAGTGAAAATCAAATCAGAGGTACAAATACAAATTCCAGAACTTTAGTTTGGTTCAATCTCAATCATTTATATATCTCACTTATTCTATCCAAAGGGTTTTTGGCTTGGTTTGAAGAGGCAAACACACAGATGGGACATAGGTACAGTGTTTTTATCTATTATTTAAGGACTGTGTTTTCCTCTGCCATTGCCAGCCTTGAATCTAGGGATCTAGGACCCAATCCTGCTCCTGTTGTAGTCGAGTAGGATCACGCCCTGGGTTTGCAGCACTTCACTCTAACCACCTACAACTAAATAGACCAGCCATCTGCTTGATGCAATATAGGCCATGAAAAAAGAGTTGCTGTTATGAATCATTGAATTTGGCTTCCATTTTGGGTACCAGTGATTCAATGTTTTTGTTCTTTGAAAATAAATAGTGTGCTCTTTCATGAGGATCTCTGTGCTTGCTCTCTCCTGGAGAAATCTTTTGATAGTTCTATAAATGTTTGAGTGTTCATTTATCTCAACTGAGTTTTCATTTCACTAACATCTGCTTCTGTTTTAGGTGGCAAACTCCAATTTACAGGCACAGACATTAAACTCCTCTCTGGAGAAATTCCTTAAGAAAATAGATGCTTGTGCTCATCCTACTGTGGATAAAGAAGTAAGTTCCAAAGACACATCATGTAATTGTATGATGTGCATGATTGTGTGAGTCTGTTAGTATTCACCATGTTCATTGTAGTCAAACTGGCATCATATATTGTATTGAACTATAGAGGGAAAAGGAGGATATTGCCAAACCAGCAATGGGAGAAGGGCACACACATAAATATATAGATTTTATTTTTTAAAAGTCAAGAAAAATACCAAAGACTATAAATAAAGCTTTTGAGAAACATTAATTTTGGTAATGAGGCTGAAAAACTGGCAATGCCAATCAATCCTCTTTAAATTATCCGAAAGCCTTCTTACCTGATTTTGGAACAGTGAACTATCAGATTCTTGAGGCTGCCTACTGTTTAACAAAGGAAAAATTCATAATAAAAAATCAGCTACATTCAGGATCATGTGGCACAGTAGGTTAGTGCATAGGCAGGCAATTGGGGAGCACTGAGTTGAAATTCTAAAATTTAACCTTGTTCATAAGTGAAAATTAGTTCATCCTAAAATAAGTCTCCATTTGAACACATCAAACAATTTGACATGGCATTCTTTGCTCAAGAAGCTGTTGTGCAGAGGTCTTACTCTAAGGTGTCCAAGGTACCAAAAGGCCAACTCAGCCTGTTACATAAAATTGTTTATAAAAGTCAGCAAAACTTGAAGAAAGTCAAACTTGAAGAAAGCCAGACACACAAGTCTACTGCCACTACCCAAGGACTGTGTTAAGATCATGACTGATGAACAAAGGAGAATGGAATCGGAAATTAATTAACTAAAATTGGTGTGTTGGAAGGAAGTCTTAGTTGGTTAACAAAATAATGAGGGGATGGCTATTCCACCCATTATTCCCTTTGGGGTCCTTAAAAAGAGACAGGGGAGGGAATGAAGATGTCAGGATGAAGGAGAAGTAGACTGAAAGGAATTAGCTTTATCATTATGGCTGACACTCCTATCATCTCCTATGACGCAGGGTCCACCATGATACCATTGGACCTTCATCAACCTGATCCCGAGAGATGTCCTGGCCAGACTAGGCCAGAAAAAGGGACCCACACATCAACCCCTGGAATGTGTCATGTGTCCTTTACCTTCCCCACCTTATTTCTTCTCTTTCCTATATCTCTCTTTTTTGCCTTCTGTTTAATAAGAGTCTGGCTTAGCTGACCAAGACTATCTCTATCACAACACTGCCGTGAGCCCGTGACCAATGAGGCAGCTAAAACCAATGCCCTAAACAAGAAGTTTGCCAGGTCTTGGAGTGGCTGATGAAGCCATGTGTTTCTCTAGCAGTGAGGTTGCAGGTGAAAGTCAACACCAGAGACAGATGCTGCATTTTCTGTCTTTGTTGTCCCCTTCTGTGTGTGTTTGTTTTGTGTAGTCTTAAAGGAAACAGGACTGGATTTCAGCAACAGCAACATCAGTTCCAGACCATCTCAGCTAGTTTTTTCTCTTTTTCCCAAAAAGGACAGTTATTACCATCTAAAAGGTGTCAAACAGGAGGTTCTCACTACAAAAACGCTCTACAGTTTAAAAAAAGAATAAGGGATATTTTTAAAATGAAAACTTTTCTTACTACTTTACATTTTAAATGATTTAACTGTTTTTCCTTCCTTTTTCTATATCTTTAATAAAAAGGTTATAATGATTTTAATGACATTTGTTGCCCTTGGCTAAGAAGGCTGAGGTCTCTCTACTCAAAACCCTGAATCATGTTAAGCTGTTTAGTGTTTTTTCAGTGACGGGGTCAGTAACACCTTTGACTCTCAGGGTCCATTTATTCCATTGATATTAATACAACAAAGTTCCTTCTCCATGCTTCCTCCCCCTACTATATCACAGCTGATAAGAGTCATGAGAAGTTGCATTGGTAGAGACACTAAAACCACAAATCCTTCATTTTCCTGAGCAGCATGTTCACACTCAAAATTATTTTCAAAAAAGAAAAACATCAGCTTCTATAGGCAGTTAATTGATCCCCTGGTTTCCACGCCTGCCTAGATACAAAAGTGATAGAACAGATTAGAAACATCTTCGACAGACAGATTTGATATGTCAACATGTTTGGTACATTCTAAATTTTCTACCATGTTGAGCAAAATACTATCCATATTATCCTTGCTTTTTAACTAGGCTGTGACTTCGGAAGAACTGTATGACGTTGCCAAAACTGTGATGAAAGAACTGAAAAAAAGGAGCAAGTATCTCAATTGCCTGCTGGTAAATACGATCATCCCCTTCTGTACTGTAAGATAACATTAGCTGGAATCTCTGTATTTTATATACTCTTTGCATTTGAATAGTAAAATTCACCCAAACTATTTTGATTACGCCTGTATTTTAAAAGGTTTTCAGAATCCATATTTTGAATTTTCATGTAAAACGTACGTATGCTATTGAATTTCAAATGATCACAAGCTGCCCAAGAGGTGGTGATACAGGGCCCAATCTTGCAAGGTACTGAGTGCCTTCAACCACCAATGAGGCTACCAAGTGTTGACGGTGCTCAGACTACTCCGGAGATGCTCAGCACTTTGTAGGAGATGATCCTTAATGAGAGGTTGTGCTTGTGCATGCGTGTGTGTGTTTTGAGTGTGTTTTTAAAAGTTTCTTTAAGGAATTCAGATGCGCTTGCTGAAGGCTTTGACTGGATAGCAGATTTTGTATCAGGTGATTAATCTTATTTGTTGGTACATCATCTTTATAGAGTGTTTTATTTTGTAAACTAGAAGGCATCATTATTATTAATTATATTTATTTGAAGATTGCTTGTAATAATTATAGTAATACGTAACTCTCAACCTCTCATAGCTGCAGAAAGGGGAAAAATCGATAGGAAATGTTTCCAAGTTATAAAACTCTTTCGTCTAGCCTGTGGGGCAACAGGGTTGGTAGCCGGCACCTCCATGGAACAGTATAACTAACTGCCTGTTCTCTTTAGTAATATCTGATTTTGTTTTCCTCCACTTCCAGGACCCCATCCCAGCTCAGACAGAGTTTGCATTACGAGGTTCCATTGCAGCTGCAGTCCGATCAGAGAGTCTCAAAGAGGAGAGTAGGATGGTTATGGGGATAGACAATGTTCCACTGTTGAATCCAAGCAGAATTGGAAAGTCAGTAATTGATGATGTAGCAGTAAGCGTCATCAAAAATTTACTCCAGTAAGTAAATGCTCTCAGAGCCTAAAGATGTTATTCCTTTAACTTATTTAATTTTTTGCTCACTGTATGTACATCTTATTGTCATGTTGTGCACAGGAGGCAGTGCAAGCAATTCAAATACATATTTACTACTTGTGTTCTGGTAGCACATAAAGATCCCACTGAATTTAAATCATCCGGGCCATTTCTGTGCCAGTGCAGGATGGAGAAGTTTATATGCAGTACTTTTTCATGTGTTTTGTCCAGTCTAGTTTTAAAAGTCCCAAGCAATGGGATTTCTGCCTCTTCCTGAGGGAGTTTAGGTTGTGAAATATCTATCTTACTGTCACAATGGTAGTGATAGAATTTGAACATAAGAATGGCCATACTGGGTCAGACCAAAGATACATCCAGCCCAGTATCCTGTCTGCCGACAGTGGCCAATGCCAGGTGCGGTGCCCCAGAGGAAGTGAACCTAACAGGTAATGATCAAGTGATCTCTCTCCTGCCATCCAGCTCCACCCTCTGACAAACAGAGGCTAGGGACACCATTCCTTACCCATCCTGGCTAATAGCTAATGGACTTAACCTCCACGAATTTATCTAGTTCTCTTTTAAACCCTGTTATAGTCCTAGCCTTCACAACCTCCTCAGGCAAGGAGTTCCACTGGTTGACTGTGTGCTGTGTGAAGAAGAACTTCCTTTTATTTGTTTTAAACCTGCTGCCCATTAATTTCATTTGATGGCCCCTAGTTCTTATATTATGGGAACAAGTAAATAACTTTTCCATATTCACTTTCTCCACACCACTCATGATTTTATATACCTCTATCATATCCCCTCTTAGTCTCCTCTTTTCCAAGCTGAAAAGTCCTAGCCTCTTTAATCTCTCCTCATATGGGACCCATTCCAAATCCCTAATCATTTTAGTTGCCCTTCTCTGAACCTTTTCTAATGCCAGTATATCTTTTTTGAGATGAGGAGACCACATCTGTGCGCAGTATTCAAGATGTGGGTGTACCATGGATTTATATAAGGACAATAAGATATTCTCTGTCTTTATTCTCTATCCCTTTTTAAATGATTCCTAACATCCTGTTTGCTTTTTTGACTGCCACTGCACACTGCGTGGACGTCTGCAGAGAACTATCCACGATGACTCCAAGATCTCTTTCCTGATTAGTTGTAGCTAAATAAGCCCCCATCATATTGTATGTATAGTCGGGGTTATTTTTTCCAATGTGCATTACTTTACATTTATCCACATTAAATTTTATTTGCCATTTTGTTGCCCAATCACTTAGTTTTGTGAGATCTTTTTGAAGTTCTTCACAGTCTGCTTTGGTCTTAACTATCTTGAGCAGTTTAGTATCGTCTGCAAACTTTGCCACCTCACTGTTTACCCCTTTCTCCAGATCATTTATGAATAAGTTGAATAGGATTGGACCTAGGCCTGACTCTTGGGGAACACCACTAGTTACCCCTCTCCATTCTGAAAATTTACCATTTATTCCTACCCTTTGTTCCCTGTCTTTTAACCAGTTCTCAATCCATGAAAGGATCTTCCCTCTTATCCCATGACAACTTATTTTACGTAAGAGCCTTTGGTGAGGAACCTTGTCAAAGGCTTTCTGGAAATCTAAGTACACTATGTCCACTGGATCCCCCTTGTCCACATGTTTATTGACCCCTTCAAGGAATTCTAATAGATTAGTAAGACATGATTTCCCTTTACAGAAACCATGTTGACTTTTGCCCAACAATCTATGTTCTTCTATTTGTCTGACAATTTTATTCTTTACTATTGTTTCAACTAATTTGTCCAGTACTGATGTTAGACTTACCGGTCTGTAATTGCCGGGATCACCTCTAGAGCCCTTTTTAAATATTGGCATTACGTTAGCTATCTTCCAGTCATTGGGTACAGAAGCCGATTTAAAGGGCAGGTTACAAACCATAGTTAATAGTTCCGCAATTTCACATTTGAGTTCTTTCAGAACTCATGGGTGAATGCCATCAGGTCCCGGTGACTTGTTACTGTTAAATTTATCAATCAATTCCAAAACCTCCTCTAGCGACACTTCAATCTGTGAGAATTCCTCAGATTTGTCACCTACAAAGGACGGCTCAGGTTTCACTAGTTCAATTAAATTTCACTAGTTCAACTAAAGTGCTGTAAAAATAGATGTTAACTGAGTACTAGTTTTCTGGCTTCGAGGGCATTGTTTGAATTAACGAGAGATAAAATGTTACATAAAGGTAAACATATGAGGAAAATGTATAAACGTTAATGAATAATTAGACAGGGGATGGTGTGACATGGCAAGCTCCAGACCTTTTCAATAGCATGTTTGAGTGCACAATTGTGCTTGCAGAAACTTCTAATTTTCAATTATACTACATCATTTGAATTGTTCTCGTGCAAATTATTGCAGTTAGACATGCCTTTGTAAATTTAGCCCTAACATTAGGCAGTATCTCAGAGATTAAAGTGCTCTCAGACCATGACAACGATAGAGAACTGGTAGCTGGGTATTTAGAAGCTACATAGCTCTTAATTTTTGTTTCAGAATTCAGCAACCCAAGAAATCTCCAGAACTGCGGCATGAGAGAGATGATCGCTCACAGTCAGTAGCAGGAGGTATGCAAGCACTCCTTTTACTGCTGAAGTTCTCTTTCTTATGGATTGACAGAAAGAAATATATATTTTAACTGACAACTCTTAATATGTGACTATATATTTATACCTCTGAGCAGGAATAAAGTACATATCAGCCTACTACAGGCCATGTTTTTTCTTGTTTGCATCATACATGCCAGTTGACTGGGTCTGTGCGCACCAGACATCCTTTGAGATATGGTGTGCAGGGAAACATACTGGATAGCCATATCTCCTAGTGCTGTCTTGAGAGGTTTGGATGAATCTGTCCTGCTGCTTATGAGAAGGAAAGAGGCCCCCTGCACACTCTTTCTTTGTCCCCAACCATATGTGCCAGTGTACAGGGGACAAAACTTATCCCTGTATCTTTATGTGAGTGCATATATACTCCCTTAGGAGAAGGCAGTGATATTCTCTCTCTATTTTTTGTTTTTGTTTTGTTTTAAATGAAGGATTATGTTGGTTTAGGTAAAGTGTATGTGACAGCTGTTCATGTAATTCCATTGTGGTTTTGAAAGTGGCAGCTCTCCATATAACTTCCATGGAGGTTAATAGGACTTTTAGAACTAAACCCCATGCAGCACTTTGAAAAGGTACCCGTGGTGGAGATCCAGTGATAGAGTAATCCCTCTTCCCACATCCTTGCCTTGGCCCTAGACATGATGCAATATGAGCTTTCTCAGGCTGCCTAATCAATAATCTCCCTCTGACATGGAGAGTCCACTCTGGGCTAGCCATACCTTCTCATTTCTGAGCCTCCCTTAAGCAGACACTGCCATTGGTGTCAAACACGTGGTAGTTTTATAAGGACACCCATTCACCAGAGACTGAGTTGAGGCCATCAAACTCAGGTCACTTAGTACTTCAAGTTGGATTTAAACTCTGGTGTGAAAAGTGAAAGCTGAGAGCTGTAGCCAGAGAAGAAACCAACCTCTTATGAAAGAAGCATCTAATCAGGCAGGGACAAATTGGTTTGGATGAGACAAAAATATGCTCATATCTTCATCCAAATCTTTCTGAGGTTCAGAAACTGTTTGCTTAACTACTCTGTGTGTTTTCCACTTGCTTTTGTTCCTAATTTAGTTCAGGACCTGAAGTGGAAATACCAAAACACAGTGAAGTAGACTATTCTCTTGTGGCTGGATTGTGCCCTTGTCTTAAATGGCCCTGCAAGGGAATGAAACCCCTGAGCCCTTTCTCACCTTGTGAGATATACCTGGATCTTGGGCCTGCATTTGGTGCAGAGGGCAGCTCCTAGTTTCTAGATTCTCTTCCCATGAGCATAGAGATGGGATGGGGCTGGAGGGAAGCCAGGAATGGCAGAGGCTCATACCGCTTCCCTACCCAAAGGTGATGCAAGGAGCCCTTCCCTGGGCACCTGCTGGGCCAACATACCTACATCCTGCATAGATTAGCACCTAGACTTCTGGGTGCTGAATCCAATTTAGAAACATCTTGATGTTTTCTCTTCACTAGTGTCAATTAATGTTAGGAGTACTCAGCATGGAAATGAAAACACATGCTGTATAAATGTATAGAAATGACTTCGAATTTGGCTTACAGAATTTATTTCCTCTTTCCTTATAAGCGATTTATCAACCCGTTTATCAACCCGTTTATCAGCCGATTTATCAACCCATTTATCAGCCGATTTATCAAGCAACTTATCAGGCTCCCACAGCACAGAGAGGTTCTGTTTCAAATCTGCATGCTGAAGGTCCCCAGAACTCTGTTCCTTATGGCAATTTATCTGTAGGACCCAAGATGTCTATCTCTGTAAACAAAAAGTTCTCAGTGGGGAGGTAAGGACTATGGAAAGAGAAACTCCAGCATCTTGTGTGTGTGTTTTTGTGTCTACTTCCCTCTAACACTAGCCTGCTTTCCATCCTCCCACACTTTCTCACTACCGTTGGTGTGAGCCTTTTCCCCAGTGGTGCCTACCATGTGGAACAGCTGCGCTGTGTGTTTGTGCCTTATCAGCTCGCTCTCATTTCAAATCACATCTCAAACCCCACCTCTACCTATTAATTTCTCTCTCTCTCTCCTATTTCAGTTAATACAAAGTGTTTTGGGATGCAGGTTGATGCTATACAAAGTTGTGTGTATGTAATATAAAAACAGAGTGTAATTTCCAAATATATGGATGTGTGTGTATATTATTGATAGCACAGACAGCACAGGTATCGTAATTTTCAAATGTGGGTGCCTAAACTGGATGTCCTATTTTGGAAACTCAACTTGGCTCTTAAACACATTAAATGGGCATTTTTGTGGCTAGATGCTAATCTGTATGCAGTGTAGTTGTAGCGATGTTGATCGCAGGATATTAGCGAGATAAGGTGGGTGAGGTAATATCTTGTATTGGATCATCTGTTCTAAAGGAAGGTCAGGAAAGGGAGGATCTGGAAGGCCCATAGGAAGCAGAATCCTGAGAACGTCTCTATCAGATGATAATTTTCATGTCATATAAATGTGGGGCATGAAAATCTTCACAGCTTTTTTTTGTAATTTGATAAAGTTTATATGACCGTAGTATCATAAACAACTGGCTGGGGGGGAGGGGAGGGAGAGACTATGTATTAAAAGTCTGAATTCTTTTGAATAAAGTAGAAAATCTTTGCCTTTTCAGCATACAAAAATACTCGAGATCTGGTCGAATTGACAAGAAGTTCCACATCTTTGGAGAGAAGCCTAAAGAATCTGAGTAAGTTTGCTCTGTATTTCCTAAAGTATTGATCTAATACACAGTTAAATTGCTATTTTTGTAAAGCTAGATTAGACAGTTGTACAGTCTTAATGACAATGGAATAAACGTGAAGTGTTAATTATAGGTGTGGTTGTTTTATATCCTTTGATGCATTGGATAAAAAGGGGTGGGACACAAAAGGAGAAGGAGTGGTAACCTGTCAAAAAGCATAATGATGGAAGCTATAGAACTATATTATGTATGCCCCTTAGCGTAGAAATTTAGCTGGTTTTGGCTTTTTTGTTGTGCTACACCTAATATTTTCTGCATGGGCTTTTGTACGTGCATTTTACTCTTGTCTTTGCTTGCTTTGAAGAGGAGCTGTACCAAGAGGGATGGTGTCATCTTAGGCATTCTTACAGCAACATGTACAAATATATGTTATTTACATTGTATTTATGATTTATTTTAATATATTTACCTCTCATATTCAATGAGATAAAATGTTTTAAAAAGTCAGAAATATTCCCAGTACCAAGTACTTTTTGCATTGTCATTGTGTTTTGGTTTCAGTCATTTTAAGGGGATTATCACCTGTATTCTCTGGGAGGGTAATGATACCTTGCTGTATCTTGCTGAGGTAAGAAAACTTTATTTTCTGCAGTCAATTTCTACTATTGCAGATTTACTCCTGTAGTAGCTTAGCAATTTGGTTCTACTATGTTGCAATGGAACTCCACAATAATTTTTCTTACTTTATTAGTGCATCCAGTGTATAATAATAATACTTAATACATGCATTTGCTTTTATATCTTAAAGTTCTGTACAAACAATAACTAAACTTTATACCATCCCTGTTTGGCAGAATAGCAGGTGTGGATGAATATACATACCTCTGCCATAGTTATATGATAGAAAGGCCTCACTACCAACACAACTCAAACCCTGTTAGTTGTAACGGGGTCAGCCAGTAGGCTCAGATTACGACAAAATGGAGGTGCAAAAGTCTTGGTCTCAGTTTTTTACAGCCTATTATAAATATACCAAAATGCCCTGCTTTTAATGGCCATAACCACATCTCAGTGTCGTGAATTCAGAGACTACAGCATCACCTTAATAACAAGATGATTGGGAAAGCTGAGAGCGGAGACTGGATGTGATCTAGTTACAAGGGAAAGAGGTTTGACAAAACGCCTGATATCTGGTAATGAATCTGCATTCTCAGCAAACATTCCCTGTCTGAGCTCAGGTCAAAGCTGCCGGTAAAGCTCAAGTGGGGGAGGATAAAGGTGGCACAGAATGAAGGGGAGGTTGAAAGACCTAAAGATCCACTGTACTGATATGTTCGCAGTGGTGACTCTTAGATTGGACACTTCGTCAAGTCCTTTTCTTTACCTCGTCTTTACCTTCCAAAGGAGTTTTACCGAAAGGATAAGCATCAAATCACGAGGCCGGAATATCTGCAAGAGACATTTGATCATTGTGCAGAATTGTTTGGGCAGAAGCTCCTGTCTTATCAGAGCCAGACGGATGATTACCATAATTCCTGCCTAATAGGTAAAATCCTAGGACCTAATACTTTGTCATATGTATCAATTGGAATTGAAAACTGAAATGATCAGAAGTCCAGAGTATTCTTAATTCAGTCTTGGGCCTATGCCAATGGAAGAAGAAGGTACCAGGGTTGGCTTAGTATAAATTTAAGGTCCTGTTATCATTGAAAAGGCTGGAATCTCTGCTTTCAAATTGTGCAAAGTTTTAAAGCCTAGTTATGTTTCTACTCCAGTCAGTGGCAATACTCTCATTAACTTCTGTGGGACCAGAATTGGGCCAATTACCTGTAACTGGGGTAACTGTCAGTTACTAAAATTATGTGAGAAAGACCATTGCAAAGATATTTAATTGAAAGACCTGGACAAATGCTTCAGGACTTGTGTGTGTTGCCAGCCACTGGTCCTGGGCCAGTGGACACAAAGAGGAGTGTGTGTGTGAAAGAAAATTCCAGTCACTTTTGGCACTTATACTATACATTAGTTTGTTTGTTTTCTGGTTCCTTGACGTCAGTGTCTGTATGTGACACAAACCTTCCTGTGGCTGCCTTTTCCACCAGAGTTCTGGGATCAGTTGAAGTTGTTTGAAGAACAACTCCCTCAGGTCTCCCATCTGGTTATCGACAGCCTTCTTAAAGAGCATGAGCAGCAGCTCAGACACTCCACTGATCAGATCCGGCAACTCTTCAAAGAACAGCTGGAAGAATGGGACAATGCAAAGGTATGGTTTATGGGCATGCTGGAATACCTCCGGTATAAAGTATCCGCTGTCTGACAGAACATGTTATTGTCATTTACATTAAACTCATTTGCTTGCTTACGCCACTGACTCCTAAACCACCCCCTGATTTCATTTCCTAGTTTCAGTCTCAGATTTTTAATTAGAATAGTTAAACCTGGAGGTAAGTTCAGGCTTTCAAAAGCATGTTATGATTTTGTTTTGTTTCCAGTATTTTTACTTGCTGTCCATATGAATCTCTGTTCTTTGATTAAAAAAAACGTATTCTTGTTTTCACTATAAATATCTCTAAGTGCTGTGTGTTAAGCGGAGTGGTGATCCTTAGTTGACACTAGTAAGCTTGTGTGCACTGTTCCTTTGGGAGTAGAGAATCTGGAAGTTCTGTGAATATTCAGAGGATCGGGGCTGGGCACTCCAGAGGAATGGGTGGTGTTGTGTGCCTATTGCTAACCTGTACAGCAAGAGCAAGGCCAGCGAAGGCCTGGAGGACAATGCTAGTGCTGCCAGAGGCCGGTGGAGTTAAGGGTCTGACCCACAGTAGGTACAACAAGATTTCCTCATGCTAAGGGTAGGTGATAGTGAGGTGCCTCACAACCCGGGAGACCCCTAAGAAGCGTCACAATGTCACTGATGTCTCAGGGTTCTCTGCTGGAGCCTACCTGCTTCCCTCACCCTCTGTCATCTCTCTGTCCCCACTCTGATCTACCTGTGGATTCTCTCTATGCAGCTTGTTGCTGTTCTTTATAGGGGAATCAGCTGATCCCTGCTCAGGTGTATCTCCTTAGTAACTAGGGTTGGCTAGCCCCAAGCCTTTAGCCATTAAAGAGCATGCCACCCTGTTACAACTGATGCACAAAAGAGTTGTGTTTCTACTCATCCCTCTTTCTCTCTAGGACCCAGTCACACATTCTTTACAGAAAATGCTAGTGATGTGTTTGTTTGATTAAAGGCTGAGAACAAGAACAAACTGCGTCCAGCTCTGGGGCACCCAGACAACTTACCCCAGCTGGAGGTTTTGTGCCAGGAGGAGTTAAGAAGACAAAAAGACCAAGCTGATGGGATACTCTTTAACACTCAGAAACTGCAGGTATGAGTGACATACTAGACTGTGGCTTGTTAGAACCTATTTGATTTCGTGCTCAAGGTCAGAGGTTGGAGTTTAGGATGCATTTTACCTCCCCATTAAAAGTGAACTGGAAAAGATTTTTAGTTTTAGGCAACCCCATTAAAGACAATATCTTTTGACTCTTAATTCTGTGCTGTCACCACTAGACCATGCTTTCTTCCTAAGATTGTAGTCAATCTGTTGTTTCCATGGGGTATTTATTCACAGTGCAAACTGAGGAAAGGGATGAACTTGCGTTTGTCTACTCCCATAATGATGATAATCTTGGTTCTGAAACTAGTGTTGTAGTGACGGCGTGTGAGAATGGAGTAATGGTGACATCTCCTGGTTAGCTATCTTAATAGCAGCAGGTGATGGGTGTTTTCCCTGTGGATGTTTCGGTTTTCTGATTAATCATATTGTGCAACTCTTTGGGCAGATTCTGTCTAACTACACAGATCTTCTTATGCCATTTAATAATTTACATCAATCTGATCAGTGACATGTTTGCATTAGGAGCATTCCAGAGGGGCCACTCTGTGAGCTTTTCATAAAGTGCTGCTCTGTAGCTGTTGCACAAAAGCGAGGTTGGAGAGCTGTGTAACTCTTCAGAGCTGCTCTGAAAGGAGATGAGATTCTTTGGAGGGAGAACTTTTCCCATCTCCACTCATACTCGAATCCTAACTGATAACTGTGTCCCCACAGGCCTGTGCTGCTGAGTGTGCCCAGAAATTTGTTTCTGCGCTAGCTAGCCTCACAGAAAACCTGCTTCTGGAGTTAGATGAAAGTATCACCGTTGATGATGTACAAGTAGCAAGTAAGTCAACTGAATGGAACACTTACCCAGTTCTCCACTTCCTTCTTGATGCTTTAAGTAAAATGTTGTTAAAAGGAGAAATAGAGTTCCTTCTGTAATCTTCTGCACTATTCCTTCTAGAATTGCATATGCCTATTGCTTTTCATAACTATATTTCATTATACTGAATAACTTGTAATGCCAAATGCTGTCATCCATTGATTTTTTTCTTATAGTGTTCCTTGTCTAAAGGTTTCAAGGGAAGTTTTATGCAATTTAAATTTAGTTAAAAGTACCCAGAGATTTGGATGGGTGCTATTCTGGTTGCTTATCAGACTAACTATCAGTAAAAGTTTAGAGTTTGTGGTTTCAGATCAAGTTCTTGAGAGCGACATATTTGCATCTTCCCTTCTTCCCTGACTGACACTGTAAGTGAGGTTCTGTGCTGCGCCCCTTGGAGATGCAGCATAGACTGCACAGACCAGGGGGAGGAAGTGGTGAGAGTCCAATGGTGGTTTGTGCACTCAAGATTCTAAGTTGCCATGGGGGCCGGTACAGCCCCCGGCTGCTCTAATTACAGCTGCCTCCCAGGGCTGCCTGTTAACTAGTTTGCAGCCCAGAATCTTTACCTCTACCACCCCCTACTCTGGGTCTTGTGACCAAACCAGAATTGGCCCTTAGGATGTTCCAGCACCTCATCCCACCACATGGCAGTTCAGGATGCTATTAACAGGGCTCTAGGGTCAATTGGAAAACTATTTCTGTGCTCTGGTGATGAGGTTTAGGAATAGGAGAGGAAAGAATTCGGATGATCCACTGACTTCTTGCAAAGTTACCTCTTGAAAACTAAAAGTATCCAGCTTTGTACAGTTGCTTTGGAGCAATGATATGTAGCTGGTCTTGTCTCGCTGTTACTAAGTCTGTCATTTGCTGTGTCCCAGAAATTGAAATGCCGAAAGAGAAGATCTCCACCTTAATCCGTCGTAAACGAGCTGGGCTTTCTTTAGAGATCCATGACGTTAAGCCGTTAACTGAACGTGGCAGCAGGTATCACTAGTATATATTGAATGCTTCTCTGCACATTTTCTGTCAAAAATGCTTCCGGGTACTGTCCACACAGTTTTCCACTACACTTGTTGATGTCACTACACTTGTTGAACTTCCTAAGTTCTACCCACAACAATTATGATGTTGTTTCTCTAGTAACTAATGTACTTCAGAGAGGGGGGAAATGCCGACCTCGGGACAAACCCTACCTGTTTTGATCATGTGACCACATATTAATCAATGGGATTCGCACATAACAAAAACAAAGCATTTTTTTTGTTCTAGTTTTTTTTAATAACTAAATTCCCCACTCCCAGGCTAAGAATATGAAAGGCAAGTATTAATCTAGATTCTGCTTTTGTGAAGATTTCTTTCTGGAAAAAAAAAATCTGTATTTCCTCTTTAGGTATAACTTGCAGTAAAATCGTTCTACTCCCTTCCTCCTCCTCCTCCACCAAAAAGTTTTTAAAAAATTTCTTGTTTGTGGTTTTAAGGACCTGGCCAGGAATACCCAAGACCACGCTTACAGACGTTCCAGACCATATTCTCTGCAGAGAAACTGCCTCTGTGACAACAGCCAAAACTACTCTGGGTCATGTTTCAGCAGAAGAAGCAAGAGATGCAGCCTATGTGGTTTGTGTGGGAGAGAGGTGTAATTTCAGGGGGCTATAAGAGAAGAAAATGTACCTGCTCATACAACCAAGGCACACTGCGAGTCTTTTCAAAGATTATAGTCAAAATCAGTGACTAGAAATCCCCCCTCATTTCCATTTCTTTATGATGGTGACAAAAGTAGAAAGTGCTTGAGTGATTTCTGCTAAGAGCCTTTTCCATCAGGCACTTCCCCACTTTTCAATAGGACAAAACAATGAATGGTGCCAGAACAGATTATCACTGATGTATGTCAATAGAATTACAGTTTGGACAGTAACTGTGTTGTCAGGATTTTCCCCTCATGCTGTTTCAATACAGCCCTCATTTCTCGTCCCAAAGTCTGCAACTTCAGTCTTGGATCACAAGGCTAATTCTCCCTTGGAGTGGAATGGGTGGTAAGATCCATTCCCATTTCCATCCTAAATCCTGAGTCATCTCAGATTTCTCTTTCTGCCACTAGTAGGGTCACCCTCTCGTCACTTTGGCCAGTAGGAAAAATGAACAGATTCTATTCCAGACTACTTCAAAGCCCTCCAACTCACATTGCAAATAGCTCAAAGAATAGCAAAATCAGCAGCTGGGGAAAGGTGCTTTAAGTCCTCATGGGAATAAAAGATCAACGTTGCTGGGCCAGTTCTGGAAGTGACTTTATTTCAACAATCATTTTGTATGGAGAGTACAAAATATATATATATTACGGCAGAGGTAGCAAGACCATAAAACGGTGTCAGTTTTATATATGTAGTAATGATAATGAAGCACTTGCCTCAAAACACTCCTGTGAGGTAGGCATGGTGTATGCATAGATGTGTCTGAGTAATATTAATCAATATATGTATCATATAGTACATACATACTGCACAATAAAATATATTTTGGAAGGCAAAATGAAACAATGAAGTGTAGGTTCAAGAAAACCGTTTTCATTTTTAGAACAAGAACTCATTTGTTTGGTCTGGAGGTTTTAATGATGGTAGAAGGTTCACAACTTCCCCATCCTGTCTAGGTGATGTACCTCCGAGCAGCTTCATCACACAGTTTAGCTCGTCTCTCTGCCTTAGCGAGTTCTAGGACAAAAGCAGATTTGAGACTTAGAGCCCTTCCCCCTTCTAGAACAGGTAGATCTTTACTCATATGAACTCACTGAGGTGGGATAGAGCATCTAACATTGTAACCCAATGTATACTTAAAAGCAAAACTTAAATATTTATTTTGTTTGTTTCAGTACCCATTAAATAAAGGAAAGAAAAGAAGGCAATGAATAATTAAATAGCTGTATAGCTCTGTTGTCAAATATGGAAAATCAGTGGCCAGTGCACAAATCATTTGACACAGCAGGGCAGGGCATGGAGTTAGAAACTAAAAGAAATGGCAGGTACACCTCTACCCCAATATAACGCGACCCGATATAACACGAATTCGGATATAATGCGGTATAGCAGTGCTCCGGGGTGGCAGGGCTGCGCACTCCGGTGGATCAAAGCAAGTTCAATATAACGCGGTTTCACCTATAATGTGGTAAGATTTTTTGGTTGCCGAGGACAGCGTTATATCGAGGTAGAGGTATATATCTGATCTTAACCAGTTTCTTCTTTTTGGTTATTTGTTCAGAAATATAAGCATAAGCTGGAAGAGGAGTTTGCGAAGATTAAGGAGGAAAAGACAGCCCAGCTAATGAAGGCTCAACGCTGGGAGGGTTGGTGGAAACAATCCATTCAGAAGATAAAGCAGCTGTATGCTTGAACCTCATGTTACATATACATCTGTGTTAATAATATATCAGTGTCTTTGTTCTACAAATAAAACTTTATACTTTACTTTATTAGAGGAAAAAGTTTGATCGTCCTGTAACTTTCCTAGAATAATTGGTGAATGTCTGTAAATGGTCCATGGACAGTCCGTCTTTGCTGACTGGTCTATGTCCAAAGCTGATTCTGTCGTGAGAATAATTAGTTGTTCTTGTGTCTCTTTATAACAGCCCCTAACAGATGGAGGTTAGGAGAAAATTTCTCTTATAGACTAGTTATTTTGTAATTGTCCACTATTGGATTACTTGAACCTTACTCTGAGGCATTTAGTACTGGCCAGTGTCAGAGACCAGATGCTGTAATAGCTGCACCATAGATCTGATCCAATCTGGCAATTCCTGTAACTAATGTACTTGATACCAAAAGGCTGATTAGTCTGTAATTAGGATCATCTGTAGCACCGTTTTAACATTGCTGCCCTCTGGAATAATAGCTGCTTATATTGAGACACTGGGTATTTTTGTTAATAACTCAGCCACTTCAGTCTTAAACTCCCTGAGAACTCTTGGATTTATCCCATCCCTTGTCCTTGTATCCAGACGGAAAATACCTTGTTCTTCCCCCCTAGAGCTTATTTTCTAAACCTTGAATCACGTACATTGTTTTCCTCTGAGCTCTTTCTTTCTCTTATTGTAGTGAACTTTAAGGATTCTAGTCTTAAGGGGTCAAAAGTGTACATGCTTTAGCTCATCTTTTGGCCATTTAAAAATTATTTTATTACATGCAGATAAATTCAAGCCTCTTGGGTAGAATTTTTTAACAATCCTCCAATCATTCAAGCTAGGGCATTAGTATATTCTCTAAAGGACATAATTAACATACTAATTGCATGAGATTTTTGAGAGCCGGGTTTGAACTGAGGGCAGGGGGTTGCTGTTAAGTTGTTCATTTGTTTGGAACTCCATGAATTGTTTTATTTTATTGTACTCCAGCAGCTCTATTCTGAAAAGAGACTCTTTGGGCCAGAACCTTAGCTGGTGTAAATCAATATAGCTCTGTTGGAGCTACATCCGTTTACTCTGGTGCTGTAAAAGTGACCATGTGAGGTTTAATGGTTATTGTCTTGATGATTTCTATGTCAGATGCATTCAGTTTGCCACCTCTCAAGCTTCAAGCTCAGCCTGGTCTCTAAGGCTAGGTCTACACTACCCGCCTGAATCGGCGGGTAGAAATCGATCTCTCGGGGATCGAATTATCGCGTCTCGTGGGGACGCGACAATCGATCCCCGAATCGACGCTCTTACTCCACCAGCAGAGGTAGGAGTAAGCGCCGTCGACTGGGAGCCGTGGAGGTCGATTTTGCCGCCGTCCTCACAGCAGGGTAAGTCGGCTCCGATACGCCGAATTCAGCTACGCTATTCGCGTAGCTGAATTTGCATATCTTAAATCGACACCCTCCCCCCCCGTAGTGAAGACCTGCCCTAAGCATCAAAATGGTTTCTTTCCTTCTCATGCATCATCATCAGAAGTAAACATTCTGCAGGCCCCTATTAACTCTTGATGGCAGCCCCATTGGACCAAGTGATGCCTTCAGTGACTAGGGTACATTTTGCACTATTGTTTCTTGATTCTGATACCTTTATGTGGAGTCCTTTCATGCTTTCTGTCACGTCTGGAGTGGCTCATAACCGTGAGTGCCAGCCTCAGGGCAGACAGTCAAGAAGCAGGGCAGAGACCCCAAACAGGTTGTGTGTTCTATAATTAGGTTTCACCAACCCAGTAACAAGTATGAACTCCTAAGTACGATAATAGTCTTACCGTGGAGTCACAGACCGTTCCCTGGGGCATTCCAGTCTGTTTTGCCAGCCAGGCAAGCTGAACTTAGTGACAGTTGGTTGCTATACACCAGTGGTCTCCAAACCTTTTACGCACAAGAAAACTTTTTGAATTTAAGTGCAACCCAGGATCTGCCCTGCCCTGCTCACTCCATCCCCCTTCCCTCCGTCACTCATTCTCCCCCACCCTCACTCACTTTCACCAGGCTGGGGCAGAGGGTTGGGGTGTGGGAGGGGGTGCGAGCTCTGGGCTGGGGCCAAGGGGTTTGGAGTGTGGGAGGGGATGAGGGGTGCAAGCTCTGGGAGGGGCTTCAGGGCTAGGGCAAGGGGTTGGGGTACAGGAGGGAGTTCAGGGTGCAGGAGAGGGTATGTGATTCTGGCTCTGGAAGGGGGCTTAGGGCTGGGGCAGGGGGTTGGGGTGCAGGAGAGGGTATGGGGTGCTGGCTCCGGGAGGGGGCTGGGGGTTGGTGTGCGGAAGGGGGTGCATGCTCCCGCTGGGCGGCACTTACCTCGGGTGGCTCCTGGTCAGCAGTGCAGCCAGGCTAAGGCAGGCTTCCTACCTGCCCCAGACCCATGCTGCTCCCGGAGTACACCCCTGCGGCCCGTGGGGAGGCGGGGGGGACAAGTGGCTCTGTGTACTGCCCCTCCCTGCAGGCACCGTCCCCGCAGCTCCCATTGGCCACATTCCCCGTTCCCGGCTAATGGGAGCTGTGGGGGCGGTGCTTGCAGGCAGGAGCAGCGTGCGGAGACCCCTTCTCCCCTCCCCGGTAGCAGGGGCATGCTTGCTGCTTCTGGGAGCTGCGCAGGGCCAGGGCAGGCAGGGAGCCTGCCTTAGCCCCACTGCACCGCTGGACTTTTAGCAGCTGGAGATTGCAGTTGACTGTCAGAGGCTCCAGGAGCTTGTAGCCAATCTTATAGTAAATTACCTAAGGGTTTATTAATTAAGAAAAAAACAGAGAGAGTTATTACAAGGTTAAAGCAGGCAAACATATATACACAAATGAGTTACAGTGTATGGTTTCAAAAGGTGACAGCGTTGTAGTAATCTGTCAGCTCTGAATGACCTTTTGGTCTAACTCAGGTTGACCCTGGGGATCTCTGCTTCTGTTTCGTAGCTCCAGCCCTGTGAGAGTCCAAACAGCAAAAGACATGAAAAAATTTCTTGTCAGCTCTTTTAATGTCCTTCTTCCAGAGTTCAAGCTGATGGGATGAGCCTTTTTGCAGGTAGCCTCTTCATGGGCATACGGAGCAATTAGCAAAGTCTTTGCATTGTGATGCCCTACCATGGCCCGTTTAGTTTTGATAGGCCTGCTTGATGGGCAGGAGAGGATCCCTCCTGACTGGGTTTGCAGTTTCACAGCAAACATTTTTACAGTTACAAATCAAAAACTTCAATATTACCTTATAGCATGTGATAAAGAAATGATAAGCTTAATGCATGCAGCAATTTACAAGCATTTCATAAAGCCTACACACTAAACATACTGTTATAAGTAAGGCTACGTTTTAGTCATGGGTATTTTTAGTCAAAATCATGGACAGGTCACGGGCGGTAAACAAAAATTCATGGCCCGTGACCTGTCCATGACTTTGACTAAAAATACCTGAGACTAAAACTTGGGCAGGGGGCCATGGGTGCTCTGGGGAGGAGGCCGGTCTGGGGGCACTGTGGGTGCTGGGGGAGGTGGCCCGGGACCCCACTTGTGCTGGGGGGTTGGCAGGGGCTCCCTACCTGGCTCCGCCTCCCTGCAGCTCCTAGGCAGCGGAGGGGCACAAGCGCCGGCTGCCACAGCTCCCATTGGCTGGGAACCACAGCCAATGGGAGCTGCGGGGGTGGGGCCTGCAGGTGTGGGCAGCGTGCAGCACAGAGCCGCCCCCCCCCCCTCCCCCCCCCCCCCACCACCTAGGAGCTGCAGGACCATGCCAGTGGGAGCCCCCAGCCCCGAGGTAAGCACCCCCCTGCCCCAGCCCTGAGCCCCCTCCCACACACCCAAACTGCTGCTGCTGGCCCAGGGGCTGCCCAGCTCGGGCAGCCCTTGAGGCAGCACCAGCCACTGCAGAGGTCACGGAAAGTCACAGAATCCGTGACCTCCATGACAGACTCATTGACCCCCATGACAGCCTTAGTTATAAGTCCAGTACCCATTTTACTCATGTTAACACACAAGTGAAACAGACTGTTTTCCAGCAATGAATTTGTCAGTGCTCGGCTGAGGCCGAAAGCCTTGGCAAGAGCTGGCACCTGGTCTGCCAGCGTCACACTCACTATAAATGCTGGGGAGTTTTAGTGCTGGTTGCTATAAAGCAGGTAAACGAGTGTTGGCCAGTGTTTTGCAAGACTTTCTCTCCATAGCTATTCCCTATGACGATTTTCCCCCACTTGATCCAAGACTTAGGGGGCTGCCATAGTTAGATATTACACTAACAGCACTGATGTGGTTATGAAATGGGCTCCCCGGCAGTGGCAGATGCTGTTGATTCTCTCGTCCCCGACGTTTGGCACATCACATGCAGTATCCAGTGTTTGTTTGCTCATGCACTCCCAGGCTAATGGAGAGCTTTGAATTGCAGACCCTTTTTGCATGGCCAGTCAATCCCAGGTATGTTTTCAAAGGGTATATTTACATTGCAGCTGGCAGCCAGTCTGGGTAGTCAGATTTGCACTAACTCAGCGTAGGTTAGCATGCTAAAAACAGCAGTGTGGACACTGGTCCAGACCCTCTGTGTCTGAGCTCGGGTGGCTAGCCCGAGTCTCTGCCCAGCCCCAATGTCCACACAGCTATTTTTAGCCTGTGTCTGTCTGCCTGGGCTGGGAAGCTCGACCCCATCTGCAGTGTAGACATACCCCAGCGGGTTTCATAATATCTAACTTTGGCATCTGGTCCTTAGTAGCCCAACAATCCCTAAACACCAGTTTTGAGTTGCTGTGGAGGTTGTTCTTTTTGCTGGTATTCCTTGCGAAGGATCATGTACAGTAAGTTGATTCCTTTGGGGCAATTTTCCAATAGGAAGAATTAGGGTTTCACTGGGGTTGAAATTCACCCCAGTGCCGAAGCCCAGCACAAGGACTAGACACTATCTAAAACTGGCTCAAGGGAGTCTATTTATATATGGAGCTACACCTATCTCATAGAGCTGGAAGGGACCCTGAAAGGTCATTGAGTCCAGCCCCCTGCCTTCACTAGCAGGACCAAATACTGATTTTTGCCCCAGATCCCTAAGTGCCCCCCTCAAGGATTGAACTCACAACCCTGGGTTTAGCAGGCCAATGCTCAAACCACTGAGCTATCCCTCCCCCTTAAGTGTTGCATCAGCCTCATGTTGGCCCTTTGCACAGGGGTGACTTTCACACTGTATTAGGATCTGTTTGTGTAGGGGCAGGTAAAGTCCTCCATTAAGATACATTTTTCATTTCTATTTGCTCCTCTAGGCTCAGATGAAAAACAGCCAGGTCAAGAAATGTTCATTTGCTGGAGGCTCAGGTGTTCCTTGGAAGGTGTTTTTCAAACATTTCATCCTTGCTAAGATTGGACTGTGCTGCGTTAATGACATCCCAGGGGTTGGCCAGGCACAGTTGGATGGCAGACTTCTAATTAAGAGGCACCCTTCATGGCTCCTGTCATGCTGTCTGGAGTGGCTCACAACTGCGAGTGCCAGACTCAGGTCAGACTGTCAGAAAATAGGGCAGATACCCCAAACTGGTGGTAAATTCTGTAATTAGATTTCACCAAGCCAATAACAAATGTGCACTCCCGGATCACTATCTTAGTCTTACAATGGAATCACAAACTGTTAGGCTCTCCAGTCTATCTTACTACCCAGTGTGATAGACCCAGATCAGTTGGGAACAGCAGAGTAGCAGAAGGGAGATATACTGGCCACTGGATAAGTAGTTTTCTGTTCCCTGAGTGACCAGAGCAGGGGCTGCTCCAGGCTAATAGACCACCTGACTCCAATTAACCTGCTAAGAGTCAGGTGAGGCAGTTAAGCACCTGACTCTAATTAAGGCCCCTCTGATGCTATAAAAGGGCTCACTCCAGTCAAGCTAGGAAGCTAGAGGAGAGGAAGTGTGTGAGAGGACCTGGGAGCAAGAGGTGTGTAAGAAGCTGAGAGTGAGTAGGTGTATTGCTGGAGGACTGAGAAGTACAAGCATTCTCAGACATCAGGAGAAGGGTCTGGTGGTGAGGACAAAGAAGGTGTTGGGAGGAGGCCATGGGGAAGTAGTCCAGGGAGTTGTAGGTGTTGTGCAACTGTACCAGGAGGCACTCTAAACAGCTGCAGTCCGCAGGGCCCTGGGCTGGAACCCGGAGTAGAGGGCGGGCCCGGGTTCCCCCCATACCTCCCAACTCCTGATCACAGGAGGAATTGACCTGGACTATAGCTTCTACCAGAGGGGAAGGTCTCTGGACTGTTTCTTGACCCACAGGGTGAATCTGTGACACGAGCAAATCCGCCAATAAGCGCAGGACCCACCAAGGTAGAGGAGGAACTTTGTCACACCAGCCCCAGTGGACTTGATGATAAAAGGTTATATAAACCAAAAAACACATTATATTAGGTTACTCCCAATCCCAAAGGGTCAGTCACTTAGCCCAGGTCAATGGATGCTCTCGATCTTGCACCAAAGAGAACACAGGCAGCCAGTTTCTCTAGTAAACTAACTAAATACTTATTTGCTAAGAAAAGAAAATGAGAATTATTGAGAGGTTAAAGCAGGTAAAATATATTACGGGGTGAGTGTAAGTTTGTAAATCCAACATGGTGGTAGAGATGTAGTAATCTGCTAGTTTTCCTTCAGTCTCTCAGGGTTACCCAAAATAACATTGGGGATCTCTGCCTTGCATCTGGAATGCTTCTGTGTGAGTATCCAAATAGTTCAGAGACACAAGATGGTTCCCTGAATCCTTATTTATAGTTTTTTTTCCACATAGAAAGCAAGCTGTCCATGCTTTTCCCCATGAGGGTTTCCTTTGCTGATGTGAGTGAGGAATGCATCTTGAATCTTTGACCTCCAATCATTACACCAATGACCGTTTGCTTTGAAGCTAGCCTCTTCTTCATTTGCATCCCTCCAAGGCTTCATCTGCATTTAATGTGTATTTATTTAGTTACAAGTATCTATATCCTGCAAAGGCCTGCCATTAAAAGGAACATTCCATTAGTTTCATGAAGTTTACACATTAAGTAAATTCTCATCTTAATGCTATCACACACTTTTGATCTAGAGTTAATTAAGTATAGATATACAGAATGTCATGCAATAGCATTCAACAGGTTACAGATAAGTGAAGTCAATATCATTCAGATTTCCTTTGAATGAAACATGTCTTTGATATTCACACACAAGTGAATTGGCCTATTGCTCTGACCTGAACTGGCCTGTTAGGGTCACAGTTCCTTCTGGCTGTCTTTGGAATGGATCATTGTTCTGTATCCCAACAATGGATTTCCTCTTGGCTAACCAGTTCCACCTCCTTTGGGTCATTCTGCCACTTGGAGGAGGGAAGGGGGGGGAAGTGGTATTTAACATCAAACAAATGTGAGTTTAAAAAAAACCCAGCACAATAATAGTCCCTATTTTTGGTAAATCTGGACAGCTGTGAGATTCAAGAACTGTCTTCCTGATTCCTATTCTCTTGTCTGGCTCAATGTCACTTTCACTGTGGCAGCTTCTGCAGTAGCAGCACTTATAGGGCAGGACAATCAGACAAATTCTTTTGCTGGTGTAAATGGGTGCAGCTCCATTGACTCCAATGGAGATTCACCCATTTATTCCAGCAGAGAATTTGGCCCTATTTTTTAAATTTATTAACTTATTCATCTAGAGCAGCGGTTCTCAACAGGGGGTCTGTGAGCCCTTTTAAGGGGGCCACGGGGCCCAGCGAGTGAAGCCCCGATCCCTGGTGCTCCTGCGGGACTGAAGCTGGGGGAGGCATGGGGCTGAATCCCCGAGCCATGGTGCTCCCTGTGGGGCAGAAGCCCTGAGCTCATGGGGGTATGGAGGGCATTGCTCTCTTCCCCCGCAGCGCAAGATCACGGCAGTTCTGGGAGCAGCTCCACCCCCACTCCTCTCCCCGCCCCTGGCCAGGTCCGAGGTGGGAAGCCAGAGCCGGGCAGTGCGGGGCAGCTGCTGCTCTGGATGGTGCCATGGAGCAGGCCGCAGCAGCGTTCCTTCCTCTCCTGCTGGTGCCCCGGGTTGAAGCTGCTCCTCAGCTCCCGGCCCCCTTTGCTCCCACAGAGGCAGCTGGTAAGAGCCCTCTGTTTGGGGAGACCCGGCTCCCTGGCTGGCAGAGCCCTCCGGGAACAGGGACCGCTGGGGAGTCCTCCCAGCGCACAGCCCCTAATACCTCTCTCCCTGCCCCGTGAGCTACGTCCTCCCTGCACTCTGAGCTGTCCCCTGCCCGCACACAGCCCCAGCTACTCCCCTCCTCCCTGCACCCTGAGCTACCCCGCTTCCCGCACACAGCCCCAGCTATCCCCCTCCTCCCTGCCCCCTGAGCTCCACCCTGCCCGCACACAGCCCCTAGCGCCCCTCTCCCTGTGTCCTGAGCTACCCCCCTGCCTGCACACAGTCCCAGCTATCCCCTCCCTGTGTCCTGAGCTACCCCCCTGCCTGCATACAGTCCCAGCTATCCCCTCCCTGTGTCCTGAGCTACCCCCCTGCCTGCATACAGCGCCAGCTACTCCTTCCCTATACCCTGAGCTACGCCCTTCCTGCACTCTGAGCTGTCCCCTGCCTGCACACAGCCCCTAGTACCCCCTCCCTGCACCCTGAGCTATCCCCTGCCTGCACACAGCCCCTAGTACTCCCTCCTGGCACCCTGAGCTACCCCCTGCCCACACACAGCCCCAGCTACTCCCCTCCTCCCTGCACCCTGAGCGACACCCCTGCCTGCACACAGCCCCTGTACCACCCTCCTCCCTGTGCCCTCAGCTACCCCCCTGCCTGCACACAGCCCCTAGCGACTCCCTACCTTCACCCTGAACTACCCCCTGCCCTCACACAGCCTCTAGTGACCCCGTCCCTGCACCCTGAGCTGTTTTCAATTTTTTTGGGGCTAAGCCCCCCACCTTTAAGTTATAATTTTTGGTTGCGCCCCCCCAGACAGGCTGGGCAGCCTGCTGAGGTGAGTGAGGGGGTGGAGGTGGCGCTCCCTCCCTGGACCCCACCAGGCAGCAGTGGCTCGAGCCTCGCTGGCTCCTGCCGTGCCCCAAATAACAGTCAAACTATGTGTATGCCCAAGGCCCTGCCCCAAGTCCCCCTCCCTCACCCCTGCTGGGCTCTGGAGTTTTTATAGCATGTCGAGGGGAGCCTCAGAGAGAAAAAGATTGAGACCCCCTGACGTAGAGCACTCTGGAAACCTTAGGTGCTATGAGAACACAACAATGGAAGGAAATCTTGTGCTCGGTAAAAGCCCTGACGAATGTGCTGCACAGGAAATGATAGCTGTGTTGTGATCATGCTGTCCGTGCCAGAACAAGGCTCACTCATTTTGTTACTGATTGTGGTGAGAAGCACAGAAAAGTCTGTCTGAAGCCAGATACTGGATCTGAGACCATAAAATTAGCTCTTATAACTGGAAAGATTGGATTTGCTCATGCCAGGGCATGATTTTGGGGATCCAATAGATGATGGGACTATATTTAAAGGGGGGAGTCCAGTGAGCAAACTTCCCTTCAGCAGAAGTGAAAATAGCCTCATGATATCCGAGTCTGTTGTTTGTCAGACGATGTTGTAACTTGAACCTTATTTAATTACAGCTTTCAGAAACCCGAAGGACTTGTTCTGCGAAGAAAATCTTTCATGGATAGTCATCAAAACCAGGTATTTATGTGAGACCAGAACATTTTTGAGCGTTGAAGGGGTGGGGTGGATGTATCATTTTGGTCTGGACGTACATACAAGTTAGTTTACCAGAAGTAAAGTAAAGTCCGGCAGTATCCACTTGAAGCAAAGCCTTTGTGGAACCTGAGTAAGTATGAAAGAGTTGTTAGCTATTTTTCTGTCATTTTGGAGGCTGGTGTGGAATAGTGCATTAATTACATCTTCCCCGGGATTGGTTTCACTTTCTTTGGCATTGAGTTTTGCTGCCCTTTGTCCCTAACGGGATGAACGGGTATATGACCAGGATGGTGAATGTTTCACACACAATGGAACAGATTCTGAACTCTGCTTATTCCAGTGTAAATCCGAAGGAACGCCACTGAATGAAGTTACTCCAGATTCAGAGTAAAACTGAGCTGGGAACCTGGCCCAAGGAACTGATTGTGTTGCTATGTATGGACTCTTTCAAGGGAAAGTGTAGGGATTTATTTCATAAAGAGATATTTTAGAGGTGTGTGGTAAATCTGAGCTAAAATATTCACAGCACACACAACTACATGCATTTTTCACAGTACATTAATTCAGCTAGTGAGACTTACGGTAGTTGTCCCCTCTAGACGCTCTGGTGAGGGGCACAGTAGAAATATCTATGTCTGACAGCCTGCCTTACACTTTCTAAGTTAAATTCTCCACATAAAATTGCCATTGAATCAGTTGAGCAGATGCTGCCTGGGCTTTATTTGCAATGAATTAAACACAGGCTCTGAGGGAGTGAATGACTGAGCGGAATGGGAGGGCGATATGGAGCCTTCTGTCTTCAACTTACTGCTTCAAACCCTGTCCAGTTTGGCTTTTGAGTTAGGTGGGGCGTCAGTCTAATTCCCAGCGGGCAGGTGGATGTGACGGGTTCGGTCACAGAGACTGCCTTGGGACTGTCACCTGACGTGCTGAGATTACCTCTGAGCCCATTTTCCCTGCCAACTTGGGACTCCAGAACCCTGCCTTGTTGAGCCAGACATGCTAGCCTGCTGCAACAGAGACCCAGGGTCTGGTCCACACCCCCAAAGCTGCAGACTTAACTGAACACAGCTCAGTCAGTTACCTGTGTCTAGCACCCAGACACCCAGTTCCCAATGGGATCCAACCCCCAAATAAATCCATTTTACTCTGTATAAAGCTTATAGGTTGGCTTTTGAGTTTGGTGGGGCAAATTCCCAGTGGGTCTAATTCCCAGTGGGCCAGTGGACACCTCAGAAAAGCTACCACCACAATCGCCGTGAACTTCCTCCCATTGCCCTCCCCACAGCAGAGAGGCCAAGGCTGTATGGGCAGAGGTGCCTTGGCAGGGCATTGTGTGTGGAGGTCATATGGCCTGTGGTGCGCACACCTTGCATGGAAAGAAGAAGGTGAGCTGAGTAATTCCTGGTGACTGAGTTGTGGGGAGACTGTGCGGGACTGTAGACTGCAGGAGTGATGTCCCAGCCCCCAGTGAAGTTAATGGGACCATTGCCACTGATTTCACGGGGGTCAGGAGTTTAGTTTAGGCAGCAGTGAGCCGCGAGAATGCCCACTGTTGCACAGCATAAATCTAATAGTAGTGGGATTCTAGCAGCGGTCCTGTGAAAACACCACATGGACACACGAGTTTGAAAGGCCTCCTCCTAATCTTTTATCCATCAATGTCACTGGAGTTGAAGGTGCTGAGGATTGGGCTCCAAACCAGCCTCGCAGTGTCTTCCTGTTCCGCTGCTCTGACCACATGGCCTCTGTTGTTAGGGTGACCAGACAGCAAATGTGAAAAATCAGGACGGGGGTGGGGGGTAATAGGAACCTATATAAGAAAAAGACCCAAAAATCAGGACTGTCCCTATAAAATCGGGACATCTGGTCACCCTAGTTGTGGCTTCCCCTTTTTCTCTGCAAAGAGTCCAGACTGCTAATCTTCAAAGCACCTCCTGACCGTGCCCCTGCCTATCTCCAGCGCTGCCCTCCTTCTCTCTCTCTCTCTCGTCCCTTCTTCCATGCCGCCTGGCTAACTGCTGCTAAGCAGCCCACTACAAGCTCCCGGAACCCCGCAGGTTCTGTGACCCATCCAAGCTCACGTGATCAAACCACAGGCTGGTTGGCCTGTGCTGTATTGTTCTGTCTCATAGCCACTTGTGCCTTAACTGTAGGGTGACCTTATTTGTGGGGAAGGTCACTTTTTTGGTTAGCAGACTTTGTCTAATGGAAAGCACCATGTGCCCTTAGAGCTCATCATAAGGCTTTGGAGTGGATGGGCGGGAAGGCCTCTCTGGTCCATCCAGTGCTATGTGTTATGATGATTATACACAGCACTCAGAGCGTCGGAAGGGCGTTTTCATCAGAGTCACTCCAATAAATGCAAGTCATCTCTGTTAGTATGAAACATGGTCGTTTCAGTCAAGTCAAAAATTACTTAGACAAGTTAGATGTCTTCGAATCACCAGGGGCTGATGAAATGCATTCTAGAATACTCAAGGAGCTGACTGAGGAGATATCTGAGCCATTAGCAATTATCTTTGAAAAGTCATGGAAGACGGGAGACATTCCAGAAGACTAGGAAAGGGCAAATATAGTGCCAATCTATAAAAAGGGAAATAAGGACAACCCAGGGAATTACAGACCAGTCAGCTTAACTTCTGTTCCCCGGAAGATAATGGAGCAAATAAGCAAGAACAAATCATGTCAAACCAACCTGATAGCTTTTTTTGACAGGGTAACAAGCCTTGTGGATAGGGGGGAAGCGGTAGATGTGGTATATCTTTTGATACTGTCTTGCATGACCTTCTCATAAACAAACTAGGGAAATACAACCTAGATGGAGCTATTATAAGGTGGGTGCATAACTGGTTGGAAAATCGTTCCCAGAGAGTAGTTATCAGTGGTTCACAGTTGTGATAAATGAAGTGGGGGGTAGCTCCCTTTTATGGACACCCAGCCAGCCAGTTAGCTATAAAGTCCCTCTTGATGTCTGTTCTTTGCTTGCCTTACCTGCAAAGGGTTAAACAAAAAAGTCCCCCAGGTAAAGGAAAGGGAGTGGACACCTGACCAAAAGAGATAATGGGAAGGCTAGAGCTTTTTAAAATGGGGAAAAAGCTTTCCCTTTGTCTCTCTGTTGTTCTCTCTTGGCTGAAGAGATGGGGCAGCAGGAATGCTGTGTAAAGTTTGGATCAGGTATGAAAAATCATCTTCCTTACCTAGAAGGATTCATTGGGACAGGGAATGTTTAGATAGACGCGATCAGGTTTATTTCTTTATTTTGGCTTGTGGACTTCCTCTGTGCTAAGCTCAGGTATTTTTGTTTTCTTTTGCAACATTAAGCTGGACCCCAGGGAGCCAGGCCTGGTGTTTAACCCCTTTTCAGTTGCTCTGTAAAATCTAGTAATAGCCTGATTTTCCAGATGTGTTTCTGTTCTTCTTTTTTTAAATAAAATTTATCTTTTTTAAGAACCTGATTGGTTTTGTGACTTAAAAAGTCTGTGCGTGTTTTTTCAATTAGCTGGTGGCAATAGCTGGGTTTCCCTTTAGTTTGTTTTCTTCCTAACTGTCAGAGTGGTCAAGCACTGGAATAAATTGCCTAGGGAGGTTGTGGAATCTCCATCATTGGGGATTTTTCAGAGCAGGCTGGACAAACACCTTTCAGGGATGGTCTAGATAATACTTAGTCCTGTCTTGAGTGCAGGGGACTGGACTAGATGACTTCTCGAGGTCCCTTCCAGTTCTATGATTCAGTGCCTTTTGGTTGTACTATCTAAGAGCCTGACTGGGCCCCTCCTGCCCAAATTCACTGAGTAGTACCTTACTGCAGGAATACTTCCTCGCAATGTTGCCAACCACGAAGGTTCAAAAATCATGAGTTAGACCCCCCCCAAAAATCATTAGATTGGCTCAAAAATAAATCCTTTGGGGGCTTTTGATTTGCCTTCTAGTCTTGGAGCCCTTAGGGGAGTCATGTTTTCAAGCTTTCTTTGCAATCAAGAGAGACAGCTTACTTTTTTTAAAACATGCAAGCTGAGATTCTCACCTCATCACAGGACTCCAGGAGCTGAGGCTTGCAGAAAAACACAAGACTCGTCATAAAATCGCGCGAGTTGGCAACACTGCACTGGACTCCTGGCAATGCTGAGCATTATGCTCTGTAGTGTTTACAGGATTGGGCCCTGCTGTTATCGTTATGGGCTGGCCTGAGCAAGAGCTGGCCTGCAAACTGCACTGCCCCAGAAATAGCTTCAGAGACACCCCAGTTAGGCACAAATCCCCTAGTGCTCGCCTCTTGCACTGGGGCAGGGAGGTAAACCGTCTGCTACAACTTCTCCAGCCCCCAGCTCCAGCCAGCTCTGTGAATGGGCCTGGGGAGGTATTGTTCTGCCCCTGTATGCACAGGAGGGAGGCAGTGCACACAGTCCTTGCTTCCTCCCCCTCTCCCCGAGCTCCCTACCAGCAAACCTGGAGCTACAATCCAAGCAGGTCTTACCCAGCCATGCTCCCCTACTCCCCTGCCTGGCTACAGAAGAACCAGCCAAAAACCTAGCGCTATAACCATTTAAAAAAAACAAGTGTTCAAGCTTTGTACCCAGCAGCTTTGCCTATGCTCTGTGACTGCCTGCTGCATGTCTCTGCCACCCTCCCTCTGCTCCCATCCTACAATAGCTTAATGAGGCTACAGAAAAAAATCTTTGCACTGGGTAGGCCCTGGATAAATATAGTGCGTCATTCTCCAGGGCTGTCGGGCCGTCATCGTTTCCCAGCACGACGTTAAAACATGGAACAGGCTGAAAATTGTTGCTCTGGAGATGAGACGTCTTATGCCAAGACTAATCCGGGGCTGAGTGTTTACCCTTGACGGGTAGTTGTTATTCCCCCTCTAGACACCTTGGCTGCAATGCAGTCTCTGGAAACAACCGCGGCTGCAATGCAGCAGCACTCCGTGCTCTGTTACCACTGTAATCAGGAGAGGCAGGTCTGAGCACGAGAACAGCCAGAAGGGAAGGGCTGATAGAAAAACTGGTTTAGTTCCTACTTGAGGATCTGCAGAACACTCAGGTAAGCGTCCGGAATTGCCAAACGTGAATCTATTAGGATTTTAAATGTCAGGATGCCCTGATTTTTCTTTATTGGGAATTGGTGCCAGTTCTTGGCAAGCGCTAACTCCTCCTGTCAAGATACTATGGAGATGGGCACCATAGAAATGTGTGTATGATAATAAAGAAACTTCAACTGCTTTCTGCTCCCCATCTCGTAGGAGTGAAATTAGAAATGGTCAGATACTGAGGAGTGCATCTAGTGCATTGCCCACTCTCCCCTGGGCCCGTGCAGGATGGATCCCCGTTGTACATTCTCCAGTGCCGTGTGGGCAGGTGATATCCAAGCACTGTTTACAGCTAAGGGGCAGCTCCATGGTCAGTCCCCAGCAGAGGCCGCTCTGGGCATAGGCAAGCTAGGCAGCTGTCTGGGGCAGCAGATTCATCAGCAAGTTGAGATGTGACCCATCGGGCACTAGTTGTCTGTGTGCCCCCTGCTGATGCACATTAACAGTTCATTAAAGCACTTTGAGATGGTCCCTCCATAGTGCCTCCCATGCCATCGGCTGCCTTCTCTAGTGTCCTGCCCCATCTACCCCCTATGTCCTATTCCCCCACCCCATCTGCCCCATGATCTGCTCTCTGCCCTGTTTTCCTAGCCTCCATGTCCTAGTCTCTCCCTACCCATTTGCCCCTCACTACATCCTGAACCCCACCCTATCTGTCCTCTGTGTCCTGGTCTCCCCCCGGTCCCCATCCCTACCCCATGTCCAGACTCTAGTTCCCCTGTATTATCCCCTCATTGTTCCCCCATGTCTTGCATCCCCCGCTTCTCCCAGCTGCATGATGGGGACTCTCCACCCTGTGACTTGGTGCAGCTCCACCTGCACTAGTGTTGCCAGGCGTCCGGTGTTCAACCGGAATGCCCGGCCGAAAAGGGACCCCGGCGGGTCCGGTTGGCACCACAGACCAGGCCATTAAAAGTCTGTTCAGCGACACAGCAGGGCTAAGGCAGGCTCCCTGCCTGTCCTAGGTCCGCGCGGCTCCCGGAAGTGGCCACCTGGTCTCTGCAGCCCCGAAGCACGTGGGCGGCCAGGGAGGCTCCACACGCTACCCCGTCCTGAGTGCCGGCTCCCGGTGGCCAGGGGGCTGCAGAGACCTGGCGGCTGCTTCCTGGGAGCTGCAGTAAGCACCGCCAGGACCCCGCACCCCAAACCCCCTGCCCCAGCCCAGTGAAAGTGAGTGAGGGTGGGGGAGAGCAAGCGACAGAGAGATGGGGGATGGAGCGAGTGATGATGGGGCCTCAGAGAAGGGGTGGGGGCCTCAGGACAGGGGGCAGGGCAGGGGTGTTCGTTTTGTGCCATTAGAAAGTTGGCAACCCTAACCTGCACTGTAGGGTGTTTGGATTGACACCCAGAGGGGTGTCTTGGGATGGGGTTGCCAGAGCCCACTTGGGGAGGGTGCAGCAGATGGAGCCAAACGCTGCGAGTCCCAGCACATGGTGCTCTTGGGGGCAGATCTGTAATGCGGGCTTGGGTAGGGCTGCTGGCTCCTTTGGGGCACCAGTGGCAGGGTCCTTCCAGAGAAGCCTGTTTAAGGAGGAGTTTGCTGCTATATTTGCCCCTCTGTCACCCTGAAAGAGAACCAACTGGGGGTGGGGACAGGGAGCTGCAGGGTTCACGTCTGTCTGCATGAGGCATCATCTTTGAAACGTGGGTGCTGTTTTAAAGGAACCACTTCGGTCCCATCCACATTTCTACCAGATCCCGGGTGGGAGCAGGGGTCGCTTACCCACCCACCAGGCCAGGACTGTAGCCAGGTTTAACACCACTGTTTGATCCAGTTTGTGTGGACCAGACTTGAGGGGGCTCCGCCCCTTACATTCCTACTGGGGTCTATGTCCCCTGATCTCTGGGCCTCACACACAATTGTATAAACCTGGCACCCGTGTTAAAGAACTGCCAATGCTCACAGGGTGCACACTGTCTAATAGAGGGGGGCAGCACACTGAAGTCCTGTCTACAGGCCTGCCGGCAGAGGGTGCTGGGGGAGAGGGCAAAGGGGGCAATTGCTCAGGGGCCCAGGCCATTTAAAAGGTTGATTGTCTGGGGCAGCCAGGGGGGAGGGATAGCTCAGTGGTTTGAGCATTGGCCTGCTAAACCCAGGGTTGTGAGTTCAGTCCTTGAGGGGGCCACTTAGGGATCTGGGGCAAAATCAGTACTTGGTCCTGCTAGGCAGGAGGCTGGACTTGATGACCTTTCAAGGTCCCTTCCAGTTCTAGGAGATAGGATATCTCCATTCATTCAGACAGCAGCATGCTGGGCTGCCAAGCCAGGAGGGAAGTGCCTTGTGTTGCCCCATATCAGACCCTCCAGCTGATTAAGGAGTGACTTAGGGTTATATCAGGGCTACAGAGACCTTAGAGATCCATTATTATCTAGTGTGTATTACAGCTCTCATCTGTTCCATATTACAGAGTGTTACCTTGACTATGGCAGACCCCAATTTGCCTTCATCTCCTATGCACCTGTGCTGGGATCTTTCTGCCAGGGGCCATTATTGGCCCGTGGAAGTTGGAGTCTACGTTCTACAGTGATGACTACATTAGCTGTACCTACCCTCTGATATCACTGAGTCCAGCTGCTTACTAAGCCTCAAAAAGAGATTAGAGCTTTATCTGAACAAGTGGCTTCATGCAGGTTCGGATCAAATTAGGAGTGCTATCAACCCTCAGGCTTCAGGACATAAGCAAATGAGCCAGGATCAGGAAAAACGAGTCCTTGTGGCATCTTAGAGGACCTTATATATAAATATACAGCACATGAAAAGATGGGAGTTGCCTTACCAAGTGGGGAGTCAGTGCTAACGAGGCCAATTCAATTAGGGTGGATGTGGCCACAATAGTCTATTACAGTATAACTAGCCAGGGCATTGTGGCCATAGTGAGGTTTCTCGGATGCAGCTTGGGAAGACTGCTGCAGAGACTAGCTGGACTCTCCGTCTGTTGCAGTCCAATCCCTGCTGGATGCCTGGCCTCAGAGAGGATGAATTAGAACTGTGAGATAAAATGAGCTGTCGAGCATGTCATGCTTCCCGGCATGTCCCTTGCTGTGGGATCTTTATACCCGGTTTGAAGACCAGTGCCTAATCTTTTGTCCATGGCCAATTGAGAGCTGCTGGGAATGGAAATTTGTCTTTTTTTTGCTCCACTTTAGGAGAAATGACTTGCTGGAAAGTGGTGAAATCTGTTCTCATACTCTGCCTGATCCTCATTCCCATATTTGTCTGGTAAGTATCTACTGCTGGCCTTACTTACCCACTGACTCAGACTCTAGGAATGCTCACAGGCAAACACTGCTAGTGATGCATCACAAATCACTTGGAGGGAGACTAGGTATTTTATTATTACTATTTATACTTTGCATGTATTTCTGGCCCTCGTATAATGGCTGTCATGCACCATTCCGGAGGGGGCTGTATGTCACCAGTGGGGAAGGGAGCCCTATCTATTTAAATGGTTTGCAGTCTGTAAAACACTTTGATGTAAATAATAATAATACTTATCCCTTATGTTAAAGCTGGATCCTACCGGACATCAGCCATTCATGATGCCCTTTCACATATGAACAGCAGTAAATTATAGTCCCAAAATGTTCACAGAGGGGTATATCCCTGTCCTCTGCATCAGCTGGTGAATTGGCTAGATAACCTAGCAGGCCTTCTCAGTCTCTGTGCAGGATTCTAAGAAAACCTTTGAAAATCCTGTCAAGTGCTGGAAAATGTCTTCCTATCTTTTAATGATTTCTCCTGTTACTTGCAGGATGACAGTCTGGAATGGGCCAGTCCACTACCTTCCATACTACCTTCCTTGCCCAGAAATCTTGTAAGTATCCTGTCTGAGACAGAGCTGAAATGAGGATTTACCTAAAGTCACACAGTGAGTCTTGGCAGAACTGGGACTAGAACTGAGATCATCTAGTTCCTGGTCCTCTTCCCTGCCAACTGGATTATTATTATTCATTATCTATATTGCTGCAGTGCTTAGGAGTCCTAGTCTTGGAGCAGGACCCCATTGTGCTAGGTGCTGTACAAACACAGAACAAAAAGATGGCCCCTGTCCTAAAGAGCTTAGGCCCAGATCCTCACCGGTAGTTAGGCCACTTACTTCCATTGATTTCAATGCAAGTTAGGGGCCTAAATACCAGGGCCGGCTCCAGGCACCAGGCAACCAAGCTGGTGCTTGGGGCGGCACCTGGAGGGGGGCGGCGCGGCGCTCCGGCCGCCGGGGAGAGCGGGGCCACAGCCGGGCTCGCCGCCCTCCCCCCGGCGCTCTGGCCGCCAGGGGGAGAGCGGAGCCCTCGCCGGCCTCGCCCCGGGGCTCCAGCTGCCCTCCCCCCCGGCGCCCTCCCCCCAGCCGCCGGGGGGAGAGCGGAGCCCCCGCCGGGGCTCGCCACCCTCCCCCCG
>NW_020664589.1:9826389-10007244 GCF_002925995.2 Terrapene triunguis | reverse complement strand
GCTCCGGCCGCCCCCCCCCGCTGGGGGGGCGGGCGGCCGGAGGCTTTTTTGCCTGGGGCGGCAAAAAAGCCAGAGCCGGCCCTGCTAAATACCTTTGTGAAGCTGGGCCTTGCATCTAAGGGACCATAGTGGCCTTCTGTCCTTAGTCAGTGGCCTTAGACAATATCATTCCCCACCCCATGTCACGGTCTGTTGTTCTTGTTGAAGATCCCATTACTTAGAAATGGGAAACACAACATTCTGTAGAGAGAATAAGAATCTAGACATTTCAGGTTGCTTCTCAATACACCCAGCTTGAAACATTCACTGTCCATTAAGATGTATACGCCTCTGAAAGCCATTTTATACTGGGATCTGTTCCAGCTGATGGAATAGCTCCCTTCCCTCTTCTTTCTTTAACAGGTCATGTGTTCATAGTTTAATAAAGGCACAGAGAGCTGCATGCAATCACTCTGCAGCTCCCTCGCCTGTAGTTCCCCATCTCCCTCTGGTTTTTTTTTTTTTTTTTTTGACACTCCATAACCATGTTTTTGGCTCTGTAAAGCAATTTGGGATACAGAGTGTACGAAATCAAGCAGTTCTGAATGGCTACAAACAGCGCCAACCTGCTGTGTGAGCTCAGCATCTGCCCATGTTAGCTTTAAACAAATCTAGTGCAGCTGGTGGTGAAAGGAAATCAAACCGAGGGCATTTTGGGTAAGCCGTCAGGTAATGAAATCCAAGTAGGCTGTGAATTTGTGGCTTAGTGATGCTGGAAATCACCCCAGGCTGCTTTGTAAATAGGTTTGATGCTGGCTGCAGCAATGCAAGGTGCTGACCACATGACAATGAAAGCTGTGCTAGCCCAGGGCAGATGCGGTTAGGCAGTGATCCGTCAGTTCTCAGAAATATAGGGGCAGGTTCTCTGCTGCCTCTCCTGAGGGGTCTAGAGCAGGGGTAGGCAACCTATGGCAGGCGTGCCGAAGGCGGCACGCAAGCTGATTTTCAGTGGCACTCTCACTGCCCAGGTCCTGGCCACCGTCGGGGGGCTCTGCATTTTAATTTAATTTTAAATGGAGCTTCTTAAACATTTTAAAAACCTTATTTACTTTACATACAACAATAGTTTAGTTATATATTACAGACTTATAGAAAGAGACCTTCTAAAAACGTTCAAATGTATGACTGGCACGCGGAACCTTACATTAGAGTGAATAAATGAAGACTCGGCACCCCACTTCTCAAAGGTTGCTGACCCCTGCTCTAGAGCATAGCACCTGTGGGGGAGAGGGCAGGGTAAAGGTGGCTATAAGCTGCCCTCATGCACCCTCGTTCTGGGCAGCTGCAGGGGCCAGGATGCCCCTGACATAAGTTAGAGCAGCTCTGGGGTCTCCAAGCCTCCCCATGGCTGTCTGTGGCCTGGATGCTCTGGGCGTGCCCCATGCCGGCTTCCTATGACAGAGCCTGCAGTGGGGCAGGGGGTAGTGGAGGGCTGTCTGCATCGGCCCTCTGCTGCTCCTGTGGCCAGTGGAATTCTCCTGCAGCTCCTCGACAGTCCGAGTCGGAGCTAGAGTCAGCACTGATCAGAATCTATAGTTTTCTGTTTTGTCTTCCCTCCATTACAGGTTAGAATTTAGCTTTGATTTTGTGTAGCTGCCCAGTGCTGCTGGGATCTGTAAACGAAGCTGGATTCTTCGTGCCCCTTAAGTTCTCGCCGGTAATGAAGAACTGGAACTTTGGTGTCACATAGTGTTGTTGGTGCAGAGGAGAAGCCGGTACTCGCTCTCCTGGCGCTGCAGGGCTAAGAGGAGGACAAATGTCCTTTGGTCAGCAGATGGGAAGTGCTGAGTAGCACTTCCGCTAGCGTTCCAAGGGGGCTTCAGGGGGAACGCTTGTGTACGTGTGACTGCACGTGAGTCAGGCTCGGATTCCCTGGCCCAACTCGCCTCCCTTTACATCACAAACCCCGTCTCTCCCCAGGTGAAAATTCCTCCAGTAGTGGGGGGTGCCCCAGTGGGTACAGAGCCAGCGATGTGCAGTGCACTCTGACAATCCCTTGCTAGCCTCTATTCCATTGGCTTATTGCCCTGAGGCTCTAGCCTTCTCCTGATTTCCCCAGAGAATCTGGGAGCTGTAAAGGACTCCCCGAAAGCCCCCCGTCTCTCCCACCCCATGGGGTTGCGTAGCAAGGTGCCATTTTAAAGGAGTGGTTTCTCTAACTGCTCTTGAAGCTTTACCTAGGGAGGCAATGCGCACAGCCCACCGCCAGGCAATGCAGCGTGTGGGGTAGGAGCGACCAGGGCCTGTGCTTTGAGGAGTATTTGGTGCAAGGACCGATCCTGAAGCTGACCTGCCCCCTCATGTCAAGGAGAATGTACAGACCTTTCCCTCTTTCCTTCTTCTCACGCAGCTCCATGAAACTACAATATGCAGAAGAGAAGCCCGTCCAGCTTTTCCCCGAGTAAGCACCAATCTTTGTAATGTCTCCCCTTTGAAATGCTTTTCCTCTCCTCCGGGCCTAGTCCTCCGTTATTCAGTGGGTTTTTGTTCTCCTCTGCAGGCTATTTTATCCTCAGCCCAGATCACTGGATCAGAAGTAAGTTTCCTCCCAGGACAGCCTGATTCTGCGACCCACCCCCACCCCCTGATGCGAGTAGCACCACTGACCTCAATTTGGGGTGCTCGGGGGTCTCTCAGGATCGGACCCTTTAAGATGATGGGTCAGGTTGTAATACCCTTAATCGCACTGAATATATGAGTAGGCTAATTGAAGTTAATGAGGCTACTTGTGGAGCAAGATACTACTCAGCATGAGTAACGGTAACAGAATACAGCCTCATGACGACGAATGGATGGCTGTGTTTCATCCCCAGGCTGATGCATGATTTTCCAAGTATTTTGGTGTTTGGTGTCTTTGGCCCCATTCTCTTTTAATCCTCCCCCATTAGCCAATGAGGAATGACTAGTTAGGTGCTCAGTTGCTACGGTGATGGGCAACAGTATAAAACCCCAAGAGAGGAAGTTTCAATTCCCTTTGGGTACATCATTAGGATTTGGAAGGATCCTTGCAATGCATTTCCAGAGTGATGACTTACCAGATTGAAAAGTGCAGTCACTAATCTCCGCCTGGCTTCCCCTCTGCAGGAGTGGGCCCAACCGGAGCAGTGTGTCTGACGCCCCTAACAAGTTCCCTTCATTAGACACCATTTTAACGTGTGTGTGTGTATCCATCCATGTTTGCATCCCAATTGCTGTTTTGCTAGGATACATTGGGCCTAATTCTCCTCTCACTCATGCCGGTGTAAATTGAGAGTGACTGCAGTGAAGTCAATGGAGTTATATTGGTGTAAGTGAGAGGAGAATCTGGCCCATTGTATTTTATAGCAGCTTTAGGTGTGAAATGTTTCCGAGGGGGGAGGGGAGCTAATTAGTGGTTACACATGCTACCCTGGGTGTATAAATACCATGGAGAATGAGTCACCCAGAGAGATCCAGTGAAGCCCTTTGTAACGAAAGAAAATGTGATACAAGGGATAAACTTACTCCCAGGGTGTCCAAAAATAAGACTTCGGGTAACTGAACTGGAAAGAGAAGATCTTGATTAAATTAATGTGTTTTCTACATACAAAATCAAATTCTATTCTTTCGCCCCCACCAGTTCCTGAATTTATTTTGTCTCGATATCCTTAGACTCCCATAATGTACAAGGAAGTCACACTCAAGGCTCCTCAAACATTGTGTCCAGTCAGACTTTTTAAAAGAAACAGCAGATTCAATGTAAAACACGGGCCACCAAGCTATTCCCCTGATTCCTTGAACCCAGCTGACATGCCCTCTGTGGCCTTAGGGGATCTAGGCTGGAAGGTGGGGTCGGGAAGAGAGCTGCATATTGGCATAGTCCCAAAACATGGCCAACCAAGGCTTCTGTTAAGTCTCCACAACAAATAGCTGTGGGGCATAGTCTGGAGAAGATTCTGGCAGCCCAGGGCCAGGCCAGCATCATAAAACATATCTCATTAAACACTCCAGAGCCCTTGCAAACAGCCCTTAGTATAGGAAGAAGGATAAAATGTAAATGAACTACTGCAATCAGGAGTAACAGGCCTCTGTTACATGTGCATGAGATGCTTATGTTGCCCTGGTGGAAGAGGGTATGGATTTCACGTAGCTTTGTTGCATGTCTGAATGCTGGGCCAGATATAAAAACATTAGCTATGATCCGACATATGAAAACTACATTTCCAGGCTGGGATAATACAGTGCCACACCAGATTGTCTTTTCATAACCATGGCAACGGGGCCGTTTTGTTTAATTTTAATAATTTTACATATATTTTAAATCCATATGCAGCAACCCATATAAGGCCTGCAACAAATATAAGGAGGGTATGCGTGGCCTCCCCCTGTGTGGAGTTCAGTGGCCCTGTGCAGAGATCCCATGGACTTAAGTACGACATAAGTGGAGCATGGACCTTTTGCTGGCCCCTCTGTACAGGACTGGATTGCACCCTAGGAGCAGAAATTCAAAGCCTGATGTAGCTTGCTCTGAGGCCTCATGCATTGAGGTGATGGAAATAGCTGGAGAGACTCATACAGTCATGAATAAGGCTGCGTGTCCGTCACAGAAGTCATGGATTCCGTGACTTCCTGTGACTTTTGCAGCAGCCAGTGTGGCTGGCTTAGGGGCTGCCCGAATACTCAGGCAGCCCCTGGGCCAGCAGCAGCAGCAGTTTAGGTGTGGGAGGGGGCTCAGGGTTGGGGGTGCAGGGCAGTGGTTACTTGGGGGGAGGAGGAAGGCTCCCCGGAAGTGGCCGGCATGACCCCACAACTCCTGACCTTGGCAGAGGGGCCAGGGGGCTCTGCCTGCTGTCCCTGCTTGCAGGCACCACCCCTGCAGCTTCCATTGGCTATGGTTCCCGGCCAATGGGAGCTGCGGAACCGGAGCTCAGTGGGGGCAGTGCATGGAGTCCCCCTGGCCTTCCCTCCCCCTAGGAGCTGCAGGGACACACGGAGCCGGGTAGGGAGCCAACCAGCCCTGCCAAGCCCCTCCCTGCCCAGTGCCAGCCAGGGTCCCGGGCCACGTGCCACCACCTGGTCCCCCCAGCACCAGCAGAGGTCCCAGACCACTCCCCGCGGTGCCCCCAGACCGCCCCCTCCCCCCCAGCATCGGGGCCCTGGCCCAAGTTTTAGTTACAGGTAAATAGTACAAATCATGGACAGATCACGGGCCGTGACTTTTCGTTTACTGCCTGTGCCCTGTCCGTGACTTTTACTAAAAATACCCGTGACTAAAACGTAGCCTTAGTTACGAAGCCTCCAGGCTGCTGTGAGGGAAAACTCACAATGTGGGAGACTGGCACGTTTCATGTACAGTGGAACTTGAAGGGTTAACTATTGACTTCACACCTGCATTATCCAGCGTCTCTTTCACGGCTATACTGGGCTCAGACCAAAGGGGACTATTTCCTTTTGTTTACCGCCCTTCTCTTCTTCCTTCAGGCGCCTGGATGTGCTGACTCTCACGCCTTGGCTGGCCCCCATTGTTTGGGAAGGAACTTTCAATTCCGAACTCCTGGACAGTGCCTACGAGCCATTGAACCTCACCATAGGGGTGACAGCCTTTGCCGTTGGCAAGTAAGCGCCGCCCAACGGCTCCGGGTCGTGAGGCAAAAGGCTCCTCCCAGCCAGCATTGTCCCCAGCATTGGTCCTGCCATAGATTGGTGCCCTGCGGGTGTGGAGCAGTGAGACCAAGAGGGTGGAATTAAAGGAGTTGTTCAGGGAAGAGAGAGCAGACTAACACGGTCAGGAACAACCTTTTATGCAGGCTCAAGTTTCCCCTTCATAAAAGTAAGGGCCTTGTAGCCTGTTGGTAGCAGTGGCACCGGCTAGAGCCTGGACTGGTGGACTCAGCTAGAAATAGGCATCATCATCATAGTAATACCTAGCTTTTATATCACACTTGTCATCAGTAGATCTCAAAGGACTTTATGCCATTAGCCCCATTTTACAGATGGGTAAACTGAGGCATAGTGTGGGGAAATGACTTGCCCAAGGTCACCCAGCAGGCTAGTGACAGAGCTAGGAGTCTGGTCACCCTACTCAGACTTGATCATCTCCAGAGGCTGGCGTGCAATAACCTACCTTGCCAGCCATCAACCCCCAATTTTAGAGAATCCCCGGAACATCAGATGCAATGTCATGCAGACTTTAAATTAAACGTGTGGTTTTGGTGCTGAGTGTAAGTCAAATGACTCCCCAGTGACTTCCCCCATCTGCCAAACTGGAACCATGCGGGTGATCATTAGACAGTCTGAGAAGAGACCCCTTCTGTGATGGAAAGACCTGCTGCATGCTCTAAGCCAGGAGAGTGTGTCACCTCTGCCCCATATGATCATTTACAGCCCCACAGATCAGATTGATGATGTGTACAGTGCAACGGAGGTGCAATTGCAGTATGTGTAGACACACCCGAGCTAGCTTTAGCTTTAGCTGTGGAGCACGGGCTGTAGTTGGCTTCTTGGCTGGCTAGTGCATGCTGCAGCCCGTGCTGCCGCAGCGTTGCTGCTGTTGCGACCTGAGCTAGCTAGATTAAAGCTTGCTCGTGTATGTCTACACATGCGGCAGTCACAGGTCTGACTGTAGTGTAGACATACCCTAAATGGCCACACGAGCTGTAAGGCCACAGAGAAGCACAGTCAGCAATTTTAAAAGCCCATCCCAGATTCTCTGTGAGAATAGCAAGAGCTGGGACATGTGGGATTTCTAGTTCACTTCAGGTAGTTGTTTGGCCAACGCATGTTCTTTATTGTCTCTCTGCCCTCAGCTAAAGTAGTGCTATTCCAACCCATTGCTCTTGTAACGTGCCCATCGTTATAGCAGTATCTAGGCAAAACTCTTCCTACCACATCATAGTGTATTAAAGATCCCCAGTAACCTGGGCCATGGCCCCTCTGCCCTATGGTGCTATGCATCAATGCCTTTGTGTCTGCACAGGTACACCATGTTTGTGGGCCGCTTCGTGGAGTCGGCGGAGAAGCTCTTCATGAAGGGCTATCGGGTGAAGTACTACATCTTCACCAACGACCCCCAGGTGATCCCCAGAGTCCAGCTGCAGCCCGGCCGGAGCCTCAGCATTGTCCCCATCAAAAAATACTCTCACTGGCAGGAGATTTCCATGCGCAGGATGGAGGCGATAAACAGGCACATCGCAGAGGTGAGCCACCGTGAGGTGAACTACCTCTTCTGCCTGGACATCGACATGGTGTTTCACAACCCATGGGGGGTGGAGACTCTGGGCGAGATGGTAGCGGCCATACACCCTGGGTACTACAACGTCCCTCGCAGCCAGTTCCCTTATGAGAGGAGGAGCTCTTCCACTGCCTTCATCCCTGACAGCCAGGGGGACTTCTACTATGCAGGGGCCGTCTTCGGCGGGCTGCTCAAGCAGGTGTACGAGTTCACCAGGGCCTGCCACATGACCATCCTGGCAGACAAAGCCAATGGGATCATGGCGGCCTGGCAGGAGGAGAGCCACCTCAACAAGCGCTTCTTTTCCCACAAGCCCTCAAAGCTCCTCTCCCCGGAGTACGTGTGGGATGACACCAAGCCCAAGCCGCCTGAGGTGCGCCTGATACGCTTCTCCACAGTGAATAAGAACTACAAAGAGATACGGGACTGATGTCAGGCCCTCTTGGAGGTGTCTAGCCCTCTCTTTTTTAAACCATGCAATCAGGCCCTTAATCTGCTGCCAGTGCGGGATGTGTCCCAGTCAGTGTTTTGGATTGTGGAGCTGGCACTGGGAAGGGCAGGTGGTTCTTTCAGCTCAGGGATGGTGTAAGGTACTTGTTGAGAATGGTGTGATGATGCCATAGTGATGGTGACTCCTTGATCTACTTGATTCCTCTTCCCTGTAAATCTGGGGGCTGCCGTTGCCTGGAGGGTGGCCTTTTGCCAAGCGATACCAAAGCTTAGAATCCCCTGTGTGCTGGTTTAAAAGAAAAACACCCAAATTGTAGTTTGGTCTGAGACTGGGCAATAAAATGACCATCACCCCTGTCAAACCTCAGCCCTGAATGGAAAGGGGCAGTTAACTTTCATGCTCCAGAAGTGTCTAATACCTTAAGCAAGGCTCAATTCGTAATTAGCCTGGGGAACTCATTGCCACAAGGTACTGTTGAGACCAAGAATTTAGCAGGATTCAAAAAAAAGATTGCACATTAATCTGGATAAGGAGAATAGCCACAATTATGGTAAAAAAAATTAAAAGAATAAACAAGGAGGGAATATTAAACCCTCATAGTGCAGGGCATAAACCAACCTCCAATGATTGGGGTCCTGAGGAAGCTTTTCCTGGGAGCAGGTTTTTCTCTAGTTGCCCCCCCCCCCCCCAGGGTTTATTGCACCTTCCTCTGAAGCAGCTGGTTCCAGCCACTGTCCGAGACAGGATACTCAACTAGACAGAAAAATGATCTTATCCTCTCTGGCATTTCCTATGTTCCTCATATCCAGCCCAGTTTTGCAGACCCGAGAGATCTGAACAGATCAGATACAGGTCAGGCCAGCATCTGAATGTCTGCATGCACATCTCAACCAAAGCCAACCTCTGAACCTTTTCAATGGTTCACATGTCTCTGTGGATCACTCAGTCTTCTCTGATAAAGAAAATTTGGCATTGAGGTGTCCAGGGGGATCCCACTATTCAGTCCATTCCGGTGTTCCTAAGCACTGTGAAACAAATTGGCTAGAAGCTGCCGGGTTGCTGGAAGTAGACAGTAACACCTAATGTGTTGTAGCAAATTGGTTTATTTTGCTTTGTCTTATTAATGAAATACTGTAGTGAAAGGGCAAGTTCTACTCTGGGGCTCCCTCCTCCAGCATAATAAACGTCAGGTGACAGTCAGCAGAGGGGGAGTGGAGGTGGGCCGAGGTTACGATTTGTTTGACATGAGAACAAGGAGAAGCCGATCTTGTTACTGTGCAGCCTCAGAGCCTGACTCTTCCTCTGGAACCAGAAGAGAAATACAACTGCAGGTAAACAACAATCACCTGCAACGGTGGCTGCCTAATTAAGGCTCAAATGCCACCCACTGGGCTGAAGCACCTGTGCCATAAGCATCTTTCAAATAGCTCCTGAGGCACGCGGCCAAAGAATAACGCACGTCTTTGCCACGCTCATTTAATGTGAGCAGGGAGAGGGACCACGGGCAAGAGCAGAGAATGCTGGAGCACAGCTCTGCTCCTGCACTGGAAAGCAAGGAGGGGAGGGGGCAGAGGTGACAGGGCTAAGCTGTCTGTTTCCAAGGAAACCGTTCAAAAAAGACTCATTTGGCAGGAGAGGGAGAGAAAATGGGGAAGAGGCAGCTGGCTGCTCTTGCCGCAGATAATTGCTAAATGGCAGCGAATCAAGCGGTCCATTTCCAAATGCGAGTGGCTTACGAGGCTATTCCAGTATCATGTTTGCAGGCTCCGATTGTCACTCAGGTGTGTCAGGGTGGGCATTTACCTGCTGCAATGCATGTTAGAAAGCCCCTCGGCCTGCCCATAAAATGTATAACAACAATGGAAAACACTGCCCCCCACCAATCATCACCAGCTGGACACATTGGGCTCCCCTGTGATGCTTTCTTCATTAGTGCTTGGATTCTGAGGTGAGAGACGCCTTAGAGATATTTGGATCCCCTATTAAAGTGCCCACCTTAGAGAATTGTGCTCCTTGTCCCTTCCTCGGAATAGGGTGACCAGACAGCAAGTATGAAAAATCGGGACGGGGGTGGGGGGTAATAGGAGCCTCTATAAGAAAAAGACCCAAAAATCGGGACTGTCCCTATAAAATCGGGACATCTGGTCACCCCACCTCGGAACTAAGCTCTGCATGGACCAGGAGGCCAAGGGAAAAGCCCCATCCTATTTCAAACCTTAGCCTTATGCCCCTCCCCCCAAGAGCTATGGCTATTATTTGTATTGCAGTCGTGCTTGGAGATCCCAACCAAGTTCAGGCCCCCATTGTGCTGGGTGCTGTACACATATGGATTAATAGGTGATCAGGCCAGAATGGACTATTGGGCTCAACTAGTCTGATCTCCTGCATACAACAAAAATTTCACCCAGTGTGGTCTATGTCAAGCCCATAACTTGTGGTTGAGCTAGAGAGTATCTCATAGAAAGGGATCCAGTTTTGGCTTGAAGACTTAGTGATGGAGAATCCACCACTGCCCTAGGTCAGGTGTTTCATTGGTTAATTACCCTCACTGTTACAAATGTGTCTTATTTCCCATTTGAATTTGTCTAGCTTCAGCCTCCAGCCACGGGATCTTGTTCTGCCTTTGTCTGTTACATTAAAATGCCCTTTGCTATCAGAAATCTTCTCACCTCCAAGGTTTCCAGACCGTGACCACGTCACCTCTCCATCCTCACCACACGCAGCAAGAAGCAGTCCCTGCCTCAGGGCCATGCAGAGGGGATAGTAGTACCTGCTTTCATGACCGCTGCTCATGGGGCCTCAGTTAAAGGTGTCTGTATCCAACTGTTTGAGAGAAGTTGCAGTTTGCTTCCCAGTCTGCTGCTAACCTGGTGCTTCCTAGCCCTCCTCCAGCCAAATCAAAGGCCTGCAGTCACCCCCATGATTGGCATAGCATAGGGTCTAAGCTGTATCATGACATGGGCCGTGTCGTCCCTGGCAGGCCCACACGCCGCAGCATCTCCCTAGGGCTGACCTCCTGTCATGCAGCCTGCTCTGCGAATAGCGCTCTGCGGGGCTGCAATTTGTAACTGTGCCTGGGGAGTCTCTTTGCATCCAGGCAGCAGGGCTGTGTGACAGGTGAGACGCACGCACGCCCTGCCTGGGGGTGGTGGTGGGGGGTTGGATTAGCTCACGCTGGCTGAGCTCCTCCTTTAACAGACAGGAACCAGTCCTCTGCCATCACCTCTCCCTGCTTCACCCCTGCGGAACCAAGAACACTCCCTTCCCCAACACTAGTAGCAGCTTTCACTCCAGCAGGAGGAGAGCTGGAGTCTGTCTATGGCAGCCAGCCACAGGGCACTATCCCCTGCCTCTGTCCGCTCCCAGGTGGCCTCCGTAATTAGACAACAGCTCGATTCTTCTTTCCCCTACAGCTCAGGACAGCATTAACACCAGGGCAAAGTGGGTCTAAGATTCCTTCATTCCAATCGGGTGGCACTCTGCCCTGCTGTCAATGACGGCCTGAGAGCCATCACCTCCCGTATACAGATACTTTAGTTAACCTTTTCCAGACTTATGTACAGATTCACCTAGATTGTTTCAAGCAGAACGAGTTTAAGGCTATCTGAACGCAAAACCCTGGCAACTTTGAACCAGGAAACTTCACTTTTTCTCTCTCTTTGTTGAACTGATTTAACAAGAGTTAAATGAATGCCAGTAACCCTTTTTTTAAGGATTTTATTCTGAGGCTTTGTAGCAACATTTTGCCATGAACAAATTTTACTGTCAACTCACAGGTCCAAACTCTTTCAAACATGTATTTTCTCCACTGTGCAGCTGTGGCCCTGTTACTATAATTAGAGTCTTGCTCTGTAGTGACATCTAGTGCCACTGGGCGTAAATGAGAACAACCTTTATCCACAGTTCTCCTCTTCTGTTGAGTTTCTGTTCTGTTCACAGAGCCGTGGATGCCTATGTTCTGTTGCAAGCGAAGGAGACTACGAGAGACAGTGGGGCATGGTGGGCTAAACGTGGAATCCAGTCCTAGCTCTGCAGCTGACTTGCCTGTGGCCTTGGGCACATCACTGCACCTTTCTGCCTCAGTTTCCCCACCTGTAAAGTGGGGATAATTCTTCCCTACCTCACTGGGATGTTGGGAAGATGAATTAATGTTTTCAAAGTGCTTTGAATATGTAATCATCATATAAATGCTAAGGCTTATTTTATAAGCCAGGAAACCAGAGATAATCCCCTACTGGTCTTGAAAAAAGTTCCGTTTTCCATTTCTACATAGCACCAGCTGCCAAGGGTGGGTAGCAGAAGCCTTAGTCCTGGTCTACGCTAGGGGGAGGGATCGATCTAAATTACGCAACTTCAGCTACGTGAATAACGCCGAGCTGGAGTACAGGAGTCGACGGGAGAGCGCTCGGGGGTCGATTTATCACGTCTAGACTACACGCGATAAATCAATCCCTGCTGGATCAATCGCTGCCTGCCGATCCGGCAGGTAGTGTAGCCATACCCTTAGTGTGTTTCAGCTGAAGAACTGCAGCTGTAGCAAAGCAGCGACCCCTCTAGTGCTGAGTGTGGTATAGACGAAGCTAGGAGATCCAGTTATATCTGTAGTCAGCAGTGTGAGTTCTGGGTATGAATGGAGCCAAGCCCTCGTGTAAGGCATAAAGCCAGAACTCTAGCCTGGAGGGGAGAGTGTTATCATAACAATACGGAAGCTTTGTATGTACAAACATGAACCCGTTTATCCTTGCAGCACCTCAATGAGCTCAGGATTATCATCCTCCTGGTACATATGGAGGACTGAAGCTATGAAGTTAGGGGACTTGCATAGAGGGAGTTGGTGGCAACGCTGGATTTAAAAGGCAGGAGATCCTGTGAGACCATGCCTGGCAATAGACAGTCTCTAATGCCTGCTGATAACAGACTTGATAACAGGTCTCAGGACACCACAAACTCTCCTCTGGCCTTTTCTTTGAGCGATCTAACAATACTGACTATAGACATACACGCTCACTGGTTTGACTGAGGCCTAGCCCAGCAGGAACCCAGAGCCGTTCTCAAAGCTATGTCGTGGTCTCTGTGTGGGGTTGCCAGGTGTCCGGTTTTCGACCGGAATGTCCAGTCAAAAAGGGAACCTGGCAGCGTCTGGTCAGGTGCTGCTGCCTGGGGGGCAGGAATCCTATCTGCCCCCCATTTTGCTCCGCTGTGCCCCAATTGCCCCAGCCCTAGCCCCTCGCTACAGGGACCGACCCCTCCCTGCCCTGGCCCCTTGCTCTGGGGACTGACCCCCGCTATGCCCCGATTGGGCTGGCAGGCAGGCTCCGTGTCATCTCCTCCCAGGCTGGATCTGCAGGCAGCAGGTGAGTCCCGGGAGAGGGGGGAGTGAGCGAGGGGGGGAGGAGGGAAAGGAGTCAGTGGGGGCGGGGCCTTGGGGGAAGAGGCGGGGCAGGGAGCGGAGCAAGGGTGTTCGGTTTTCAGCAATTAGAAAGTTGGCAACCCTATCTCTGGTGACACCACAGATTAGTGGTGGTTCTCAGTCCAATTCTAGTGGACAGGGGGCCACCCCACGCTGCAGACTGGAACCCCTTCTTGGCCAGAGACTGCCGGTAACCTCTCAACCCAAGGAGTAGCTCCTGTATCATCTGAGACCAGGCATGTTGGTGGGGCTCTGTGTTTCAGAGGACTTCAGACTCCAGGGCTGCCAGGCTGGTGCCATCCGCATTAGAACTGAACTTACTGCTTGAGACCTCATTTTTACTGCTCCAAAAGGGCCTGGGGAACCCAGCCGGCCTGGCCCTGCAGTTCTAATCGGAGCCAGCTGCCCAGGAACCTGACTGGGCCCACACTCCGCCAGCATGTGTGGGCGGCCTCCTCCCCTCCGCTCCTGCCTTGCCCGGCATCACTCTGAAATGGCACATGTCACCGCCCGCATAAATATGAACTAGGAGTCTCCTTTAAACAGCAGCCTCTCTGTTTCCATGGAAACCCTGTTCTGCTCAGCCCTCTTCAGTATCAAATGCTCGGCACTCCAGCAAATTGATCGTGCGTGGAGATTTCCACCAGCTTTTGCCTCCTTAGTTCCCTCAGCGCTTCCATTTCAGGTGTCAGTTTGAATAGAGATGAAACGGCTGGGGGTGGATGTCATTTGCGCAGCGGCCCCACAGTCACGATACCACGCGGCGCTAGAGGACGGGGCTCGGCTTGGCTAATTAGATGGGTCCTGCTGGGATGTGGCTGGCTTTAGTCATCTCAGGAGGCCTCTCCCGCCTCTACTCCCTCCCACTGCCCTGCCCCTACTGATAGCCTTACAAAATAGCTCTCTCCAGGAATCAGTGCAACTCATTGACTGGATGGAGGGCTCACTTGCATGGGGAGACTCTGGGAAATGGTGCAATAAAGGTTTCCAGAGGGCCCATCCCGCTCCATTGGATATCCCCCATCCCTAGGGGCACCCCCAAAATATTCCCCTGTCTGTTGTGTGACCCATGTCCCCCTTCCTGTTGGCTTCCTGGTTTTCTGTCTGCTGCTGAGAACTTGATCTGGTTTGCCTCTGCCGGCTGCCTGGTGTGTGTGAGCAGGGTAGGGGAGGGAGCAGGGGTTAGTCACTGAGGGAGGAGTGGCATATCTGGGAAGAGACAGGGACCAGCATCTACTGAGCACAGCAGGTCCCCTGCCGGCGACCAAGTGGCAGTGTGGGCTCGTCAGAGCATTGGTCCAGCCCAGACAGGGAAACCAGCTCAGATAAAACCCAGGCCCTATCTTGAGGTTTGACAGCACTGGGCTGACCTCCCTCACGAACCTGTTTGATTCAGGGCTGCTCCATGGATCTGGCCCATGCTTTGAAGGGGGACCTGACATGTGTCACTACAGACATCGCACCATCACGCCCAGCCAGTTGCAGGCCCTACTTCTCTCTGACTGACATCAGCCCCAATTTGAGCCCGCCTTTGTGGAGCTCTATGACTCAGCTGAGCCCCAGATGGAGCTAATGGAACAGCAGCATCTGCTGCAGATTGTCAGGCCCTCGCTGGGGGGAGCAGGCCCTCCCGGGGCCGCCCAGGGGAGGGAACTGGTCGGAGGAACTGAGGCAAAAATAGACTCTTCTGTGTGCGGCAGTGTGAGTAGACAGATGTGCAAACCCAAGAGACATCAAGGGGCTTTGCTTTCACCCTTACGCCGCTTGAGCACTTTGTGCTGGGCACATGTGACCCGGAAGGTAGATCCATTTTACAGGGTGGTGCTGAGGGTGAGAGCCAGAGAGCAGGTAATCCAGGGCAGTGCCCTCCTCTGCCAGGCTGGTTCTATGCCCTCACTCCCTTCCGTTTGCAGTTTGCCAGGTGGCCTTTGGCAATGAGCAGCCCTTTTCCGCTCTCCCTGCTGGAGCTGTGACAGAAAGAGACACCCAGGGACACTGTGGTGCCATAACAAACTCATCGTATTTCTGCTGGGGTGCAAAACGCCTGCCTTGGGGTGCAGGGCAATGAGAAAAGCATTGAGTGTGAGTGACATCTGGGTGTCTGCAAGTGACTGTGTATGTGTGTGATTGTGCACCTGTGATGGACTCTGCCTGGGTAATTGGTGTTTACGAGTGACTGGCTCTAAGTGTAACTGTGTGTGGTTGTTGTGTCTGTGTGTAGCGGTGGGCCGAGTGACTGAACTAGATCACTGGTGCCCAGCTAACATGGTTTTGAACTCAGCTGTCTTTGTCTATGCTCCATAGTGCTTGACCGGGGGCTCATTAAAATATTATGCTTAGCACAATTACTAACTCATTTGCTCCAGGCAGGCAAAGCCTGGGTGTCTGTAAGACAAAACCCTACCGCTCCAATGGGCTGAGGATCATTACGGGGTGATCTTAAATTCGAAGCACTGACACCATCCCTCCCCTAATTGCCTGGGAACTCTCCTGTCTCCTCGTTTACCCCAGGTGGGCGCAGAGCTCCCAGAGGAAAGGCTGACCTGGGGGAAAAAACCAACCACTCTGCCTTTCCCTGAACCACACGCGGCTGGATCTAGAGAATCACCCGATCGCCTGCTCCAGCCCCGCCTGGGCGATTGGCTTCCTGGCTGCTTCATTTGCAAAGATTTTGTTGTTGTTCTTGCTGCTGCTCTCCTGGCTGGAGGGAAGTTTCTCTGCCCTGGAGAGGGATCCAGCACAGAGACCCGGGGAAGAAGGCTTTATTCTGGAGCTCCCGTTAAACGCCTGGTGCCTGATTCATTCCCTCCCCTTCCACCCCCTTTGCACACACACGCTCACGCTCTCTTTGCAAATTGTTGCAGCCCAGCCTTGGTGGCTTTGCAATCTGCCGCCTGCAACGTGCGTTTGTTGGAAAGCTAGCTAGCTTCCCCCGCCCCGCCACCGACCGGGGCACGAGCTCTCGGCTCCCACACGCTGGATTTCCCCGCAGGAGGAAGAGGAGGCGAAGGCAGGGACTGGGAGCTTTCCGAAAGCTGCTGCTGCTGCTCCGTGGGGTTGTTTGCAGACAATGGGAAACTGACACAGCCCCCCGAGGAAATGTGTCTCCTGGAGATTCCTGGCGGCCTTCGGTTCCCTGGATCCCGCTGATTCCGCGTGGAGCTCCGAGCAGCTCGGGCTGTGATTTTTGATTTGCAATGTGAGCAGGGCAGCCCTGTGTCGGGAATGCCGGCTCATCACCTGCCCCTCCTAGCCTGTCAACGCCTTGAGCCTCTCAGCCCTGACCAGGGATCTTACCCGGGGGATTCCTTCCTTCCTTCCAGCGCCAGGAGATGGAAGGCAGCCAGTGACCCAGCAGGGCTTGGGGTGGGGGCTAGGACCAGCTTCCCCTCACCCCTCCTAGCCAGACCACCCTCCATCTGAATCCCTGAGAGACCGGCTGAGCGGGTGGGATCGAGCCCTCTGGACACCTTTCTCCGGGAGGACCCCACCGAGGAGATGAGAGGGAGATGATGATGATCGACACGCAGGTGAGCTTGGCAGGGTGGGTTTCCGCGGTGATGCCCTTGTGTCTCTATGCCAGTGAAGCGGGCTCAGCGGGATAAATACTTAGATGTCCTGGATTGGCACCGGCGCAGGTGGCACTCATGCCCCCGTCGCTGGGGAGATCCAGGTCTTACCCAGGCTGCTGCTGCACCGGGATGCCCAGGGTCAGTAGAAACCACCTGTGTTAATTAGAAGCCGTGGGATAGATCAGTGGATCCACCTTCGCTGCCCCCAAACTGTCTTGTCTGATGCACTGAGTCAGATGAGGTGGCTCATGTTTACTTTCAGAAGGCCCGTGCGCCAATTATATTTCCTATAGATACGTGTGCAGGGTACAACCCTGACCAGGCAGCCACTCGGCTTCCGCCACCACATGACAGCATCCCGGAGGTTTCCAGCAGGGGTTTGTTGAACGTTTTGTTAAAGCCCCACATGTCTGTTGCTGTCGGCTGGCCCCTGGGCTGCTGTGTGCATGGGGCACAGTGGCAGTAAGGGGGGTATGGCCTGGCATGCTATGGGTGGGGACAGGGGACAGACAGCCGTAAAAGGGGAACAGACCACGGCATGCTCGGTAAGGGGAAGTAACCACAGGGGAGCTGCCCAGTCCGAGTTCTTGGTTTCTGTGTAAATGGCCGAAGACCCACTGCACGTGCCGAAGGAGGTGGGTCATGGAAAGGGGAGAGACCAGGTGCTTTTAAACTAGAGACCAGCGGTTCTCAATCTGTGGGTCGTGACCCCAAAGTGAGTTGCAACCCTGTTTTAATGGGGGTCGCCGGGCTGGTGTTAGACTTGCTGGGGCCAAAGCCAAAGCCCGAGCCCCACAGTCTGGGGCTGAGGGCTTCAGCCCTGTGTGGCAAGGCTCAGGTTACAGGCCCCCTGCCTGGGTCAGTGGGGATTGGGCTCGGGCTTCGGCTCACTGTACACTCCCCCGCCCCCCCCCCCCGGGGCAGTGGGGCTTGGGCTTTGCCCCGCCCCCTCCACTGGCCGGGGTGGCGGAGCTCAGATGGGCTCAGGCTTCGGTCCCCCTGCTGGGGTCAGGTAGTAATTTTTGTTGTCAGAAGGGGGTCGTGCTGCAATGAAGTTTGAGAACCCCTCCAAGAGACGATTCAGAACTGGCGGGCAGCAAATGCTCCTGAATGGTGAGACTCTGCTCCACTAGGTGCAGGGCTTGGAGCCACATAGGCAATGACTAGGCCCAAGAGACATTAGAAGGTGTCAGGCCCCCTTGCATATTCCTTATGCCCCAAACTCTCTGCACCGTCCCAGCGCCTTGATGGGGCAGGCTCAAGGTGAAATGAGGCCCAGGCAACCAAATCGCAGGGTCTCAAACCCTCTGGTGCTATTTCTGGGAGTGGGTTGAAGTTGGAAACATTTGGAGAGTGGGCCCTGGATTGGTGTGAATCCTCAACTGGCCCCTTCCTCCCACTCCCGCCCTTCACCAGTCAGCTAACCCCCTAAGAACTTGAGCGTTCAGACAGATGCACACCTGGGGCCGGATGCTGAGCTCCCCCACCAACCCCTCACATTGAGGGGCCTGATACTCCACTCTCCTAGGCTGGTGAAACATCACTGACCTCAGTGGAATTCCCCCTGGATTTACACCTGTGCCTGTGAGAAGAGAATCTGGCCCTGAGTGTGGAAGCACCCCCTCCATGTGGTCAGCCTTGAAGCACTGCCTAGGGTCTCTGGGCTCTGCCTGTAGCATGCACAGGAGGAGGGCCTGCCGTGTGAATTTTAGATTGATGTGCCCCCTCTAGATGGACCAGTCCAGCGAGTGACTTCCAGACTAAATCCAACTCCAAGAGCAGGAGGCAAAATGTCAGCTGAAGGGAGATCCCTGCCTCTCCCTTTGTTGGAGGAATTATATGGGCTTTTGGGGCGAAGGGAGTGATTGTTGCATTGGCAGATTCAAAACAGGAGGTGCCTCTGATAACACACTGATCTCCAAGGTCTGTCGGGCGAGGCTGGAACCAAACTCCCATCAGTTCCTTTTCTTTAGCGTTGGCCTGAACTTTAGCAGAAAGGGGAGCCTGGCCTGGAATGACTCTGCGGGGGCTTGGACTTTGGTACCAAGGAAAGCTGGCAGTGGGTACACAAAGGAGTCCAGCTGGCATGAGGTCCTGGTGGGGACATCCTGAGTCCTTCACAGACTGGTTCAGCTGGTGTATTTGGGACCCCTATTTCCAAATGTGGGTGCAAATCAGGGGCCGGGGAGCCCCTTTAGACACCAGGTGCTGGCAGGTCAGGGGGAGGAAGGCAAGCTGTGTAGACAGCACCAAGCTGTGCAGACGTGTGGCAATGGTTGTCCTCACGCTGTAGCCCAGTGGGGGTTCCCCCCTAGGGCCCAGTTTGCTTGGAGAGCCCCTTTGGGGTTTTCCAAGACCAGTTTTCCCAGTGTCTTTGGGTTTGTGTTTCTTTCTGTCACTTGGCGTATTTCTGCTGCGCTCCTTGTGCTGGGCTGTGGGGTCGTGGAGGCTGGTGGGAAGCAGCGTTCCCAGCCCTGCGTAGGAATCCTGGAGAAAGCTGCATTGCCCACAGACTCCAGCTGGGTTTCCAATACATTGCTACAGTAATGATCATTCCGGAGGATGCCAACCTGCTGTCTACATTTCACCTGCCATTGCCTCGAACTCACTCATGGAACAGGAGTCGCTAGCCAGCCTCCTACACACACCAGCCTAGGGCAGTAGGAGGAGAGGAGTCCAACCGGAGCAAGGGGGGGCAGATAACCAGCATATTCAGTTGAAAGTGCAGGGGCAATTTAGACAAGCTGAATGTCCTGTCCCCCACGCCCACCCTCCCCCACTGGAATGGCCCAAGACTGCAGGGTGACACGCTGACACTTGCACAGTGTCAGTATCATGGGATCCGTAATGGGCAGAAATGGGGAGGAGTCCGAGGACTTTGGTTTTAATCTCTTCCGAAAAGAGCGGCTTATGGCTTCATCGACCAGCTTCGATTGATGCTGGGTGGACCCAGCTCCCCTTTGTCAGGGAGGCAGGAGGCGGGGCTGGTTCATCTGCATGATGTTGATGGGAAAGGGGGATTGTTTGCCCATTTTGACAGAGACTGTCCCAGGCGGTGTTTGCTTCTCTCTCTCCACACTGGACTGGCTACAAGCGCCTTTATATGACATGCATCCGACGAAGTGGGCATTCACCCGCGAAAGCTTATGCTCCAATACATCTGTTAGTCTTAAAGGTGCCACAGGACTCTCTGTTGCTTTATATGAAGGTGTCGCTGGATGGGATTTAGCACAGTGTCCCTGACCCATTCTGCCCCCGTCCTGCTGCTGCTCACCGCGCTGAGTGAAGGACAGGATCAAGCCACAGGTTGCCTCACATCCCACTGCTGGAGGGGGAGACCCTGCCAGTCAGTGAGCAGCTCAGTCCCCATTCCCTTCGATGGGAGCTGAGCAGCTCCCCAGCTCCCGGGCCTAGGCCTCAAGCAGCGGTTTGTGCTGCTGGTCTCTGGCTGGGGGTTGTGGCGGATGGATGTGCCCAGGAAGGAGGTGGGATGGGCTGGGATCTGAGCCAGGATCGTGGAGGTGGAAGGGCACTGCCCGAGTGCTACATGGACTTCCTGGCTAGCGGCTCTCTGTAGACAAATGCAGTTGCTACAGGGGTCCTGCCGTGGCTGGGAGCCGCTGTTGTGCCCCGTGGTGCTAGGGGCGTAGAGGTAAGAGGTCACGCTGCATCGTGAGGCTCCCCACGACTTGCAGCCATCTGGGCATCAGCCAGCATGTGCACTCGCCTCCCCAGTGCCAGCCCGCGCAGCGGATAAATGGAGCAGGGAGGGAGCTGACGGCTCAGTGTGATGCCTCCCCAGCCCCCTCCTTCCCTCCTCGGGGTAATCAGGCTTGAGGGTGACATTTGTTGAATCATTCTTGAAAAATCAACACCAGTAAAAGGTTAGAAGAAAGGGGGAGGGGGTGATTTCTGGTCCCTTCCTGGATCCACGACCTTCCGGGGAGCTGGTGCCACAGGAGACCGCTCGCAGCGTTGGAGAAGCAGAGCTGGGCTCCCAAAGGGCTGCAGCAAGCCCCCACCTCAAGCCATGGCCATGGTGGGAGAGGTCGGTGCTTGGGAGGGCTCTAGACAGGTGGCAGTGGTGTCGGTGGCTCAGTAGGGGGCGCTCCTCTCTCTGCGTCAATGTCATGTGGGTCTGTTGGAGGGCAGAGAGGGCTCCTTTGTGTGCAGTATTACTGTTCCCACAACAGTTCTCTCCTCTCCTGATTGATTGTTTGAACATTGGAAGTGATCACAGGGGCTGGGCCTGAGCCGTGTGAGGTTTGGACCCTGACCCGGATGTGCCCAGAGGTTGGGGTTTGTCTCTGGGGGTTGAGCCCCATTGTCGCTGTCCTACAGCCCTTTGTCTCTGATGTTACTGTTACAGGCGGCTGCTCTGATCCAGGTCTATTTTCTTGGAACAGGAATGGAACCACCATGGGGGTTGGGGCGGCTGGGCAGTGCAACGCCGCCACAATTGGTATGGGGGACTCAGGTCCATCCAACAGGCACTAGGAACATCATGAGCTGTGCCCCATGCCTAGGAATGACCCAGGAGGTCTCTGACCTGCTGCACCTGAAGAGCTTGACTGTCCAGCAGGTGGCGCTGTTGCTTTCTCTATGGAATATCAGCTGGTCATCACTCATGAGTCCACTGGGAAATGTGACGGACCTCCAGGGCTTGAGCTTGGTGAGTCTCTGTGGCTCAGGGGCTTGGACTTCCCCGGAGGAGGGGCTGGCAGAAGGTTGGGGAAAACAATCTTTGCATCTTAAAGGCCTTGCTGCCTGAAGACAAGGTTTGCTTTGCCATTGATGGTGGTGATCTAGGGTGATCGGATGTCCCAATTTTATAGGGACAGTCCCGATATTCAGGGCTATTACCCCTCACCCGCTGTCCCCATTTTTCACACTTGCTAGCTGGTCACCCTTTGGTGATCATTAATACAAAGTTGCATTTATTAAGCAAGGCAGTGGCTGTCCCATGCACACTTAGCTAGGAGATCTGGGTTCCAGTCTCAGTCCTGCCACTGACCTGCTGCGTGACCTCAGGGAGGTCATGGTAACGGCTCTGTGCCTCGGTTTTCCCATCCATAAAACAGAGATAATGACACTGACCTTCCTTTGTACAGGGCTTTGAGATCCCCTAATTAAAAGCACCATATAGCCGCTAGGTACTATTTATAGAGATCTTGATCCAAAGCCCACTCACCTTGGTGAGAATCTTTCCATTGACTTTGATGGGTTTTGGATCAGGCCCAAAGTACCTTTCTGACCGAATGACCACCGAGTGCTTAATAAACTATGCACAGAAGTTACTTCACCCAGCTCTGAAATGCAGCAACTTCTGGGGTGGGGCCTGGCAACTGTTTAACTACCACACTACCCCAGTTTAGGACAGGAAGTGAAGAAGAATCCTCTATCCCACTAAAACTGCAAGGAGGGCTTAGGTATGTGGAATGTACCGAACTCCCCCATGTTGGAGATCAGGTGGCACAACTGAGTGAACATCCCAGAACCCAAGGGTTACATTTCAGAGAGTTTAGGAAGGCAGAGCGGACTGACTGGAGTTGGAGTGTACCCAGGATATTCTTGCCCAAGGTGGTTATCTCAATAACCAAAGCTCTCTTCAGCATTTTGTTGGGATTATTTCCACTTGAATCCTGGTCTCCCAGGATCTCAGTAACGGGTGCTGTGATGCAGAGGCTCCTCTGTTCCATGGGTGAGCACAGCATGCAGCTCTGCCACCCCTGAGACAGATCTACTGTTTGATTAGGAAAAGCCAAACCAAGCCTTCATTTGGCACATGAAGCTGGGGACCAATGGGGGCCCTGCTGCTGTGGCTGGAATGTAGAAGAGAACGGTATGAAAACCAGCATGTGAGGAGCAGCACACGGGGATTACCTCTTTTCCTCAAGGACACTTCAACCCATCAGAATAATTCTTTGTCCTTCTCTGCCCCCTTCCCTCCATGCACCTCCCAGCGCTTCACGAGCATTTGTGTCTTGCATCCCTATGAGGTCGAACTGTATTGTTCTCCCCATTTTACAGAGGGGGATGCTGAGACACAGGCTTGGTGGAGCGGAGAACAGACCCAGGAGTGATGACTCCTGTCCCTACGCGTCTGGGGCCTGGAGTTAGAACCCCTCCCTGGCTCAGGCGATAGTGGGGCTAGGATATTGTCAAGGGAACAACCTCCTCTTGCGTTGAGAGTTCTCCCTCGCATGTGCAGGATTTATTCTGCCCTGGTGCAGAACCCCCTGTTAGTGCTGATGGGACACATCCAGTGACAGGAGAGAGCTACACAGGTGCCCTGTCCCAGCCATCTCTTATTTAAAATGCACTGTTCACCTGCACTCATCTGAGGTCCTTCTAGGGCATGAATCTCCAAATGCGGCCCTCAGTTACTATGGTGACGAGGGCCGTATAAGTACTTAGATACCAAGGCCCTCATCACCATAGTATCCCACTGCTTTATTCTGAGGTTCAGATGATTGGGGGCATTTTTATGGCAGCCTGGCACAAAGCTTACCATACAAAATGTACTCCTCGCTGGGGCTGCATGAAACGCCTTTGCCTTTGTCTGCTCTCTAGGTCTAAGCCCCTGTGCTGCTGGTATTCGCGTCAGCGGTGCCTTTGGCTGAACCGTGATAGAATGTACTCTGCTCTTGCTTGTGTGAGTGGAAGCCTACATTTGGGACCCATGGTTTAACCCAGGTGACTGTAGCATAGATGGGACATAAGGGCTCTCAGCTGATGGTTGATTATTAATCTGTATTTCAGTATTGTCCAAAGGCCCCAACTGAGAGCGTGGCCTGCTGTGCTGGGCACTGCCCGTACAATTAGTGAGACAGTCTCTGCCTCAAAGAGCTTCAGTCTAAATGGACACGACGAAGGTCAGGAAGGGAAGTGGAGGCACACAGAGGTCACATGACCTGCTTAAGGTCACACAGCAGGTCAGTGGCAAAGCTGGAACTGGAATCCCGGTCTGTTGATTCCCAGTCCAGTGCTCTGTGATACCTGGAAGGAAACTGCCCTGCCCTGCAAGGTGGCTAAAGAGATCGGGGTGAAGAGGCCCCAGCAATGCGGAGGGCACTTTGCGCTGTTGGCTTTCGACAGCGGCTGCTATAAGAAATTCCAGCTGCCAGCCATTAATGTGCTAAGTGCACCGAATTTACCACCTGCCCAGATCCTCTCTGCATGGAGCCATTCCCCGCCATCACCTCGTACCAAACGACCTAGTGGCAACAGCGGGGAGAGCAGGCTGGTCCTTGCTGGGGCCTTTTGTTCTATCATTGACATTTGATAGTTGCTGGGTTAGCCGTGGCTGGGAATGTCCGACCAGCTCAGCCCCGGTCAGTATCGCTGGATGAATTCCCGTCAGGTCTGTGGTGGGATTGCAGATGTGGTATTCCCCAGGGATCTGTGCCGCTAGTTGAGTTAACTTCTCTGGGCCCTGTTAGCTCGTAAAGCAGCCTGAGAATGACTGTGCATTCATCCCAGGAGGGACGTCTAACAGCCATCGAGCTGGCTTTCTCCTTTGTCTCGGATGTTCAGTTCTCCACTTTCTTTTGTGTCCCTGCCTTGCACGCTTTGGCCATCCGTCAAAAAAAATGTTTGTAGACACGAGCTGACGTCAAGGGCTGCCTGGCGACTGCATGTCATTGATCACAGGCTTCCAAGACAGAGCTCCTGCTCCCTGGAGGCCTGGTGCGGACAGCGGGAGTTCATCCATTCAGGAGATCGTTGTCGTGCCCGGACAAATTTATGGTCTCTGGCTCCTCCTCTGTTGCTGGTCTCCTCGGAGCATGGCTGAGCTGGACAGAGATGGGATGTTGGGTTACTGTGCCGGGCTTTTCTTTCTGAGCCCAGGGCTGGCAGACGTCCGCAATCGAGGGCGGGTGTGGGATGGCAGCGAGGTGGGCTGTGTCTCCATTGCACTGTCTGTCCCAAGCAGAATAACAACCTTCATTATGTTGCCTAGAGAGAAGTGTCTTCAGGGGGATAATTAAGGGGAGAGGCAGTGAGACAGAGGAGGTGAAGGATGAGGGAAAGCACCCAGGGGTGAAATAGGAACCAACCCAAACCCACGCCCATTACAGAGCCAAATTGTCTGAGGTTCTGACATGATCAGCCAACCCTCTCCCCTGCCCCTCACCCCGGCTTCTAGCCATGACTGGAAGCTGACGCCACGTGGGACCCTGTACCTGAGGGACATCCAGCCCACTCCTGGAGCCTCGGGAGCTTTAGAGAGGTTCTGGGGCTTGGTGGCAGAGTTCTGGGATGCTCTTCCCAACCTGGATTCCAAGCCTTCCTGAGCTTCCCCAGCAAAGAGCGTGAAGAGGTGGTGAAGACAGGAGGAATGGGGGTGAGTGGTGGTTAAACTTCTGGAGGGAACTGTCCAGGGGACGCTCTTCTGCATCAGGATTTGAGGAAAGGCGCCGTGAGCTGGGCACAGCCTCCCTCAAGGCTCATGCTACCTATTATCATCCCTCTGCCTCGACATATGCCATCTCCCTCTCCGCCCCTCGCCAGTTTCTCAGGATGATGAGAACCTGATGCTCCTTTTCTCCCCCTTCCTCCAAAGCTGCACACACACACACCCCCCCCCCCCGCTAAAAATGCCCTGCCCCTTCTGGAGACAGGACGTGAACTCTGTAAAGGTCGCATCCGACACATTGGAACTTGCCAAGTCGTCCTGCAGAAAGAAAATGGGTCGGCCTGCCCATCAGCTTTGCACCTGAGGAGGCATAGGGGTGGGGAGTTCAGGGGTGTCTCGCTGTGCCTGGGGGGATTGTATTGGACCCCTGTGAAGATCTCCAGGGTCCGTCCTGTTGTGCACTCCTGGTCTCACTGCTACCATCTGATGCCAGATTTCCTGCCATGTGTTTACTGCCATAGGAGCGAAACAGCCGCTCTGCAGCATGTTCTGTGCTCATGGGCCCGTGCAGCCTGCGCTTCCAGCCTCCCAGGGCAGCAGTGAGGAGTGCTGGCTGGAGACTTTGCTAGTGTAAATAACTGTGACAGGAATTTGGGAAGGAACCTATGATTGCAAGTCAGTGAAAGGCCAGCACAGCAAACTCTGGCTCCTTCCCTGAGAAAGGAGGAAATGGCCCATCCAGAGGATGCTCTCTGACGCAGTGGATTATGGAGACCTGGCTCCGAGAATGGCTTTGAGTGAACAGTATTTTGCAGACAGCTCGGCCTCTGTCTGGTTCCTCCAGGAAAGGGTGATTTGATGCTTGGGGATCAGGCAAAGGCCAGGGCTCGAATAGCTGGGTGTAAAAGGTCAGGAAAGAGGAACAGCAGCGGGGGCTGAGAGTCAGGACTGAGGTCCCTTGGCGGGGCTCACTGGACAAGAATAGCAGAGGGCGCACCGGGTTCGGGTTGAGGAACATTGGCAGAGTTGTGCATGAGGAGCCCTGGGCTGGAATAGCAGGGGATGGGAAGGCTGCCGGTTGGGACAGTGGTGCATTGGCAGAGCTATGGGCAGGGTGGATTTGATTTAAATCATGATTTAAATCACTAGTCAAGAAGATTCAATTTAATCATGGATTTCTACATAAAAGTGCATTCTTGTTGGTTGTTATAACCTTAATACATATTCTTCACAACTCAGAGATAGATGTAGGTTTCATTTTTAGAAGGTACACACTATACATTTTTTAAGTGATTTATTTTGAAAACTTTTCAGATTAGTTTTACAGCTATATCAGAAAATGAATGATTGGTTATTTCATTTACCAAAGGTAATTGAAGCAGATATTTATGAAGTAATTAGGAGGTGAACAATCTCCAATTCATCAGTTAATCATTAATATTCGGAGGATTTTCTTGCCATGCTGTATTAGGAGGAGAACATCACCAGACAGACATTTAAATCTTTTTATTTAACTAAAACAACAACATTATGTATTCTGGATTTTTTTCTTCAACAGCAAACATGATATTTTAACAAAACAAGCATATGAATTTTTGATTTTAGTTAAACATTCAAGTTTTTTAAAATCAGGTTTGTTTTTGTTAAAATTGTTTTTAACTAAAATAGTTAAATGAAATATTTAAAAAAAAGTTAAATCGACTATGTCAGCCAGGTCAACATGAGAAACTTAAAATATTGGCTTCTGCAGCTAACTCAGTCGTCTTCACCTTCGTTTTCCTGTTTGTTCACAATCTGGAAAAGAAAAACAAGCTTTCCTGCTTTTTCAGGTCCCAAACGATTTCTCAATTTGGAATGAATTAGTCCAAAGGAAGAAAATATTCTTTCTACACCGGCAAAAGAAGCTACTGCTATTAAAAGTGAGATTATCACTTCAACAGTCTCTGAATCCAAGTGCTTAAGTGACTTCCACCAGTTCACTGGTGTGACTTTCTTTAAAACATCATCAGCAAACATATTTCTTGAATGGTTCTTATTCCCAAACTGGGTCTCTTTTACGACCTGCTGCCATTATAGGTTTTTCCTTCTAGTGAGAGAATGGTACGGTAGATCTCAAATCAATGAAGGCCACACTCAGAAAGACCTCAAGACTTCTGGAATATGCTGCTCAGTTTCACTTTTGTTTCTACTGCTTGTCCCTCCCATCTTACATTCATCTCCAGACTTCTTCTCCTTGTCCAGATCTATTCCGCCCCCAACAATCTTCTATTCATTGAACTTTTGAAACGTTGCACTTTTAGAGAGTGGTAAGGGACGGACTCTGTGTACACAAATTTGCAGAGGGACAATAGGGTTGAGGTCTGTTATTTCTCACCTCTATATATTTATTTATTTTATTTATTTATATATATATTTTTTGCTGTTAACAAGCATGTTATCTCTGGAGACGCAAATCCACAGTTTGAGAACTGCAAAACTAAGCATCTCTAATGGTATCTTCTAGACTGAGCACTGAGTCCCATTGGGTAGATAGAAAGATTAACCTAAATAATCTATACAGAAGACCCTGGAACCTCATAAAATGGGGTCCCTAATCCATGAACTATTGGAACTCATTTACAAAACTTTTCTTAAACATTACATGAATATATTGTCTCATACTATAGAATTAGAATTTATAATCCCTATTCCATGATGAGATATCTTTGATCTATAATGTATCTTAATTAAAACTATCTTTAAATAGGTTTTTTCCCCTCAAAAAGCATTTTATCAAAAAAATCTGATTTAGATTAAAAAAAATTAGATTTTTGTCATTTATTTTTTTAAAATAATTGATTTGTATCCGCCCTGGCTATGAGGAATCCCCGGGCCGGAAGAGCTTGGTGGGTTTGTGGGTCAGAATTGCAGGGGTTTCTCTGTGTGTGCAATGGGCGCGGGTCCAAGGACCGGAGGAGCCGGGGTGCTGCAGGGCAGGATTGAAGTACGCTGGTCGAGCCATGTGGTGACCTAGCCCGGCTGCACTGAGGTGCTGAGAGGACAGAAGGGAAAGGACAGAGCGGGAAAGTCTGCCAGGAGGCGTAACGTGAGGCGAAACCCAGGGCAGCGGGAAGGCCCTTGCTAATGGAGAAGGTGTTTCTCCATGCTGGCCCCACAGCAGAGGTGCCTCGGAGTGCTGCACTGTGCCCTTCGGGCCGGCAGGAGATGGAAACGCTGTGAGTCTGTTACTCGGCCAAGTGCTCTGGAGCAGTGGGGCCTGTTCTGCTTGGCAGTAGTTGAAAGTCCCAGCAGGCTTCCACATTTCCATGGCGATGGGGCGGGAGTTCCTGGCAGCCGCGCTGTCCTCAGGGGCACTGAAATAACACGGCTGGAGTGAGCTGTGCTGCGTTGTGATCGGTATACTCCAGTTCCTGTGGCACTGTAGCCCAGTCACAGCACAGGCAGGATGGTCACAACACTACCCCATATGGGCCAAGACTGGGTCACTCCCCTCAGGGAGGCCAGATTCTTGTGACAAGAGACAGATTAATGATGAGACTCTGCCCTTCTCCGTTAGGAGCACTTTACAAACAACAGCAGTGCCCCACAGGGCCTGTCGATATCACCATTCCCATTCTGCCCTCGGGGAAACTGAGGCACAGAGTGATGCGGCAACTTGCCCTAGTCCCACAGTGAGCCAATGGCAGAGCAGATTGCAGATGTCTTGACTCACAGCCCTGTGCTCTAACCACTAGGGATGCTTCATCCCAAAGGCTAAGTGGGACTCAGATCTGCCCGGACAGACCATTCCTCCCGCTTGTCTTCCTTCTGCTCTTCTATCCCAGAGGAGGATACCCAACCCAGCAGCAGCTTGAACCATTGTACTCTGCCTCTTCACCTGCTGCACTCCAGCCCCCTCTGAGTGCGGAGCCTCAGATCACAAGGGTTCCTGGCGCCACACCTTCATCCGCTGTTGGTGGTGAAGGCCACATGCTCTGAGTTATATGGATGCAGCCAGTGTTCTTGAGAGCAGGTTCAAATAGGGGGAAAGAGCCCCCTTCAGAGGGACTGGCCCATCGGGCACTAGCCCCTCTGGGGGTTAATGGGAATGATTGGAATGCCAATCCCTCTCACGCTTCTGCGCTGCACAAAGAGAACAGCTTAAGCCTCCATATTCATAATCCAAGCTGGAAAAATATGAGGCCTGGCATTTGCCCAGCATAAGTGAATGACTAAAGGGGGGTCTGCGGGGGTGCTGTGATGTGGGAATTGCTGTCGTTGAGATTAGGCATCAGCCTGACATTTGGATTGCCTGCCATTATTAAAACTCCTCCAGTGGCATTCTTCAGAAGAGTTGGGCCTGAGCCCCAGTGGCTTGGCCAAATCCCAGTCATCGCATGTTGCCTAGCAACGTTTCCTTGTTGGCTCACTAGGATACAGGATTTTCCTTCGCTTCTTGTCCCTCAAGCTCCTGTGTAGAGCTGCTGGTGCGACGGCAGTGGCTTTGTATCTCCTCTGCCTCGCACCTAGAGCTGGCTGCAAAACAGAATTGAGTCTGGCAGGAAATTCCGAAATTTGGTTTTGTCCCGAATGGGGATGCAAAGTGGAAATCTCCGAATTTTTTTGAAAAATGAAATATTGAAAAATACTTCCTTTCCACTGATAAAATAAAAGTCACAAAATGTTTTGTCCTTTATCATGATGAAACTTTTCATCCTTTTTGATATTTTCTGTGGGAATCTCTATGTTCCTGCAAAACATTTAGCTGTTGTCAAATCAGCCTGGGGAAACTCTTTGACCAGCCTTCCTATTGCCTCAGAAAAGTGGCTGCATTTCAGTGGGGCATGAAGTGAAGCAATTCCACTGTGTATGGACCCATTCCTGCACGCTCTTACATATGTGAGTAGCCCTTGTGCAAAGAGTCCTTACTGACGGGGTTCAGGTTCTTGTAGTTTGTAACTCAGAGAGCACTCGGAGGATTGCAGCGGGGGCTCTATGAATCAGTAAATAAACTCCGTTGCAAGTGTATACAGAATCTCTGTGGCGGGGTATAAGACGATGCAGAACTGGACAGTGCTATTGAGAGCTTAAATGCATGGGATGTTAGAGATTTTACTCTGTATTAGGTGGTGCTGTGCACTTTAAATCTCATGGGAAAACAGCCGCTTTCATCATAATGGGACACAAATTATCACCTAGTTGCACAATGTTTTAACCAACTGTATTGGAATCCTTGGGAGCATAAATTCCACTGGCCTGGTGGGGGGCTAACAGCTGCCTCACCCATCAGGGTTAGTGATTTGAAGGCCTAAGCAGGTGTTCCCCAGGAGAACCCAGTATCTTTGGGGTGAGGGGGTTACAAGAGACAGTTGTACCTGCAGCTACACCCACCGTTTTCCCGCTTTTGGGAATTGACCCAGCCTTGGATAAAGCCAACAGGCCGTGTTCCGGGGCTTTGTAACACTCGGCTATTTACAGAACCCCCCTTTGCGCCATCCTCATTCCAATGGTCTTTGAAAGGGTGTTTAGTTAATAGGATTATAAAGCTTTCCTGTCGTTAAGCAACAGAAATCAATGCTCAGCCCCAGGCCTGAGCTGAATGTCAGTTACGATGGTCTGCCACTAGGTGGCCCCAAGCCTTAGCTGTGCTCCCTCCTACCTCACCCAGGTTATGCCAGTGGAAGACCCAGAGCGGAGCCTGTGTAGGATGGGCAGGTAGGCAGCTGTCTGCACGGGGTCCCTGCATCCTTTCCCCTGTTGCTCAAGCCCTCTGAGGGCTGGTGCTAAACCCAGATGGTAAGAGCTTGTGTGTGTCCACCCACAACAGCTGCCAATGGGGTTCTCCCCGGCGGGTGGTCCCAGTTGGCTGCAGTGCCTGGGATGATGGCTCTTGCTCACGCTGGCCTCTGTATGGACAGGACCCCCTGAGGCAGCCTTCCCAGCCCAGTCCCACAATGCAATGCATGGGGGGAGGGATAGCTCAGTGGTTTGAGCATTGGCCTGCTAAACCCAGGGTTGTGAGTTCAATCCTTGAGGGGGGCACTTAAGGATCTGGGGCAAAATCAGTACTTGGTCCTGCTAGTGAAGGCAGGGGGCTGGACTCGATGACCTTTCGGGGTCCCTTCCAGTTCTATGAGATAGGTATATCTCCATATCTATATCAGCCCCTGCTCCCAACAAGTACCAACCACATGGGGTGGTAGTTGTCAGAATGCACCATGGGCAGAAGCTTTCATGCATCTCATACAATCACTGCAGTGGCTTCCTCGCTTGGTGCTGAAGTCCAGGGAGCCAAGGCACCTGTTTTCTTTGGGCCAGGGGATCCTCCTGCCAGACCTGGTAAATGAGCAGCAGCCCCATCTCACTGTTGGTTATAAAACATCTGGAGCCAGCCTCCCTGGACTGAGTGGTAGCTTTGCAGAGGGACCCCTGCTAGTGCAATTACTGAACAGAGGTATTTGACGCAAACCCACCCAGTCCCAAATCTGTGAGTGGCTGCAGAACTGGCTGGTGTTGGGAACCAGGCAGAGATCCAGGCTTCTCTGTGGTAGACTGAACTACTGTGTTCCAGAGGCGGGCCAGGCCAGGGAGAACTGATATTTGACACCAGCCGTCAAGGAGGTCAGGGCAGGACCTTTGCAACACCTGGATTGTGTCCACCAAAGCAGACAGCCCTCCTGCCCCACTATGCCCTTCCCCTGCCTCCCCTCTCTCCTAGCGAGAGTGTAGGAATAAAGCCAGACTGCGAGGGGAAAGGAAGAGATGCAAACGAAAGTGACTTTCCCTCTCTGCTCCCTGGGTGCGGCTGAGCCAACTTGGAAAAGGGAAAGGTCTGCAGAAAGGATCAGCTTCCCGCACTGCTGAGGAATTGGCTCCAGCAATATTGGGCAGCTCTTTGTCGCGATAAGGGGTGGGGAGATATTGAGAGACTAAATTTTTGTGCGCACGACAAAGGAAATTCTCAGTAGAAAATGAACCCGCTCAAAGAATCTGTCTCTATGACACACACTTTCCATCCACCCACCCGAAGCAGAGATGGTAAAAGAATGGATCACCTGTCAAATGGAAACCTGTTGAAAAGGCCAGACCTGCAAAGCAAACACTGAGAGGAAGGATGGCCCTCCTGTGTGAGTCCAGGCACAGCACTTCATTGCTTTGTGCCTCAGTTTCCTGCCTGTAGGATCTCCTGGCTTTTGTCTATTTAGATTGCTGTAGTGCTGTCAAATGTCACAATATTTGCTTTGAGCCCTGGAGACAAGGGGTTTCTATGAGACTCTCAGCTTTTATTTAAAAAAAAAAAAAAGGGTCTAGCTCACGTGGCTGTGGAGAAAAGTTTGAAAATGTGACCTGAGTGTGTCCTAGGGGCTCAGAAATGAGAAGGCAAGAAAAAAGAGCGCCATACGTGCTTACCATATACAGAGGTGTATACGTCTCTATGCATACATATTGCCTCTTCTATTGTTCCAGCCAGGAGAGGAAGGATGATCCAGTGATTCGCATGCTAGTCTGGGCCATGGGAGACCCTGGTTCAATTCCTGCTCTGCCACAGACGCTCTGTGTCGTCCCTGGGCAAGTCACTTAGCCTATGTGTGCCTCAGTTTCCCCATCTGTCAAACTAAGAGGGTGGGGGTGAGAATGGGCTGCTGATAGCTGGAGGCTATAAAGCACCCAGGAAGGAGTAGGGCTATGAAAGGTGGAGCAAGGGAGTAGATCTAGGAGTCATGGGATGAAATTAAGAAAAGGAGTATTAGTATCAGGAAACACGTTCTCCAGTGCGATGGGCTGGACTGCGGAATGGTCTCCAGAGGGAGGCGGTAGCAGCCTCCTCGGTTGGGTCCTTTTGAAACGAGACTAAGCCCTGGAGAAGGCAACTGTGTGCTGACGGGAACGATCCTGCGCTGACTGGGAGGGGAAGGAGGCGCCTAGGCCCGGCCATGCCTAACGCCTGTGAGTTTGTGGGTGCTTCTGCTGTGAGGAGAGGAGCCAATAAAGCCCTTCCTGCACACAGCGCTCTCCTTCGTGTGCACACACGCACTCTCCGGTGGACACCCGTTTACGTGTGTGCACGCACATAGGGAAGCACCCCGCCCTGCTGGGGTTCGAACTGCATCACCCAGGTGCGCAGGTTCCCTTGACATCCAAGGAATCCCGTCTCCGCGGCCCTTGCAGAGGAATGATAATTGGTAACTGTCGAGATGGCGGCAGCTTGCTTGTCTTCATTTTTCCCAGCCCTAGGGCACCTGTGGATTCTCCAGCCAAGGCAGCCAGAGCCTCACCTGCCGCCAGACTGGCTCCTGGGCCCTGCAGCTCCTGCAGGCTTGAGGTTGGCTGGGTGGTGTGTTTGCGGGGGGGGCGGGGGGGAGGCTGCCTTGTGTGGGGCCTTCAGAGCTGTCGCTTTACCCCTCTCTGCTCCCGCTTGGGCCCAAGCAGGGCACTGCACCTGTAGCTACCTGTTTTGCACGTGCAACTGCATAGCTTCTGCTCACAGTGCCCTTGGTTCTTGTGCACGCCTGTGTCACATGGGTGCCCGTTTTTTAAATGGTCTCCTCTTCTCTCCATCTGCCCCAGAGAAAGGTCCTTTCCTGGCTCTTGGGAGTTTCAAATGCATCAGGCTTTGCCATCTCTAGGGGCTAATCGCCTGCTCCATAGCCGCACAGCTTCTCTGCCTCATCAGGCCCTAATGGGGTGACATGTCCCCTATGAGAGCACAATGGGGAAGCAGATCAGAGTGGTTCTGATGGAGCTGTCTGTGTGCTCCCCGGGTGCCTAGACTCTCGTGTGTGTGTACCTGAGAAACGCCTCTTATTTCTCAACTCCCCCCATTCCCCAGGAACGATGCCTTCGGGGGAGTGTTAACGAGACGCAGAGAGGGGGAAATAGGTTGGCTAGACGGGCAAGGGGCTGCACGTGGCGGGAAGCAGCTGCTTGCTGCTGTTATCCACCCCTTGCTCCTTCTGGATGCTTGGGAACGCCATGATTGGATGGGGAAGAATCCAAACCGGATTCCTTTGCTGGGATTTCCTGGGAAGGGCTGGGAGTGCTGGGGAGACAGCCCAGCTGTGGAGGTGGGACGGGCCTTTTGTTGCTCAGTAGCACCCCTTCTGGTTGCTAAAAGGAATGTCTGTGGCAGACGTTACAGTCAATCTCAGGAAGTCCTCCGCTGGAAAGATGGTGAGGGCAGGAGGCCAGGAGGATGGGGGTCAGTCCGGGGCAGAAATGACAATGAGCCCCACCGGCCTAGCACACTGCAGGGGGCGCTGCTCAGGGAGCTGCGGGGCTGGTGTATTCATATGCAGCGCAGCAATCTGATGAAGCAAACTGGGCAGAGTGGAGCCAGCTGGCACACTGGTCTGTCGCAGCGTTCCCAGCTTTGCTCCAGCCGCAGAGCTGGGCAGGTGCTATGCCGGGGGGGGCAGGGAAGGCTCAGGAAGGCAATGGGGGTGCTAGGGAGCTCGCACTGGTGTTACTCCCCTTGGCTGGGCGGGATTAGTCAGGAATGACACAGGGCTCTGGAATGGTGTTTATACCCCGCTCAGGAATGCTCCCCGCGCTTGACAGGGGATTCCTCTCTGACAGCTGCTGCTGTCTCACCTAGATGGAATTGTGTGTGTGTGTGTGTGTGTGTGCGCGCGCATGGGGAGGGGAGAGTCAGCGTCACCAGGGCCAGCCAGGACAGGCCAACCCGTGTGACCTAATACCAAACCCAAACACTGCAGGTCTGACACCTTGACTCTCTCTCTCGGGATCGGGAGAGGCTGGGGGGCAGGGAGAGGGAGTATGAAAAACAAATCGAATGCAGCAGTAAATCCAGTCTATATCCTGTCTGTAGGATCCCTATTTGTGCCAGTCTAGATGGGGGAGGCTCACAGATCCCTAATACACTGCACAGGCTGCCCTTTAGCTGAGAAAACAGATGGTTGGGTTTTTAGGATGAATCTGCCATGGGTGGAGGGAAATGCTGGGTTCAAGTTAGGGGGGGAGCAGGGGGTGGGAGTGATGAACTCAAGGGAGTACAGTGACCCAAAACAAATGGCCCTAGAGGGTCACGAAACTGCAAGCTGCACCTGCTCTCCCCCCCCCCCCCCGCCCCCAGTGGCTCAGAACTACCTCCTGCCCCACTGGACACACCATTCTGCTTCCCAGCTGTTGGCCCTGCCAGACTAGCCCTTCCCCAACCCTCTGAGCTCAGGAAGCGAGAGTCCATGTCCCATCCTGTGGCAGACACAGGACTGAATCCTAATCTCCCTCCCCACTACGCAGTCAAAAATCCATCTGCTTCCACTCTCGCTCTGTGCCGGGTTGGTGGTAACCTGGCCGGTAGCACAGTGAATAGCGGACACCTTTGTACCATGTTGGCAGACAGCTGGTTTCCAGGTAAACAGCAAGATAGATTGCTCAGTTTCCAACCCCTCCCTTGGCTGACACCCGCTCGGTTCCCCATGTGACTCAAGAGCAATGCTAGGCGTGTCTGGGAGTGTGGGCAAAGCACCAGGGCTGGAGGGGAAAGGACGACAGATGTCATTTGGGAGGCAAGGCCGTTAAAGAACAGCTGTTAGACAGATGCGGTGTCCCCGTCCAGAAGTGAGTCACTCACTGACAACATCCTTTTGTAGGCAGTGCTCGGTGGGGGATGGAGGTCTGGTTTCCATGACTGTCCATGTCCAGGGAAGGCAACAACAAATACAGAGGATGTTCTGTAGAACTGACTCAATCACACAGATAAGGCACCAGCCCTGGGCGGGAATAGAGGGCAAGGGACGTAACAGGGATCATATCACCTGCAGAGAGGCCTTTGTGTTTCTGCCTATCCCTGCAGCTGCAGAAGGGCTCCGGTTTGCCACATGGTTTTGGTTTTTAATACCTGAGCAGCCAGGGTGAGTGATGGGATGGGGCAGCCGTGTTTATCAAAGAAATTTGGAGGTATTTATTAGTGCATGCATGCAGCTCATGTGCATATTTGTGGGGTCTGTCTGCATGCATATGGTGGGCTGTTGGGGGAGTGTTTGGATGGATGCATAGGACACGTGCATCCCTGCCTCTGTGCAATGCGTGTGCATGTGTTCTATGGTGTGACATTCGTCTGGTCTCTGTCACTCGACCCCATCTTGCTGATGAAGCAGACAAGGATTACGACCTGTACCTCTGTCTGTCACCGCACGCAGAAACCGGGAACTGGCTACGGAAATGCCCTCTGGCGGATTACAGGCTCTTCAGAAGCAGGGGGTTTTCTATGGAAACTCAATACATTTTGTAACCATAGCAACCCCAAGTAAAGATCACCCCCCTTCTCCTCCTCCAGATGAAATACCCTTCATGACAGCTCAATGTTACCAACTCCTGGGGGATTTATTTCAGCTGGATAAAGCACTTTAGCGTTGAATAAGGCAGCTGGATTGCAAGCAACAGAGCCTCTTTCTTTCTTTTTTTTTTAACTGATGAATGAAGATGCATTTAGAAGCAGAAATGAGGTCCATAGATACCTGCCCTTCCCTCCTGTTCCAGTGTAAGAAGCTGCCCCTTTGCCATTTTGGTGCCATTTCCTAAAAACACCCCCTTTGTTCCCCTCCTGCCCCCCCCCCCCCCCCAACAAAAAAACCGCCTGCTGGAGTTGCTTCTTTATAAGTTTTTTTTTTTTTTTTTTGCTCCATCGGTTAGGCGGTTATTGCATATGGTCATCTCCATGGAGACGGAGCCCGGCTCTGCCATTTCCTAGATACCTGTTTGATTGATTGGTGAGCAAAACCAACAGCTCATTTTCTATTTGAAATTAAGTAACGATAGCGACTGGGATCTCCGCTACGTTCAGGTCCTGGTGTGAAATTCCAACACACACAGGAGCTTAAAAATCAAAATACGTCAAGTGTTAAAGGCGTGGAGGAATCCCGTGAAAACTAATTGGTTTTCCCGTTTAATGCTCATTAGCTGTTCAGTTTGCATTGCTAATTGGCGCTCTGTACTTATTAAAAGGCGCTTCATAAGGTCTTGGTTACAAATGACTTTCACATGCCTGTCTCTTCTGGGGAGCAAGGGAGTTTGCAGAGTGGTGGGAGTCCATGGCGTTCCATGGACTTGAGAGACCCTTTGGGCAGTGGAATTTATTAGGAGTTGTAACTCTCTCTGATTGAAGACGGAGCACATGTCAACTAATCCACATCCTCATCTTCAGGGCAACTGGCAGCAACGCTGGGCTTTTCCTGACTTGCTCCTCTGCCGAAGGAAACTGAACGCAAGGAACAGAAATGACCAGGTGTATGGAGATCCTGGGGCAGAAATAAGCTTTGAGGGGAATGAGGGTGGAATGTTCAAAAGTGCTCCTTCGCCATTGGGCTTGTGCTCTTATGTCCCTTAGGGCCAGATTGGCAAAGGCACCTTAGGTGCCTAAAGATGCAAATAGGCATCAAGTGGGATTGACAAAAGTGCCTAAGTGAATTAGATGCCTAACTTCTATTGACTTTCAATGGGACTTAGGGACCTGACTTGCTTGGGCACTTTTGTGAATCCCACTAGGTGCCTAAATCCCTTTGTAAGTCTGGCCCTTAGGCTCTTTGTTAGTCCGACCCTGGGGGATTCTGTAGAGGGACTCTGGGGGGATAAGATTTCTGTGTTTATAGAACCAGATTTCCTCCCTCTGTTACTGCTGAGTATCAAAGGGGAAGAACTGCTTAGAAACCTTATTTACTTTTCATTCCTCAGGCTGTTTTATTTCCTATTTACATTTCTATCAGCTCGGGGCAGTGAAAACAAAAGGGTCCATTTCAAGGTGTTTCTCCTGAGTTTCACATTCTCCCGTGTGAGCAGGATGCTGCTATGTTTGGGTTGCAGACAGCTCACGGGGTTGTGATTTCCTTTGGAAAGCAAACTTTCCATTGTCTTTGTGGGATTTCTTTAATATCATGGAGCCTTTGATGTTTGACTTGTAAAACCTTCAGGTCAGATTGTGCAACCTTTGGCGAGCAGTCTCCTGTGAGCTGTCTACTCCCCTAAGACCTTGGCTATGCTGTGTTTTTAAGTCACCCGGTACAAATCTGTGCCACCATGTCTTTGTAAATGGTGTCTATGCTTTGGGTTTGCACCATCGCAGCTACACCAGTGGCTAAAATTCCAGTGTAGACAAGGCCTTTGTGTTTCCAAACCCTAGCTTCAGTGCCCTAAGTTGAATTGACGATGAGCAAACCTCACACAGCAGCCTTTTCCTTACATTCTGCAGGGATCTGCTGGGCAATCAGTCTCACAGCTTAAAACCTGGGAGCGTTTTCATAAAGGACCTTGGGAGTTAATAACCACCCTTCGTTGGGAGAGGTGCATGTCCCAGACAGGCAGTTGTCTATCACTAGGGCAGTGGAGGACCAGTCAGAGCCCATGAGGGCCTGCGTAGGAATCCCTGGTGAACTTCCCTGGAGTCATTCCTTTCCTGACGAGACCTTTACTGGAAAGCGGAGTTTTCCCAACAATGGTTGCCAGCTGCCTGGCTGGACCTGCAGGAAACAATCAACCCCGAGCTCCTGTGCAAAATTAAATAGCAAAGCGGCAGAGAATGAATCGGCGTTTTGCCTCCACCGGGAACCAGGGACTTGGGTAAAGTGCTCCAGCTGGGAGGATTTTCCCACCAGCTGTGGCGTCTTGTGGCTGGGCCTCTCTGCTGGGTCGAGAGGGGGCTGGCACTTGGAGGTCAACCCTTTCCATGTGGTACAAGGCTAGCGGGTGACACGTGCTTTGGGTCAGACCCTTGTCCATTGATATCGGAGGAACCAGGATCTTTGCACACGACTTCCATCGATGCCAGTGGGTTGAGGCGGTGGAATTACGGCCATATACCCAAGCCCCTGGGGATCCTTGTGGAAGGTGGCTGGCTTGGCGACTGTCATGAGCAAAGTCAATCTCTGCATTCCACACCTGTTGAAGATCCCTGGTGAAGCCATTCTTCAAAGCTACTGGGATAGGGTCATTAGTTTCCCCGTCCTACCAGAGCTGTTGGGAGAACAGTGAAGGGGAATGAAACATCCTTCGTGGATGGAGAAGCTTGTGGTGTCCTCGCAATGACTTCAGATACCCGATGGGGACCAAGGAAGAGCCTGATTTCCCCAAAGAATCCACCCCAGGTTTTATCCTGAGCCCAGTGCATGCTGGGATCTTGGTCAGTGGATTCTCCTCTGGGGATCATATAAAGCTGGTCACCTCCCTGATCAGTCTCAGGGCTCTAGTTTTAAGCTGCTGTCAGCAACAGCAGGGTTGGCTTATGTCTGAGAGTCTGTCATGGGTGAGAATTGCTGCCTGTTGTCCGGGGACATGGAGCAGGATATAGGATGGGGGGGCTCCCCATAGCAGCACTGCTGATGAATGCTGTGAATGCAAAGGAGTAATAGTCTGGAGCCCCATTGCTGGGCCTCTGCTGGTGCCTCCCTGGCAGAGCAAACCCATAACCTTCCCTTCAGCCACCTTTCTACCAGATCCAGCTGCTGCTTGTTCCAGGTGGGCCTGCAGGGTGGCTGCTCCCCTGCGTAGCCCCCCAGTCTCTCGCTGCCCATGCTCCTCTGTTGCAAGTGGCACCAGCCTTTCCCTTGGGCCAGTCCAGGGACTTAATGTTTTGTTTTCCTTTCAAAGTCTTTTGCGTGGTTGCTGACTCTCCCCAAGAGGTTATTTCCCCTCTTTGACAGCTTTATGGCTGCCCTACGCAGAGGTCACTGAGCTCTGGGGCTTGCGGAGCAGGCACTGGCCCCGGGCCAGCCATGTGCTGGCTTGGAGACGATACCCCTGTCGCTTTTCGCCAGGGGCTGGGGACAGACACATCCACCAGGCGGGCAATGGGCCTCGCTTTCCGTATCACCATGTAGTTAATTGCAGAGGCTCTCATGGGAAAGAGCCAGGGACCTGTACTCCTAGGGGACTTCGGGGCTTGAACCTGACCTCCTTTTCCTTCTCCAGATGTCGAGTCTGCCAATGCCCACATACGCTGGTTCACTGGCTGGTCTGATGGCGAGCCTGAGCTGTGCCCACCTGCTTGTTACTGTAGGGATGTGTCCCGCTGGGCTGATCTGTTTGTTAACACAGGGTTTGGGGACGGAGCGGGGCTGTGTACACTGGAGCCAGGATTTGAACGTGGGTCTTCAGCGCGGGGTCTGAAACCGTGATCCCCTGCACCTATTCTCACTGGAAATGTAGTTGGGACTTGAGCTCGAACCCCAGGGGAAGGGAGCTAAAGGTCCTTATAGACCATCCTACACAGAGGACTCCGGTCTCCTGCTTTAGAGCATGAGCTGATCAGCACAGGGGCAGGGAGGAATTGCTCGCTCCACCCTCTTGTAGAGCATGGCACAGCACTAATTGGGTGCATTAAGGGCCCCCTTTCTTGGGGGTGCTAGAAGAAGGTATTGGTTCGCACTGGAGGCTTTAAGCACCATCCAGCTGGTAAAGCCTATGAGAGAGCCCCTCCCCCGGCACTGCTGGGGGCAAATTCCCCTCTCAGGGATGCCGGGGTCAGACCTTTAGGACGGATTCCCCATTGCTCGAAGGGCCCCTCTAAGCATAAAGTGGCCTTTGGGTAGTGGATCACCTCCTGAGGGTGTTCTCACAGGGTAAGGAGCTATTCTGGCTGGTGTAGGAAGAACGTATGGGTTCTATACTGGTCCCCTCACAGCCCCCAGCGTCAGGGCATAGTGGGGATGGTTCGAGAGAGGGAGAGGGTGTGGCTGGAACGCTCTGGCTATTCTCAGCTGCCCATGAGCCATATGGCAGCCTGAGCTCCCATTAGAGCAACCTCAGAGCTGCTCTAACTCTCTGAGAGACAGGCGCAAAACATGGGCGGCAGATGTGCCACACCCGTGGGAAAAAAGCAGAAATTGGGCTTGTTTTTGGCTTTATTGGCTTGTGAGTTGCTTGTTGGCTAGTTTTTGGCTTGTAGCTTGTTGCTTCTTTTTTTTTGTGTGGATCAGCTCCCAGCAAGTGGGGTCAAGCAGGAGCAAGGGGCAAGCAGGGGCAAGGGGGGAAGAGAGTCAAGGGTGCACAGCGGGCCCACCACAGTCCCAGACTGCACGCCGGGGGGATCTAGTCACATAGAGTGTTGGGGTTCTTAGGGATTGGCTTGTTTTGAAATGGGATTAGCTTGAATTTTGGCTTATTGTGAACGTCAGGGTGCTTATTTACTGTGTGAAAGTTGGCAACTGTGCGGTACAAAGGTGGTATTTAACCCCACCCTCTCCGTTGTCGCCCTGAGCGCAGGCCCTGGGTAGCAGACACGGGGCCCACTGAGCTCAGTGGAGGCACCGCGGATTTACCACAGTGTAATGGAGGGCAGGCTCTGGCTCTCGGCCTCCCCCAGCTGTGTCCTGGTTTATAGTACTAGGCTGTAGACAGGGGGGTTGCTGTGCTGGAGGCAACGTTGCCTCTAGTAGGCACAGCCCCCAGCTCCGGGTAGCTGGAGCCTGGGAAACAGTTCCAGGAGGAAGCCGGGAAAGTCCCCTCCCATGTGCCCAGGGACAGGCTATCTCAGCAGGGCTGACGGAGTGTGCCAGGCCCCCTGCCCTGAGAGATACAGGCACAGAGGAGGCTGTAGCTTTTCCCCATGAGGCTGTGCATGTGTGAGGCCTGCCCGGGCCCAGTGGCTTGGACAGCTCTGGCTTGCGTGCGAGTGACTCACCCACATCAGGGGAGGGCAGGAAGAGAGCTGCGGCGGCTTGGAGGCTGAACGCTGAGCAGCCTGTTACCTAATGACAGAGGAATGCGAACCCCAACAGGTCCCCCCGCCAGTGCTCCCCGGGAAATCCACGTGTGCTCCAGGCCAGGCCCTGTGGCCAAGGCCAGCTGGATGGAGTTGGAACAGCAGGGTCATGACTGCTGCCCAGCGAGGGACCGTGGAGATTCAGGCCTCCTTGTGTATGCCCAGAGCCGAGGGGTTCCCAGTCACTGTTCCCCATCATGCTGTGCATCCCCAACCAGCCGCCATGGGGCTCTCTTAGCCCCTGGTGAATATACCCAGCATGACTTTGAAAGGCCTCTCACCCCGCACAGCCAAGGCGAAATGTTCTATGTGCACAGGTTGGCACTGCTGCAAGATGCCGGGGTGAGGGTCAGTGCGGGCCGAAGCAGGGCAGCTCTCTTCCACCAATGCAGGAGATGGGAGTTTACACTTCCCGTCCACTCCGCCCTTGGCCTGTCTGCAGAGACTACCTGGAAGGGGGCTGGTTGTGAGGGTCGCTTTCGTTAGTAGGGTGGCTTCTTCTCTGTTGGGACCTGGCAGCGCCATTTGAAATCGTACCTGCTGGAATCTAGAACTAGCACTGCTCAGAGCACCCAGGGGATCCCAGCCACTTCCCGTCTGCTCACTGGGCCCAGTTACCTGAACCCACTGGCCTGCTCCTTTCTGACTGGCCATTTCCACCAGACAGAACAGGCCTGATTTCTGGCACTGGTGGGGATAAGGCGGTGGGACTTGGCGCCGAACGGCCTTGCCATCTGGCAGGAGCCAGCTCTCTGCTGCAGGGTGAGGTGCTGAGCTGTGCACAGGGGAATAGCAGAGCTGAGCGAAGGGTGAACGCAGCAGAGCCACGCTTCCTTGGGGAGCAGCCCCTCTCCAGCCAGTGCCCATCCCCCCAGGAAAGGCAAGGAGGACACAAGTACTAGGCCGAGACACCCCACGAGCCCTGTTCTGTGACGAATCCATATGGTGACCAGCAGCCTCGTTTCACTGGGTCCCCGGTCTCCAGATGCTGGAGGCCAGTGCAGTCGCCCCAGCAGACCTCTCGTTTCCTCCTCTGCACCCAAGAGTTGTGCTCCTAATGCTGGTGAGCAGAAGAGTCCTAGGGACGGGGTTTGCTGGGGGGGACTTACCCATGGAAGCAGGGACACTAAACTCCCGGTGTGGGGGGAGAGCTCCCCGCTGACACCGATCCAGGCACTGCTGATGGACATTGTGGGGGGACATGCTCCACACCCGGAACATGCCTCCAGCAAAGCCCCATTTCAAACCCAGGGCAGAATGGCTGGCAAGGCTCCCTGATGGGTGGCACTGGCTGGCCCATGGGGCAAAGCTTTCCACGAGCGAAATGATTGTGAATCTCACCTGGTCCGTATTAGCAATGCACTGCTCTTTCATAACAAGAACTCCCAGTGCTCTCTGGGCATGAATTATTTGAGCCTCCTAGTGCCCCTGTGAGCATAGGGAGGCATTTATCTGAAATGGTGCCTTAAACAATACAAGAGAGGGATGGAAGAAGGAAAGAAAAGGGGGAGGCTAAGGCTGAAGTTTGCCCTCCCCGCGCACCTATTCCTCCAGCACCGCTCGCCTACCTGACACAACCACCACAGGGAAATGCTGTAGCTACAGCAGACACAGTTCGATCCTAATAGGAAATCAACAGCAGGCAGGACCTGTTGTGGCTTGGAGACAATGCACAGGGGTTTGCGAGTGCCATGCATGTAGATGAGGCTGGAAACCCCGCGCCGGTGCAAAGCGGCAGCAGGAGCTAGCGGCATAGATCACACCGAGCGAGAGGAAGAGAGGCTGGGGGAAAGGAGCATGTTGTGGCACGCTTGCAGAGAAGGGCTGTTTCTCAGATCTCGAGAACATCGCTGGCTGCACACGCACACGGAAAGCCTCTTGGTGTGGCTCCGCGGCTCTTTGATTTGCAAGGAAGGAAATAAGACCTCTTAGTGCAGCAGAAGCAGCAGCTGTTGGCAAGATGCGCTGGCAAAGCTGATCAAAGGGAGAGCTTCAATCTACTTCATCGCCAGGGCTGGACTTTCTCTTAGTCTAAGAATTGGAAGGAAAGAGAGAGACAGGGAGAGAAAAAGAGGAAGAGAGAAATCCTTCCAGCACTGGGAAGATGGAGGCAAAACCTTTGTTCAATGTGCAGAAGGCTCTGGTTCAGCCCATGCAGATGTGCATGCTGGATATTCCCCTGAGCGTCCAGGATGATGATGTGAGTACAGAGAAAGCAAGTAGAAGGGGTGTTCTGGTCGAGGGGGTGGGGATGGGGCATAAGGGGCCGGGAGGGGTTTTTGATCCCCACCCTTCCATCCAACCAGCAGCGTTCCTGGGAACGGGGAAGTTCTGGTGAAGTTAGCGCTGCCGAGGGCTGGTGTGATCTCCATGAGCAACAGTTTGTCTGTCTCCTTTCCAGAGGCGTATTTTGTGGCAGGCTATCTCTTGCTCTTCCAAAATCCAGGGGGCCAAATGTGGGAGGAGGGGGTGGGGGAAACGTTTCTAGAAAGTTTAAATGCATGTCACCAGCCAAAGCAAAAGAGGATGTTTGTCATGTGAGGTGGGACAACAAGTGAAACCCCGTCTGTGTCACCCCAGGGCAGCCCATCGGTGTGGGCTGCCGTGTGTCAATGCAGGACAGTTCTGATGTGGAATTTCAGAGGCACCGTTCAGCTGCAGAGCTTAAATCTCCTTCTGCACAGGTTTTGTTTTATACCTTCACTCACTGTCTCTCCAGCTGTTTAGCAGTTCGCTCTGAGCTAGTCTGCTCTCGATTACTCTGGTGCAAACCCCACTGGAGCAACTCAGAGTGGAATTTGGTCCATTAAGTGCAAAAATCCTGTTTGGGGCACTTGGGAATCTCCTCCTCAATGCTGCATCCAATGCCAGGAACTTCAGAGGCAAGGTTCCTTCAGCAAACTTAACTCTGCCCTATGTGTGAGTACATTACAGACCTGATTACACAGCGCTGGGCCCTGTGACTCGCTGTACTGCTCAACAACCCGATATCACTGCCCCTCTTTCCGTAGGCTTAGACGCACACAGGTGGCATCTGGTCTCCCTGTTCATACTGTATGTTGGGTGATCATATGGTACCCAATCCTGGTCGTGTTGGTGTCTGGGGCAAAACTACTTCTGGCTTCACTGGGGGCAGAATTGCGCCCATCATGAGTATACCCAAGGGGGGCAGGCAGAGTTTGGTTGTTGCAGGGACATTAAATCTGAATTTCTTGACAGTGGTGCAATTAACGTATTGATGTTGATGTCACACTTATTGCTTGAGTGATTATATTTATTGATGCGATTCCCATGTGGTGGCGGTGATTTTAAAGAGACCCAAAAAAGCCAAAGAAGGAGAAGGACCTTGTGCCTCCCCTCCCACACATGCCCAGGCGGTGGTTTCCGGTCCCAGGAGGGTGGGAAACCCCCAACAGGCCTTGCTCAGCAGACTGGGAAAGTGTCTCCATAAATAAAAAGTGACTCGCCCAGCAGCTGCAATTAGATACACCCCAGGGCTTTGGCCAGGAGCTGCTGGTTGGCTGCTGTGGCTGTGGTAATGAGGATACCTGCATGGCTGCCGCACAGCTGGCTGGAGCTAGGTAACCAGGCTGTGCATGGGGAGGTGCAGCAGGTGGGGGCTTAGCACCTTGCAACTCCCACTGCAGTGACTGAGGCTTGGGGGCAGCCCGTGCTTCTCAGGACCGGCTCGGAGAGGCAAGGAGTAAGACGGGAAGACTCGTGTTTCAAGGGAGTGAGGAGAGGTGTGCAGCCAACCCACACCCTCCTCCAGTGCTGAAAAGGGCTGGGGCGAAGAGGGCCGGATCCTGCCAACGGTCCCATTATCCTGACACTTCTATCATCTCATTCTCCCTCCCATGTCTATTGTGCTCACCGCTGTGGTATTTGAGCACCTGATTTGCCTGTATCTCTTAGGGCAGTGCCTCCTGGCATCTTGTTCACTATTTGCTTTGTCTGCAGTGTGTTGGCAGGTTCCTTAAGGTTAGGGTGACCAGATAGCTAGTGTGAAAACTCGGGATGGGCGGGGGGTATTAGGGTCCTGTGGGGGATAAGAGGCACCTATATAAGACAAAGCTCCAATAGTGGGATGGTCCCAATAATATCAGGACATCTGGTCACCCTATTTAGGACCAAGGGGCTTGGACAGCCCTAACCAGGCTGAGTGTTTTACTGTCATGTAACCAGATTCAGAAGTGTAGTGAGTCCAGAATTCATTCCTGCTGGGCAGGGAAAGCAGGTGCCGGATTTACCTCTGAAGGTTGGAGCATTACCTAGGGAACTCAGCGGGGCTGCCCCAAGACAGGTAGAGGATTCCCTGAGAATTATTGTAAACTAAGGAAGAGGAAAGCCTGAACTGGATCTCACCAGAGCTGGCCTCTCAGGACTGAATTTAGGAGAAGAAAACCCTGGCCTGGATTGCTCTGGAACGGCCTCTCCTTGTTAATGTCGCTCCTGGTTTTACTGCACAAAGTCAAATTTGCTTTTATTTCAGAGGATAAACACTGTATTTTAGGAGTTGTTTCCGTTAACTCCTTTGCAGCTGCTGGAACATGTACAGGTCTTTGCAGCCAAGTCACTGTGAGAGGCCCAGTTGTTGGCTGGAATGTCAGGGTGTATCCTGGTCCTGGGAGAGCTTGTTTTGGGGATGCCCCTGGCTCCACCAGAGAGCTGTGTTTGTCCTTGAACGTACCAGCTCCGCTGTTCAGGATGGAAGGGCTAACAGGCATTTCCCCATGGCCTCAGGTCTGGTAACCATTCCGAATTCTGCTCTGTTACATTGGAGTGAGTCCAAGGTAAGAGGAGTCACTCTGGATTTACACCAGCATCGCTGAATCTGTCCCAGTTTTCCCACTGCAAGTACGACTTGAGTCCCTCAGCATACAGCTTGTGCTTTGTCCTGCGACTCTCCTAACTTAGGAGCGTTCCAGCTTAAAGCAGGACGAAGCGCCAGCTATACACACACACACACAGGGCGTCGAGCTAACTCGAAGGGAGACGCTCTTGTCCATCGCGCGCAAAGCAGTGCTGGCATTTTCCAACTTCTTGGCCTTCCTGCTTCTAGCAGAGAGCATTTGGATTCCAGCTGGGCGAGTGTCAGCAGGCAATGCTTGGGAGCAGACTGCGGCTTTTGAGTAGAAGGATTAGCATCTGCAGGTTGGAGACCGGCTCGTTCTTGCGGTGTATAAACTTGTCTGAGTCCCTGCCGTCCCTCTGTAAGCCTGGGAAGAATTAACCCTGTCCGTCAGCCCTGGGAAGCGGGGGAGCAATTGCATACAGATATGCTGGCAGAGCTGGCATCCTTTCGTACTTCTCCTCTGCTGGCTGGCACAGCTGACGCCATAGTGGAAACTTCGGTGGGGAAATCCAGAGCCATATCTCTCATGTGCCAATGTGGAAACTCCACTTGCACAATCTCAAGTGCTCACTCGCGCTCTCTGCCCCGGGGGAGGCCAAATCAAGCACCTTATTCCTGGCATGCCCACGCTCCTATCTTCTGTTGCTGTGCTGGCAGCATCAGCCGCCTGTCTGTGCCAGGACTGGGAGACCCAACCCAGGGAGAGCCAGTCAGGGGTGCCTGCCCTGGAATTTCCCCTGAAGGAGGAATCTCAGCTTCCCAGGCTGCTTCTCAATGGAGTGAAGTTTGGAAATCTTTGGTGCCCCTGGACCGTTGGAGAGGGGGATCTCTGCACCCTCTGACCTCCGTTCTCCAGCCCCCAGGAGATCCCCAAACAGACTCTTTTGGAGATGTATTTCCCAAGACCTTTCATGGTCTCTCACTCCCAGCCCAAAATTGCAGGCAGTGATTGTTTCACCCCAACCCCTGGCTCAACAAACCAACTCCACCCCCCTCCCAGCCCAGGGAGTGGAAGCCTACCCAACTTGGAGTGCAGTCTCCAGGGACCTGCGTTCAAATCCTGCTGCAGGTTACAAGCATGAGAGGAAGTTGGTCTCCTCATCCCCAGTGGATCTTTGTCCACGTAGTCAAACCACACAGTTCACGAGGGGGGCTGGCAAAGCTGCGTGGGGGCCAGGGTGTGGGACAGCAGGGGATGCTGTGGATCAGGACAGTGGCGCATTGGACAAAGTTATGTGGATGAAAACTTGTCCTGTGTCTGCCCTTCACTGGACATGCCTCTAGTCAGTGAGATCATGTTCTCAACTTCCCAAGCAGAGAAATTCATCCAGATGCAGAAGGAAGAACGAATGAGCAAATGATTGAATACGTGGGCCCCGCCGCAGTGAGCTGGCCCCAGCCCTGATCTGATCTGCTAGCAAGAGAGAATTGGAGGGGACCAGGCGGGGGAGATAAAAAATGAACTTCACGCAAAGGGAGGCAGCAGCTTCCCCAGCACTGCAGGTCCCAGCCTGCGCTGCCTCAGCAGAGTGTGAATGCCAGGGGCTGAGTCACTGACCCCCTGATGCTCTTTCCCAGAAGCTCCCAGGCATGTCAGCGAGTCGTTTTCCCTTGCACTTGATGATGATCACCCCCCACTCCCCCCCACAGTGGTTGCTGTAGGCTCTGCTATCTTGCAGTGGAGACACGTAGCCCTGTGCACCCTTTGCCAACAGCATAGTACTGCCAACAGACCCCTGCAGTGCCTCTTCCCAGCTCCACCTCTCTGCTCCCTCCCTGATTAGGCACCAATACCGCCAGGTTAGCAACGTGGCGTCTTTGCTGGCTGCTTTAGGCTGCCATGTTCCACCCCAGTGTTGGCTGCATTTCCACAGTGGGTGGAGAGATACCCGTAAACATATGGCGGAGCCTGTTTGTCTTAGTGTGAAAGACGCTTTCCACATAGTTTGTCTCCCTCCTGGGTACTGTGCAAGCTTCTCCACACACAGCCCGACCCCTGCATTCTCGGGTATCCCAGACTTTCAACACGTACAGCACTCCTAGTTCACTAGAAATAATCACTGCTAATTAACTTACTGATTTTGGGGGACCTGCAGATAGAGCAGAGATGAATGAACAGCAGGGATGTTCAGCTACACCTTGCAGGCACTCTGCACTGTGTGTATGGATGAAAGGAGTTAGCACACTCAGGTAAGCCAGGCTAGCGTGTGTGTGAGAGATCTGCTCCTCCTGATTAACGTGCTGGAGTTTTGATTGTGCATTGGACTCTGATCCCAGGACGTTTCCTGCAGCCTCAGCTTCTACCCCTGCCAGCCTGCATCCCGTGGGGCCTCTTGGCACAAGCTGCAGCACGTGTTCATTACACACAGCCTTGGGTTGTTGGGAGCCTCTGGCACAGCGGGCAGTCGGGGACCTTCCCATGGAGTCATTCCCCACCAGGCGCTGCTGGGATTCAGTTGCCATTGCAGCCCTGGAAATGCTGCTCGGCAGCTCTGGGAATGGGGTAAGAATGCAGCAGCCCAGCTCGACTGAGGGGATTTCAGGGGATCCCCGCCGGTTGGTGGGGTCCTTAATTCACGCCCCATCTCAGTAGCTTGCAGCATAGAGAATTTGTCCCACCTGAGCGCCTCCGTTCAGGCTCAGCCAATGCTGCTGTGCATCCCTTTGGGATGGATGTTGCAAGCACGTTGGTGCTGGCCCGTCCAGCTGGCACCAGTCACCTCTTGACCACGGTGTTTCCTGTGGCCGGGAGAGGCTGTGCAGTGTTCGGAGACCCAGTGAAAGGGGCACTTGCGGGAGAAGGCAGAGAAGAGCTCCTGCTCATATTGTTTTCATGATCAGATCGAGGGATCTATCTGCCTACTACCCGGTCTGTGATGAATGAGTGATGTAATGGAGTCCAACACCACAGTGAGGAGAGTGCTGGAGATATGATGGAGATGGGGGCCATGGAGGAACCTAGACAGCTAATAGATATTTGACTGTATGGATGGTTAGACATACCACTTGTCGTAAGAGGCAGAGTGGGCTGGTAAGTAGGGCATTGGCCTGGATTTCAGGAGACCTGGGTTCTATTCCAGTTTTTACTGTTGTGACTGTGGGCAAGTCACTTTGTGTCTCTGTGCCTCAGTTTCCCCATCTGTAAAATGGGGAGGATGATGCAGACCTTCCTTTGTAAAGTGTTTTGATAGCTATTGATAACACGGGATCAATAAAACTACCGTTGCTGGGCCTGATTTTCAAAATCTGGGAAGCCCAGGGCTGTAGTGGGGGGGAAAAAAAGGTCTGTGCAATTGCACGACTAATTGGTGAGTACCATTGTCATGACTGGGGCTGCAAATCAGGTATTTGGACTGAATGGCTAGTGAAGTATTTTTGCACCCAGTGCTGTGGCTCTTGGTTTTTGAAAAGGACCTCTAAAGTGTGCGTTAACCGTGCCAAGCTGACATGTTTTTAAACATGACTTGTCCTTTGTCTACACCACTGTGTTTAACCTCCTCTTGGGTAACATGCTCTCTAACATGCTGCATTTCCCCAGTGCATCTGTACCCTATTGTGGGGCTTACTGCAGTTCCACTGCAGCCCGATGAGAACTTTGCTGTTCAGTGGGAAGCAGGAGGGCTCCAGTGGATGTATAAGCCCGTACAAGCATCCCTTGGGAGGAGAGAAGGATTCAGGCCGTCGATCAAGGGGGAAGGACAGGCGTGCGGGAGTACAGCAGGGTCTGGACAGGCGCTCTTGAGGACAAATGAATACAGGGTATCAAGAGGCCAGACAGATAGGGAGAGGACTATTGAGAGGCACTAGGGGAAGACAGAAACGGGCTCAGGTCAGCTGGATATTGGAAGGATAGCTGGCCAGGATGTCTGGAGGATTTGGGTGGGAGCTCAGATGGAGAGGGCACCCGAAGGAGAGCGGGACGACAGATTCACGTGGAAACATAGAAGGGCTCCCTGCAGCTGGGGAAGTGGAGCCCCTTGCTGTGGCCTGCGCCTCTGGCTCTGATTAGGATCTCGTCTGGTGTGATTTGGGGCCAGGAGAAGACATCATTCTCCAGGTATGCAGCTGCTGTTGGCCCATCTGGCGATAACGTCAGGCGGCCCTTTGCCGTCCCTGATGGGAACTCCTGGCCTGGCCCCAGGCTCGGTGTCCAGGACGCGCCCCTCCCGCAGGCGAGGGGGAGACGGACAGTTGGCTTTGTGTGTTTTTAAAACAGAAGTAATTGCACTGGGGGCCCTTTGCTGAGTGATGACAAGGCTCCTGCCCAGCAGCTTCACACTGAGTCTCTGTGCAATATCCTCCTATAGGCTGGGGTGCAGCACGCCCACAAAAACGCCTCTCCCTGAGAATGGGGCCCTTCCCCATTGCCCTGAAACCAGCCAGGGGGCAGCAGAATTTGGAGAGCTCCCCTCACCTGCAGGGAGTGTCCAGGTGCACAGGAAGAGCTGTCTAGTAATTGGAGCACAGACCTGGGGGGAGGAGTTCTGGGTTCTACTCCAAGTTCTGCCACTGACTTGCTGTGTGACCGTGGGCAGGTCACTTTATCTCTCAGGTTCCCTGTCTGTAAGATGGGGCTTGGTAACCCTGTCCTCCCTCACAGGGGGTTGTGAGGGTTAGCACACGAAGGGCTGCAAAGTGCTTTGAGGTCCTGGGTTGCAAGGTATTCGTTTGGTGCCGAGCAACGCTAAATGGCTCGGCCCTCCTCTCCTCATACAGTGCTTTTGTCTAATGTATCAAGACCACACTGCTGCCCAGGGTCTAGTCTAGACTAGAGCCCATTGAACGTGGTGTTAAGTGACTCTCAGTAACTCCCGTGGGTTTTGGATCAGGCTGCCGGTGTCTGAGCTTATACAGTAGCTTGGCAGGTTCTTGAACCTGTGCCCTGCACCATGTGACCCAAACCCTTCGGCTGACATACCACAGTGAGTAGGTCCGGTCGAGGGGCATTGGCAGAGCTGGGCAGGAAACTTGACTGTGGCTCGCCCGCCCCGGCTTCAGATAACGCTCTCGGCCTCTCGCTTCCACGACTCAGCAGAAACAATTGCAAAATCCCCCCAAAACAGCAAGAAAGGCAAACTGGGCAAGGATTGCTAAAGTGCTTTGCCAGCAAAAGAGCAACTGCTTCTATGGCTGTGAAAGCAGATCCGAGAAGGGGAAATCCATGCACTGGCTGCTGCAAGCAATGCACACAGGCTTTTGGGGGCATCTCTGGCATATTTGTAACTGCTTCATCAAATGGCACGTTCCATTACACTGCTTTGCCAACTGAACCAGCAACATCCGGACCCTGAGAGACAGTTGGAAGCTGCAAGATCAGGAGAGACCAGTGCAATATGTCCCATTCTGATGTTACACTATTACAGGGAGCAATGCCCAGGACAGTATGTCAGCCGAGGGGTTTGGCTTACTTGGTGCAGGAGATCATAGGTTCAAGTCCCCATTATGCTGTAAAGCAATGCAATCAATCCATTCTTGTACAGCAATGCATTATAATGCAATACAGTCAGTCCAGTGTTGTCTTACAATGCACTGCATGTTCAAATGCAATGTACACAGTCAGTTCCTGGCTATAGCATGCTGCAATGTAATGCAGTGCAACACAACCTCTTGCCATTTATATAAGCCACATCACTGTAGTATCTAAGCGCGACATAATGCAGTTACAGAGAAAAATAACTGTGGACACACTTATTCCAATATGAGAGGGCCTTTTCCCCTGTTTAGCTTATGTTACTTTGGAAGGGGTTTAATGAAAATCAAAACAGCCACTCTAATACCAGAACAGCAGTAATCATAAGGGGTTATAGTGGTATAACTATACCAGGGTAACGATACCAGTATCACTGGTAAAACTTTCCCGTGCAAACAAGCCGTAGGTGACACAGGAGCACAAGTCCTTGTGTGTCTCTGTCACTTGGATGCTTTTCCAAATTCCACCCTTTACTCAGAGATGTTCCGAGGGTCCGTCCCTCTTCGTTCCCCTCCCTCTCTGTGATGTAGTTACCTGAACAGCAAGTTTGACTTCAAAGATCTTAGAAAATATTCTCCACTCAAATGGGCTAATTAGTTAAATTGTATTTCACTTGCTGATTTATTCCTTTAATATATTTTTCCCCAGCACGCTGGAAGATAAACACTTAGTTTTGACCTTAGGTCCAGGCTCAGGCACCAAGAGACAGGAGATGGAAAAGATATTTTAGGGCCCATTTTACCCCAGTGCTGGATTGTTCCCTGCCACATTCAGTGCTTTGTGCAGTTGAGCTTTAGGGGTAAAAGCGGGCTGTAAGCCCTGGGTATCTTAGGTTTAACACTGTCCTATGGCACGTACAAAAAGAACTTTCAGATCAGCTGTAATGAGCTAGTAATTGACTGTCTACAGCACTTGACAGCTTCAAAGCACTGTGCAAACATCAACTAATAAGACCGTGCAAGGCTCCTAGATGAGAATACTGTTGTGCTCTTGCGCGCAGAGGATGTGCTCAGGTTCCTACAGTGAGTCAGTGGTAGAGCCAGGGTTAGAACTCAGAAGGGCTGAACTTCCAGGTCCATGTGCAATCCACTAGAGCAGACTGCCAACCTAATACCCTTTTACTGGGGTTTAATCCTCCTCCCCAAGTAAAAGCTATCACAAAAGGAAGGACTGGTGCACAGGGGAGGCAGTGTGGCCTAGAGGATGGAGCATTGGATTGAGACTCAGCAGAAGGTTCTGCTGCTGGCTGACCCTGGGGAAGTCTCGTCTCGTCTCTGTGCCTGTTTCCCCATCTATAAAACCTGATAGATTTTCATGGAAGAGTGAAATGTAGAAGGTTTCTCTTTTAGGGAATGAGCATAGAGAGTGCACTGCTGTATCCTCTCACCCATCCACATGATCCTTTTGGGTCAGAAACTTCATTCTCCAGGGCTCCCAACCCGGCTCCTTCCCCCCCACACTCACTGCTAACAACTTCCCAAAGGGAATAGCCCTGCGATGCTGAGAGCCTTAGGGAGTAGTCTGCTGCCTAGGATCAGCACATCCCAAGCTGTCACACAGCCCGCCTGCCACTCCCGGCCTCCTCATCAGCATTAAGTGCCTCCCTGTCTGTGGCTGTGCAAGCGTGAACGGAGCAGAAACGTTTTGCTGATGTGCCTGGCTGGTGCTGGTGCTCCGCCTGTGTTTGGATTAATCCGGAGGCTTCGCCAGCGCACAGGCTGTTTGAATGGACTGACAGTAATGAATCAAAGACACTGGCATGTTTATCTCATACGCCGTGTCTTTTCCACTGCCCCTGCATTGGAGATGTTATCGGGAGGGTGGAGCTGCAAACTAAAAGTGGGACTGTTTCCTGGCGAAGGCAGTCGTTCAAAACAGCACACCCTCTCCCCTCGCTCTCAGCACAGAGCACCAAGCCCTTCTGTGGCACGGTGCGGGGGATGGGCTGGTTTCTTTGGAGGAAGCTAGAAACCACAGAAGAAGTGATCCGGACCAAATCCTCCTCTCACATCCAGAGGTGTAAATCCAGAGGGTGTTCTGTCAAGCCAGTGAGGTTACGCTGGGTTTGCACCAGCCAGGCTGAGAGCTGAGTTGGGCACCACGAGACATGAGGACTGTGTCTGCGCTGACAATTTTAGACCCCCCATGTTCTGTTGCTGTAGCCCCGCACAGCCCCTGCTGTAGGAGCGCTGGCGTAGACTGGTTTCGAGTGGTGTCTCACCCTGTTCTGAGCAGGACTGGATGGCAGCGTGGCTGGCTACACTAGGGTTACCATGGTTGCTAGTCCTAATTGGGCTGCCCGGGTGCCCGAGAAACAGGGGGGGCCTGCCCTAAAATTGTCATTGTCGGCCAGGCCTGTTGTAGATTCTCCTGCCTGTCTGTGCTTTATTCCCTGAGAATAACCCAGCCGGTGACGTGTTTCATTTAACAGGCCTCACATTTTCTTTAACGTTGGTTTCAAGACTCAGCAAAAACCGACTCAGCAGCAAATGCCAAGAATAACCCCACGCGGCTCTCAGTGCTTTTCATCTTCAAAGCACTCTGCAAACATTGGCCGGTCGCATTAAATGGGAATGTAATTAATAATCCCAGCCAAACCCTTTGTTTGCCCAGAGTTTTCTCTGTGAGGGGCCCTCTGCTCTGGAGCCTTGAGGGCTGAAATAGCTCAGGTTTGTTGGTCACCTGGAAGAATCGTTTTGCCCAGGCTTCGGAGGAGGGAGGTGCCTGGTTTGGGGGTGTTCTCATAGCTTGTGTGGTGAGTGGGAGTTGGGTGCCATTTAGCTGAGGAAGCGAGGGGGCTGTGTGGGGGTAGGTGCCAGGTTTGGTTATACGTCCCTGTTCACGGGTGTCGGAGGCAGCGAGAGGTTTCAGAAGGGCGCCTCTTTGTGTACATTTATCACTGGAAATAAATAAGTAACACAAGGTCGCTGCGGTGCCCGTCCCAGCAACACGCACTGAAGGCAGCATGAGCATCAGTCAATTCGGCGAGACTATATTGGCGTGACAAGCTGGCCGAGGGTTGCCCCTCCCTTGTCTGTCAGGCAGGTAGGAACCACGCAGGCTAAGGTTACTCCTGGGGCCTGATCTCCTGTGCCCGTTTGTCCATTGGTACTTGGCCATGGAAACCTCATTCACACACCCAGTCATCCCGCTATCCAATGCACTCTCAGGCTCCTCGCCTCCACAGCAATTCCCTCACACTGGTTTCCTCTACATCACATGCACACGCTAGGGTAACATCTGATCTCTCCAGAAATGTATGTTGGTGAAGTTTATAATGTGCTGTTAGAGGCAGGAAGTCTTTGCCCTCCCCAGCTGTAGGCCCAGTCAGTTATTCAGAGCAGGCCTTCCCTTCAGAGACCCTGGGGAGGTTTGCCAAAGGCAGAGCTTGCCTCAGGTGGGGAAACGGATCCTCTACAAGTCAGCCACCCCTGGCCCCAGTGGGATGTGATCAGGGTGGGCCAGCATGTGGTGAAACTGCCCAGGTGGTAACCGAGGACATCAGACCCTGGGGCTGTGAGGCCATCACCTTTCACTGGCACTAAAATGACAGTGCACTGACAGACCCAATGGCAGGTTTGTGTGGGATGGGGCGAGATGCTGCAGACCCTCCCGGTGAGGGGCATTGGAGGGCCAGGCTGCATAGGTGCTGGGGTGCTGCCGGACCCCCTGGCTTGAAGTGGTTTTCATCATATTCAGTTTGGTTCAATGGTCCTCAGCACCCCCACTATACAAATTGTTCCAGCACCTGCCAGGTTGCCCCATTAGGGTGCTTTTCCCTGAATTCCTTTTCTTTCCTCCAGGCTGTGTGTCTACTGCTTTCCCGGCTTTATCTGGCGTGCGGGTCACAGGCCAACACCAACTAGAGCATGCGCTTTCCATGATCCGTCAGTCCAGACTCTATTGCTCAGACCATATCTTCCAGCTGCGGCTGGGAGGCGCCAGGGAAATTGGGAGAGACGGCGTTGGGTGCTCCCGTTGGGCTCCAGCAGAGGGACATTCATGCATCACTGAGCACCTAGAAATAGCGTCCCCTTGTAGGAGGGGTAATGTAGCAATATTGCATTTGAATGAACCGCGCTGGCGGGGTGCCATTGCACAAGCTGTGGGATTGGTGCAGTTAAAGCAACTTTAATGGTCAGCGTGCTGCAAACTGGGAAAGAGTTGCCACTTCCTGCAATTGTTCGATCGACCTGCTTTCAGGGTACGAGAATAAATGACTGTGTTTTGTCCACTTCTGCTGGTAACTGTTGCAGTGCAAAAATTAGAATGAAACGTGGGTAAAATACCATGTGCCAGATCCTCAGCTGGTGTAGAGCGGGGTAATTCCAGTGGAACTATCCCAGTTTACACTAACTGAGGACATGGCTTGATGTGAATGGTTCCACCCTAAAGCTTGTCTCTGTCACTGCATTTCCCTCCTTGTTCATTCTGTTCACCTGGCACCTGACGTCCCTCTATCCCATTACTGCTGGTGCGAGAGCCTTCTCCTCTGCAGCTCCTGGAGGCTGGGATGGCTTTTCTCTATCACGCTGCCTCCTCCGCATTCCATCTGAGCTGGTATCTTCTCTCCCTTGCTTCTGCCTCTTCATTTCTCTCCCCTTCCGCTCTCATTTTTCATCCTGACGTCACTAGGTCATCTCACTCCGTAAAGTGTCTGCTGTTGCAGTTTGTGGAATGATCCATAATCAAGCCCTGTTGGGGCACGTGGTCACTGATTGTAATTCGTTACCTTTCTGAGCGCTGCAGCTGGACAGAATAATTTAGCAAACTGTCTGTGGGCAGTGCCTAATTTGTAATGAAAGAGGTGCCGGGGTTCAAGCAATTTTTTTTACATTCGTAACTGATGCAGCAAGCCCAGAGGTGCTGGGGCTATGAACTGCCGCTCCTAGAGCACAAATTAAGCACTGGCTGTGGGACTGATGGAACCCGATTGGCTTCTGCTGAACAGTTTCATTCAATAAGGGTCTGTCAATACAATTTGCTGTCAGCTGTCAGTTTGCATCACGGCGGATGGGCTTAAGACGGTGCCATTAGAAAACTGGCTGCCGTAGGGAGCGCTAGGAAGGCTGTGTGTACATGTGAATAGGACGGTGGGTGGGTGCCTTCTTTAATTTAAAAAAAAAAAAAAAAAAAAAAGTCAAGTCAATGTATTGACTGATGTGGTTTGTTGTAGCAATTCAAACAAGTGCTGTAATTTAAATCAGTCATGTGGGGCTAGATTGCCCCCGGACTGAGCTGCCACACAAGGGCATAAGGGTCTCCATACACTGCTGCATGGCCTCCCTAGGTCTTGGATCCGGGGCTGTGCCCGTTCTCCTTTCTTCCCCCATCTACCATGTGGGAGGGAGAGTGGCCAAGGCTGAGCTCTCCCTCCCCCAATGCACCAGCCATCACACTGAGCTGGCAAAGGGAGAGGACAGTAATGTGATATGGGTAGGGGCCAGCAGCTAATTACTACCCTGCTAGAGCAAGGGGAGTGCAGGGAAGGAATGGTGCTTCCCGGGCGTCTGATGCCTTCCCTCTGCTACTCCATGCAGCTCAGCTTCGATTTCTGAACTGTGGCTCGTCCTCACTCAGATGGCCTCAGTGGGGAACGGGGTTTGCTGTGCGATGAATTAAGCCCAATCATTACACGTTGGGGTGACATCCTCCAAAACCACGGCCATTCACTCTTCCGGGAGGTCAGACCCGGGGGCTACCTTCTCCCTGTTGTGACAATAAAAAGCACAGGCCACAGCCGTGCTCCCCTGGGGAGAGAGGAATGGCAGAGATGGGGTGATAATGCTGAAGTTTGGGTAAACTGGGCTTGCATCTAAGGGTCTTGGTTGGGGTGAAACAGAAGCTGCTGGCCTTACAAAGAGACTTGTGTTGTGCTTGCAGCTCATCTTAATGACTCCAGCTCTGCTCTTGTGGTTTATGGTGTCGACAGAACCTGTTAATGGAAATATAGCCTCGAGTGGTGCATATCTTATCTCTCGTAATGCATAGGGCATCTGGACTATCAGTCAAGACACCTGGGTTCTGTTCTAAGCTCTGCTAATGATTCACCATATGGCCTTGGCCATGGTACCAAATCTTTCTGTGCTTCAGTTTCCCCACCTATAAAACAGATACACCGCCTTTCTAATGGGCTCTGAGATCCAGATGATGCTATATAAGTGCTGCACATCACGGCCGTGACTCAGGACAACATATAAGCATGTGTTTAGCTTTTAACGCATTCTTAAGTGCTGTCCTAGAAAGGAATGCTGTCCTGAACTGGGGCCTCCGGGCCTACTGCTGCCAGCCTTACTCACATCGAGCAGTACCTCATGACTCAGCTAGCCTCTGAATTTCAGCGTGACTGCTTGCATAGTAAAATGCTACTCCCTGTGTGTAGAGGATGGCATGATTCAATTCTTTATCATTATTGAATAGTATAACCTGTTGGATTTTACTCTCATGCATTTTCAGTATTGATGCTTCCGCTGAAAACCTTGGTCACACCTCACCCTTACCAAATGCAGGGTTTCCCTAGAATTTCAGCTCCCATCCAGTCTGGGTCTTTTCACAAGCCCTTTAGCACACTCTGTCATGCCAAGATGCTCTAGCACAGAGCTTCTCAAACTGTGGTCCGTGGACCACCAGTGGTCCATGAGCTCCATTCAGGTGGTCCACGGATAGTTCCCTCTGAGGTGCGTGCCTGGGCGGCCGCACACAAGAGAATGAATGGAGAAGACGCACATGTAAGGTGAGGTGGTGGCCTGGGGAGGAGTAGGGGGCAGTGGGGTGAGAAGAGGGGGTGTGGGGAATTTGGGACGTGCAGGGCTGTGGCGGCCAGAGAAAGAGGCGACTTTCCCCAGTTCCAGCAGGGCTGTGGTTGGCGGGGAGAGATGGCCCTCCTTCCCAGCCTCAGCTCTGTGGCTGCTGCGGAGGGGGAGAGACCCTCCTCCTTCCCAGCCCCAGCTCAGGGGAGAGAGGGCACATCCATTGCATTAGAAGGGTAAGACTACTGATATTAAAATGAGTTGTTTGCTTTTATTTGTAGAACAAAAAAAGTTGTTATAACTTTTTTTATATAGCGCTTTTATCTAAAGTGCTTTACAATAGTTAGCTAACGGTACAAACAACATTTGGAAAGATCATCAAGTGGTCTCCGAGACCCTCAGCAATTTTTAAGTGGTCTGCAAAAAAAAAAGTTCGAGAACCACTGCTAGCACAAGAAGCAGGAACTCTCCGCAGTGTTGCCAACTCTTGCAACATTTGGTGTTTTTCCTAAAGCCCCAGCTCCTGGAGTCATGTGAGACTGTAAGCTCTTTGTGGCTTTTGTCCTGTGTCTGTACAGCACCTAACACAGTGGGGTCCTGGTCCATGACAGGGGCTCCCGGGTGCTACCACAAGACAAATAATAATACATGAGAATCTCAACTTCCTTTCCCTTTTTTTTTTTTTTTTTTTAATGAAAGTTTCTAGCCCTCATGATCATGGAGCGCAACTTGAAACATGAATCTCCAAAGAAAGGCTCAGACACCAGAAAGCAAATAAAAAGAGCCCCACCGTGATTAGTTTTTTATCCTTGTGTAATTTTTAAAGCCAGCCTTGTGATTTTTGGGAAGCTGGCTCATGATTTTTGAACCCTTGGGATTGGCAATACTGAGTCTGCAGCAGCGAGACTTTTTCCTTTTGATTTCTCCGTGTCCTGTGATGCACAACGAACACTCAGGATGGCCTGTGTACTGGGACACTGCAGGGTGGCCCCTCATGTCACCCCCAGCTGCCGTTGACTTGTACCCCGTGAGCTGTAATGTTTGTTCAGTGGGGTACCAGAGCCCCCCTCTATCTCTGTCGCTCTCATGGAATCCCTGATCCACTTTGGGGTGCACTGTGCTTTTTCTAAGTTTGGGGCCAGACCCTGCCAGCTCTCCCCAGCCCAAGCCCCCTTTGCAGTTTGCAGGAAGGGGCCCTTGATCTGGAGATGTATGGAAGCTGTTTGGAAGATGCCTGGAACTGAACAGTGTGACAATCTCAGCAGCATCCAGCTGCGATCCTAGCAGCAGGGAAACAGATTCACACCAACATCCTCTTTACAGCTGGCGGACTGAGTGAAGGCGTTTTGTGCAGCCAGCCTGTCAGGCTCTAGGATTTGAGTTCAAGATAACGTAAAACACCCTCTCTCTGCTCATCCTTCCTTCCCCCCCCACCTCTCAGTTTTAATCTGCACCGCTCTGGGTTTGTTTTTCTCTTTTTTCATCTGAGATCCGCTGTACGAAATGCTTAATTTCCAGAACGGAAAGTGAAGTTAGAGACTGCCAGTACATAAATAAAGAAGTGTGATTCTCAGTGTCATTTATGGCTAGTTGACTAGAACAGCCATGAGCAGCTGCAACACACACTTGAGAACACTAGTAGGAGCTGATGGGGGGGCTGAAAGCAAGACGAAAAGGAGATGGCAGCTGCTGTTGTATTGTTGTGAGCTCGCTCAGCCACTCCTCAGCCGCTGGGGCAAAACCATCCACGGACCCTGCACTCCTCCTCTGTGGAGTCGTTTGGCTACGGATCCGCTGGCCATTCCCCTGCCACGCCCCCTCGTGACTCCAGCCCCTGTAGTCACCCAGGCCCATGCGGGGCTAGGAACTGAAGAACAGTCTCTGTTGCACCCGGCATGGGGACACGAAGAGCCAGGTCAGAGCAGCTGAAATCCAGGGGTTCTCTTTCCCCTTGGTACATGGATGGCTTAAACAGTGGCTCCGGTGAGTCTCAGCTGAGAGAGGATAAGGGATGGCTGGGCCACAGGCCCAAACTCCCCTCTCCCCCCGTGCTCCGCGGTGGTTCCACCAAGGCAGGGGAGGCCTTTTCTGCGGGGATAAGACTCCAGTGGCTGGATTTGCCAGTCCAGCCCCTTACTTATTGGATTAATTTTGCTGCAGCCCTCAGAAAAACTCCTGTCCCCAGTCGTAGGGCCCCTGACAGCTGTTAACAATCCAGGCCATAGCAACCCAGCAGCAAACCCTATCCAAACGAGCAGGGAAACATAACAAACCCCAATCCCCCTGCCCCTCTGGTTCCCAAAAGAGCCCCTCCCTTCCCCCTCCCACAAACTCCCCAAACTAGGGCCTTTGCAGCAGACACTGCAGATCCATGGGAGGAGCCAGTTTGAAAATCCAGGTGCCCTGCTGGGGTCCCACCTTAGAAAAGGACTTATTTGCTGCATACTTCCAAGCTGGTGCCTTATACCTGTCAGCCCCAAGTGAATTCTTGCTGCTGAGTTTCAGAGCCCAGTGTGTGTAATGGAAATGCTGACGCGACTCCTGACTAGAGCATCCTACATAGCAATGTGGTAATTAACTGTTGATAAGGAGATAGTGTTACCAGACTGATTTAAGCAATAAAGCTTCATCAATTGAGGCTGCTCAGCAGGAAGTAAAACAACCCAACCTGTCCATCCACTGAGCGGAGAGTCAAATAATGTAGCACTGTTCACTAGACAACTCACCGTACCCCCACGGGCAGGACGTACCCCAGGCTGTGAGGGGATCTCCGCAGGCATCCTACAGTGCTGAACAGGGCGGGATCCTTTTTCCTCCTGGGCCCGTGGAAGCCAATGAAGAGAGTCTCATTGACTTCCACGGTGGCTGGATCCGGCCCTGATCTAATGCCGGTGAAGCTGCTTTCCCTACATCTCTGATGGCAGCAAGGAATGGATGCTCTGGATGTGTGCTTGTCTGCTGAAGGCCTTTTACTGAGGTGAACATCTCTAGCCCCAGATGGTGGGAAGCAAAAGTCCTGCTCCTGGACTCTTGAAGAAAACCCCAGGCCCTGCTTCTGACGGACTGCCAAGAATTATGCTTGACAGTACTTGAATTATGGGGAAACGATAGGGGGGCCCTGACTGGCAAGCGGCTTGCTTCAATTTAAACAACAGGGAGAAGGAAGGGGGCCATAAGACAGAAGTGAGGTGGGCCCTGGCTCCCTATAATTCAAGCACTGAGCTGTTCTCAGTTTTGTTTCCAATGCAAATCCCAGGCATAGGGTCAACATCTGAAGTGTCAACAACCCCAGGTAGTCAAAAATCATGAGTCAGGCCCCAAAAATCATGAGATTGGCTTAAAAATCCATTTTGAGTTCTTTTCCTTTGGATCCTGAGCCTTTAGGGAGCACTCAGGTCACACTTTTAAGCTTTCGTCTGCAACCACGGGGACTAGAAACAGTCAGTTTTTAATGAACGCTGAGATTCTTGTGCAGTCACGTGACTTCAGGATCTGGGGCCTCCAGAAAAACAGCATAAATTGCAAGGCTTGTGATAAAACCACGGGAGTTGGCAGCACTGCTTGACTGAAATGACACCGGTTTGGGCGAGTGACACTGGTGCAGTGTCAGCGGTGTTACTCCATGTCTGCCCCAGTGTAAGTCAGAGGTGAATTTGCTCCTCTGCCACTGGAGTTCAGTGTTGTTTGGAAGAACCTGAAAAGAAGCCTTGCTTGCAATTGAAAGGCATCCAGAATAACATCCCTTCCTAAAACAATGCACAGTGGAAACCTCTTTTAGTGCAAGTAGAAGAGGCGGAGGGAACATCCTTTGTCTGTGTTATTAATAATACCAGGGAATATTAAATGACTTTAAATTTCTTAATTGCTTTTTGTCACTGCTGCTGCTGTTGAAGTTGCCTTTTACTTAGTTTGGGGCCTGGACCATTGAACTTTCCCTTTCTGATTCTCACACTAGTTTTCCTTTCTGATTTTCATATGAAAGACAATGATCTTGTGTGTGGATTGATACTACTGCAGAAGGACGTTTAAAATTCCATGCAGTTTCCGACCTGCCACTGCACTGCCAGAAGGGATGTGGACAAATTGGAGAGAGTCCAGCAGAGGGCAACAAAAATGATTAGGGGGCTGGGGCACATGACTTACAAGGAGAGGCTGAGGGAACTGGGGTTATTTAGTCTGCAGAAGAGAAGAGCGAGGGGGGATTTGATAGCAGCCTTCAACTACCTGAAAGAGGGTTCCAAAGAGGATGGAGCTAGGCTGTTCTCAGTGATGGCAGATGACAGAACAAGGAGCAATGGTCTCAAGTTGCAGTGGGGGAGGTCTAGGTTGGATATTAGGAAACACTATTTCACTAGGAGGATGGTGAAGCACTAGAATGGATTTCCTAGGGAGGTGGTGGAATCTCCATCCTTAGAGGTTTTTAAGACCCGGCTTGACAAAGCCCTGGCTGGGATAATTTAGTTGGGGTTGGTCCTGCTTTGAGCAGGGGGTTGGACTAGATGACCTCCTGAGGTCTCTTCCAACCCTAATATTCTATGATTCTATGTGGGTGAATTTAAGTTGAAGTGACTTGCCCATGGCCACATACCAAATCAGTGTCAGAATCAGGACTAAAACCCAGGGGTCCTGAGTCCCTGTCCTGTGCTTCAACCACTAGAGTCAGACCGTGTAACATTCTCTTCTCTGCTTCATAGTACCTCCTCAGGCTCCTCCGTTTGAATCCTGCCAGGCTGTGGATGCGCTCGCATCCTCCTTAGTCAGCTGCTCGGTTTATATCACATCAGCTTTTCACTTTTCAGTCCACGTAAGCCTGACAGCAAGGTTTCATTCTTCACTTTAAATCACGTCAGCTATCTTAGGGGGAGCTCCCTGCCTTCTACAATGCTATGGGATTGCTTTACATTTTAAATGAGTTTCCTTCAACACCAAATGCTTACAGGGCTGCTGCCGACACCTGACACCTCGTCTGTCATCCTTTAAATTGCTTTGATCCCATTGCTTAATTTGACTCCTTACTTTAAACGACCTCGGTTTCCAAAGCCATTCGGCTTCCGTGCCATGATAAGCTTAAGCACTGCTGTGTTAGGGGGTTACTGGTGGCTTCCAAAGAAGCCCCCCTCCCCGTGCCCTCCTGCAGAAGGGGGTCAGACAGTAACTGCAGCTGTAGGAATGTTAGAGAAGGTGCTTGAGTGGTGTCCTAGGTTTGCCGAGGTGCCATTCTCACAGGCCCCAATTCCAGCTGCAGGGCAGGCCTGGAGGATAACCCATTTCACACTGTTACTTGGAGCTCAGACATGGAGCTGCATCCTCCCCCATGCCCTATGAGAATAGAGAACAGGACTGCTAATGCTTCCAGAGCCAGGTTCCCGGCACTGGGCAGACGTTGACTAACAAAACGGCACCTACTGTGGGGGACATGGTGGCAGGAGCTCCCTGAAATGTCATACAGCCAGATCAGCTACCACACCACCTTCTCTGTCCCTGTTGGCTTGTAAGTGAGATGCAGTGTGCCATGCATAGGCTAGGCAGATTCAGAGACAGCTGGGAGAGCTAGGAGACTGCTACATCCATCACCAAGAATAGAACCACGGACACTGTTCCACAGCTGGAGAGCAGGGCCCAGATCATGCCACGTACGAAGACCATTCGGAGCCATCCCGTGTGTGTGTGTGTGTGTGTGTGTGTGTGTGTGTGTGTGTGTTCTCCTAGTGGTTCCATCACGCACCTCCCACCTGGATAGATCAGAATAGAACGGGGATAGAAAATGTATCGGGGCGGAGCTGGCAGGCACGTGCCCTGCTTAGCAAAGTTTCTTCTTTGTCCCATGGGGTTTCTCAGTTGATCGGGTGCCAAAGGCTCTTGTTTCTGAGATTCTCCTTTTACTCAATTCAGCTAAATGTGTCATTTTGGCTGTACGTGGTTTGCTGGAAAAATGTACTCACTGCCCTTGAATATATTCCTGAGAGGAGAGCGGAGCCAGAGCCTGATTTCTCAGCCCCACAAGCTCCGTTGCTCACAATTCATGCCTCACGCCAGCCCCCCAAGTTTGCAAACCGGTTCCCAAATTGTACTTGGAGGTGCTGTGGTCTGAGTGCTTCGAACAGGGGTGGGGAGGAGGGCAGAGAGGCTAAAGACGATGGTTGTGTGAGAGTGAGGGGATGAACCCCCCCACACACAAAGATAACGTCAGCTGGGGGGGGGGGCAGCATCCTAATGCTGGCTCGAGGAGTGGGAGAGGAGGGGCTTATGTCAAGTTGGCTGTTTTCCCAGATCAGCTGAAACAGTCCATCACCCAGAGCACCAGCTGTTTCACCAACTGCAAAGCTCGCCCTAAAAGCCCAGATGGAGGGGAGGATGCAGGCGTGGTTCAGGGGAGAGCTTCTTATGCCCCCTGGATATTTCTCTTCTGGTTTGACTGGGGCTTGGAAACCAAAAGCTAGATTTACTGAACTGAGCGGGAGTTTTAACAAGCCATTAGCTTTGCACTTTGCTGATGTTTACCCCTCTAGATGCAGCGTGTGGGGAAGTGAAGATGCTCTTTAGGCCCACTGGAACTGTGGTACGGCCCGTAATATACATGGGCTTTGTGCAGGGCGTGGGAGAGCAGCCACAGACTTTAGAAGGACCCTATAGGGCAGCTGCAGGCAAAAATGCTCCTTGGACTTCACAGCTCTCTCTCGCTTCGGCTTCATGCGGCCAAAATGTCCCAGAACCAGGAACACACTGGTGAGTCTTGAGTCCCTTCCCCCATTCTGTCTCTCAGCTGGTTAAGAAGAGGGTGAAGGAGAAAACAATGAACTATGTAGAATCAATCAGAAAGAATGGGTTCCAATTCAAACCCACCCCCACCCCCAAAAAACCACGTGCCATTGGATTGATCAGGCCCAGACAGAACTGCTTCTCTGTGAGATCCAGACAATCTCCTGCTTTGGGCGCGGTGACCATTAGACTCCCCCACGGCCTGGCATCTCCTGCTGTGGTCAATATTTCACAGGCAGTTGATGGTTACCGTCGTTGCTGTGCCTGTGCATACTTTTGCATCGTTAATACTACTGTATATAGCTTGGAGATATTGCTCACGTACATTCCACTCATTTATCCCCCCCACCCTCCGGTCATGCAACATAAGGGGAAGAAATAGCCGTGTACATAGAAAATCCTCCATAGATTCTAGTTCGTACTGGGTGGGGAGGGAAAATAAGCTGTGCCCAGTAAGTGCCTTTATAGCTTGGGTTTTCTTCTGGGAAACGATGAGGCAGCTGGGACGCGGGAGCTAGCTTGACTTTGTTCCATGCATCTGTCCAGCCTCGAGTTGCTATCTGGTCTGCTAAGATAAGCAGGGTTGGGCGCTGCCATTCCTCGAGTGGGAGACCCGTACGGAGCACGCAGGAGTTTCAGGCAATGATGACGGTGAAGACAAATTGACATTATTCCTTCTGAGTCAGGCCTGCGATCTCCCAGCATGGTGTCAGATGGAGATGTCACGACTTGGATCAAGTGCAGCATTGAGGGTCACCCGATTTGGGTTTCATTGTACAAAAGAGCAAATCCTACGGGCTCACGGTGTGAAATTACTTTCATTTTAGAATAAAGGGACAGTCTCAATTTGAAAATGGAATTTAAAGTATTTAGGTAGTACACCTGCCCTGCCAACGTTAGTGTTTTCCCAACCACATTTTCCTATTAAAAATATTTCTCTCTTCCTTGCTACTGTATGAAAGACCCATGCAAGCAACAGGGAAAACGGACTTAAGTGGCTCAACTGGGAAACAGTGAAACTGGCTCTACACAAATCACTGTCAAACAATAGAGGGAAAATATTTGTCCTCCATTTTCTTTCAGTTGTAGTCGCTTTAGGTGGTACTTGTGACAAGCACAGATGAAAATGTTCAGAGAGAAGGGTGATGTTAAGCTAACAGCATCCTTTAAAGCAAAACAGCGCAAGAAAGAACAAAAGTCAAGTCTCCTGGGGAGAACACAGTGTGTCTCTTCTGTGTAACAGGCCGAGCCCTGAGATCAAAATGGCTGCTGAACTGTGCTCACAGGGAGAGTGCTTAGACATATAAAGTTATAGGGCATGTATAACACATGGAAAACAAAAGCATCACATATTCACAGTGACACGCATCACACTGGCCTCTTGCAACCATAAAAATATCCCATGACACTTTGCACAAAAGTAGGCCTGTTCTCTCTGGTTTTCTGGAGAAATCCCAATGTAAATAGCTACATTGTGCCTCTCTAAATTCTGCATGTAGTTTCCATTGGTTAAAAGAATCTTCCCTTCCCCTCCTAATAACAGTTGTGTCGTGTTGCAGTGTGCAGTTATATAGCCACTGAGCACCTCCATGAAAGCTGTTGTGCAAAACTGTGATTAGTTGGCTTTTGGGGGTGGTATTGGTATGTGTGGGTGAGTGAGTCTGGGACAGAATGGTTTAAATTGTCACTTAATGCCCTGGAAGGCGCTCAGTGATGAGGCTGGTATAAGAACCTGAATAGACAGAAGTTCAGAAAAAACTGCAGTGGGTTCTTTAGACCTGGAGGCAAAAACACAGCCATGGCATAATCATGAGCCTCTGGCTCAACTCAAGGGGTTTGAAACCTCTGCATGCGGTGTTGGAGTCCAGCTGCATACAGGGGGCCCAAAGAAATTAAACACGGACCGCTGTCAGACAGGGGCTTTTGAATTCTGATTGTCTGGGGGTGGTGCATGCGTCCTTGTGCTGCTTCTGGGCACTGGCTGTAATTAGGAGCTGGTCTGGCTGTGTGAGATACTTTGTATGCTTAACGGAGACTTGGAAGGAGAACTGAGTTCCTGAGCTAGCACTTGTGGCTTAATCTATGGCCAGAGCCGGCGCTAGGATTAGGAATAAGCAATTGCTTAGGGCCCCAAGCAGCTCAAGGGGCCCCCCTATTAATCAGTACTATGTGTTGGGGGAGGGGCAAAATATTCCTGCTGAGGGCTCCCAATAGGCTAGCACTGTCACTGTCCATGGCTGCCTGTGGGGGCGGGGGCTTTGCTTAGGAAGAGCAATATATCCCAGCTGGATAAAGGTGCCACTGGGTAGAAAGGGCACAGAGTACAAAGCCAGAGTCAGACTTTTTAATCAGCATAACAGAGAATCCCAATCAGCTCCAAAGATTCAGTGGTTCAGTCCTGCGAAGCACCCAGAACCTGAGGCTGAGTCAAATGGTGCAGACCTCTCCGATCTGAAACAGTAGGCCAAGTAGCTCATGGAATTAGGAGTTGTCTACCTGGGAAAGTCTTTCCAGATTAAGATAGGCTGTGAATGTAAAGTGGAATAACTATTCGTAATTCTGCGATTGCTCCCATGTAGACACACTTATTCCAGTGGAGCTATTTCATCATTCCTATTCCAGTGAATTTCCCCATGTAAACGAGTCCTAAAACTGTTCTTCGGGGGTTGCTGGTTGGGATGGGAGTGTGATGTGTCTGACACACATTGTCCAGCCCTGGCTTGGACCAGGAAATTCAGGGGGGCACAGAAATGGAAGTATTTTAAAATAAAATGGAACAACAAAAAAGTTTTGGTTCAGGATTCAGTTCAAGTCAAGCTGAACAAACCACCTGGACCAATAATTCGTAACACTTTGTACTCCATAGTCCTTTGTGTCCTTTGGGGCAGGGATAGCTCAGTGGTTTGAGCATTGGCCTGCTAAACCCAGGGTTGTGAGTTCAATCCTTGAGGGGGCCATTTAGGGTTCTGGGGCAAAAAATCTGTCTGGGGATTGGTCCTGCTTTGAGCAGGGGGTTGGACTAGATGATCTCCTGATATTCTATGATGCAGAGTGCCTCACAAGCAGCAATGAAGTTAATCTTCCACCACCCCTGTAAAATGGGACATGTCCTGAGACACAGAGCATTGAAGTAACTTATCCAACCTCTTATAGTGAGTTAGTGCTAGAGCCCAGACAGCCTGATGCCCAGCCTACAGTATTCCCCACAAACCACTAGACCATGCTGCCTCTCAGCCTGGGAGTTTATCAAACTCTCTGAAGCAACAGAAGTCACTAGCTGATAATATTCTGGGGGACGCTCCCCTAGGATTAGATGGTACATGCCTGTCCGCTCCTGAATGGAGAGCTGAGAACAGGAGTTCCAAATTCTCTGCTCTGACGCCTGCTCCTCTCTGTTTGCGTTTTTGTTTTCAAAGGCCTGAGGGAGATGTACATTGTATAACTCAGAGACCACTGTACATGCCCAGGGCAGCTGCTTGAGATATTTGTAGAGTTACATGAGCCTATGCGTCAGGACTTGTCAATGCCAATGTTCCGTATGAACAGACATTCTGGAATTGTGCATTGCCTGGGTGGAGAGACCTGGGCATGCAGATCAGGAGTGAAGGGTCAGTGTATGGCAACGGGAATGTGCGGGATTTGTCCAAATGATGTATTGACATGTGAGGCATCGGCGTGTGATGATAGCACGTTGGTGCATGGGGCGGGGCGGCTTTGTCACTCGCTGAGCCAGCATCAGGATGGGAAAGCAAGAACCGTGCAGCGTGGGGAGCGGGATTGCAGTGTGATTGTTTTGTTCTGTAGGAAATACAAACAGGTGGAAAGAACTTAGCAAGGGCAGAGCACAGGAGGTTAAACCTGTACAGGGAAGTCAGGGTGAGGTCTGGAGAGCCAGTCTGGGCAGAGCTTTAGATGTGTCATTTATTGCTCCCTCTTTCCCCTTGAGGTAGGTGTGTCTATCTCCATTGACTTAATCCATTTCCCCCTTTCCTCTTGTTTCTGGGAAGCAGGACAGAGCGCTCTGGACCCCCTCCATAGTTTGTAGCCCCCCAGTAATAGATTGCTGCCTTGTCCCAGCTGCAGTGGTTTCGTCCTGAAGTTCAAACAAACGCTTGGCCTCTCGATGAATCTTTAAACCCGATTGCGAGAGAGGGCCCTGCTATCCTGGGGACTGGGACACAGCAGGGCTGTTTCTGTTTTCTGCATCCCCCTGTTCCTTCCCTTCCGCAGTGACAAAGCATCAATCAGGCTGTAATGTAAACTAAGAGAAGCTGAGTGGTACAAAGTGACGGCTTTGTGATCCCATCCGCAACTCACCCCACTGTACCCTGGTGCTGTGAGGTCCCAGCTAGCCCCTTAGGCCACTGGAGTTGTGTATGCAACTCCCAGGGTGGGGAGGGGAGAAGGCCACACACAAGTTTCAAAGCAGCATACTCGGTCCTTGATCATTATTTGTGTGGGTTTGGCACCTTCTGTCTCCAACCATCTTAAAACCATTAATGCATTGAGCCTCACAGCTCCCCCATCCCCAATGTGGGAGACAAGTATTATCATCCCCATTTTACAGATGGGGTCACTGAGGCGCAGACAATTTGAGAAACTTGCCCAAGACCACACAGTGAGTCAGTGGCAGTGCTGGGAATCAAGCTCTGCTCTTCTGCACTTTAACCACTAGACATTCTTCCCCCTCTGTGGCATGTTGTAAGGCAGTCAGGAAAGGAGAATGCAAACCACAGAAAAGAAGGGGTTCTTAAATGACTGAGGATGGAGGACTGGGATGAGAGCCAGGGAGCCGTTTCAGAGGATTGGCAATCACCTCGTTTCCTAACCTCTCCAAAATAAATTGCTAAATGGGCAAGTACATTTTGGAGAGAGGGGACTCTGAATCCTTGTTTCTAAATATAATATTGTCTTCAAATAAGCTCCCCAAATGCTGCCCCTCCAGCCAGCATGAGGCCCGGCACCCGGAGATTAGAATAGAAACACTGATGCAGCCCTGAAGGTGAGCAGTGCTGATTGGCCAGTAGAAAAGTGTTGGAATATCGGACAGATCACAGAGGCTCAGAAAAAAAACTGGGGCTCAGAGGGGCTGAATGCGATTAATATCGTCTCTGTGGGATTTGAACTCTCTCCTTGGGATGGGTTTTGTTCTTTGAGTGTTTGGATATAAACACATTGGTGTGTTTAATGTAAATTCCCTCTTACGCCAGGCAGCCCGGTCTTGCTGATTGTTCTGTGCAAGGAGTGAGGTTACTAACCATTTCCCGGGCACTGTCTAGTGCTTCGAAGAAACGGGTCAAGAGGCGGACGGATGCAGAGTGATCCAGATGCCTGGCTTGGAAAGTGGGTGCTGGGTCTGACTCAGTTTCCCCATCTAGTACATTTCTAGCCTTCATGGTTATGAAGAAAGGCTTGAAAATGTGATCTGAGTGCATCCTACGTGGTCAAAAGTAGGAGGTAAAGAACCCCCAATTGGGTTAAAAGTCATGAAACATTTTAATAACCTCATGTTTTTGGGAGGGCAAGTTCATAAGTGTTGAACGCTTGGGGATGGCAGTACTGAGAAACTGTTCTGCGCTTGGGCCAGTGACTGTGGTTTGAGTGTTTTGTTTTTCAGGCCCAGAAGGATCCCAGGAAAACAGAGAGGAAACCATCCAGCTATTTTTAAAATCTTGTAGTTTACTTCCTGTTGTGTATTATTTATTACCCAGTATCATTAGTATTATTCCAGGGAAACTGTCTTTAGTGGCCAACCAAGGGACCAGCAAAAATTAGTCACCTAGTGGAGCTGCATCTTTTAGTAAAGGACAAAAACAGCTAAACTGGAGACTGGTGCGTAAGGCAGGGGTCTGCCGACAGAAAGTGATGATGATGATGATGATGATTAGTCTGTATAGTGGTAGTGTGTAGGAGCCCTTGTCATAGACCAGACCCCATTGTGCAAGGTGCTGTACAAACACAGATCAAAATGACAGTATCTGCCCCAAAGAACTTTCAATCTAAGGGTATGTCTACACTAGAGAGCTTACAGTGGCACAGCTGTACCAACAGTGAGGAAGTGAGGTCTAGATGTCCCTTCACCACATGCCCATCCAGCTACCAGGAATTTTAGCAATCACACACATGGATTGCCAACTCCCTCTATTTAGGAGGGACACTTTCTGTGTGTTAAGCAAAATCTCTCTCTTTTTTTTCTACTGAGTCCCTATAAAAAATACCCATCCAACCGATTTCAAAGGAATGCCCCTGTTCACCTCCCCATGTGTCCCTATTTATAACTTCCAGATGTTGGCAGGACTGTGTTCAAACCCAGAAAGGAGGAAAAGTCTGTTGATTGTAGGTTCAGGGTCTCTGCTGGTTTCCTGCATTTTTTCTCTTTGTTAAAGTCCCTAAATTGGAGTTTAAGAAAACAAGGAAAAATTTCTAGCCTTCCAGTGTCTAGGCTGATCACCTTTCAGAATGTCAACTGATGCACCATTGTCCATTTCGAGTCTGCAGATAGCTGGGACAATAGCATGGATTACTCTCATTCATCTCAGGGGGCTGTTAACTTTCAAGTTGAATCATTATCACTTTAGTGTTGGCTTTATTAACCCTTTCTTTACCCATTATCCTGGCAGAAGCTTCTAACTGCTGATGTGCTAATCTAAAAATACAGCTGGATGTACTTATCTCAGCCTGATGTTCTCCTAGGTAATATGGCTGTGGGGTTTTGAATACACAAAGCGTTTAATAATCTTTCAGCCGTTCGGAAAACTCAGACATGAAAGTCCAGTTTCTGACCTTGGGATTGGAACTCAATGTTTGCAGGATTGCACCTTTTAGCAACAGTGACAGCTAATGAACAGTTTTGCCTGGTTCTCTTTGTACTTAATAATAGTTACACTATGTGGATTCAGCATCTGTTTGGGGGCTCAGAGCCCATCGGTTAAGATCCACAACCCCCTGGCATCATGAACCATGTATTGGGTCAAATTCAGCCCTGCTGTAACCCATTTGCATAGGAGTCTTCACCTGTAACCCCTTGATCTCTGGTACAGCAGGACTGAATTGCTTCTGCTCTCAGGCCTTCTGCACCCACAGAGGGCACCTAGGAATGGCCATTCTGGATCACACCAGTGAGCCCAGTCCTGTTATTGACTTGCTGCGAGATCTTGGGCAAGTTACTTCACCTCCTTGTATCTCAGCTTCCTCTTCTGAACAATGGTGGCACTGGCCGTGACCCGCTTCATAAGTGGGCAGCCCTCGGTGGTTAATGATTGCATAATACCTCCCAACATTTCCAGTGGCTAAAGTGGGACAGGTCCTGTCCCCCGGGGGTTGGAGGTGTGTGTGTGTCAGGTGCTGCCCCCGGGGTGGGCAGTTGCAGAGCGAGCCTGTCCTGGATTCACCCCACAGTGGCTGTCCCGCGGGGCTGGCTGGGCTCGGCTCCCCACTCCAGCCATTGTGACTTGGCCCCTGGCGCCACAGGGTCACAGCACTGCTCAGGTTTGGCCCAGCCCCTTGATGGCTGCAGGGCAACCTGGCCAAATCTGAGTGAGTGCTGCTACCCAAATTTTGCCTGGGGGCTGCCTCCCCCCCCATCAGGGGGTCCAGGCCAAACCCGGACAGCACTGAAACCCTGTGCACCAGGGACCAGGTTGCAAAGCCCAGAGTGGGGAGCCAAGCCCAGCCAGCCCCACGGGACAGGAGCTGCTTCAGCTGGGACGTGGAGTTTCAAGGGTCAAAGCAGGACAGTCCCCCTGAAAGCGGGGACTGTTGGGAGTTATGTGATTGTTCAGTGCGTTGAACATGCAAGGTGCTAAGGGTTAATCGCTCTCTCTGGTCTGGTCTATATTACAAAGGTTGCAATGGTGTAACTAAATCAAATTATAGTCCATTTAGACTCCCATGCAAACCACTAATGTACATGTCCTTAAACTGAATTATGATTATTACTGTGTCACCTAGGGACCTCAGTCCTAGACCAGGACCTCATTGTGCTAGGCCCTGTACAAACACATGGCAAAAAGACAGTCCCTGCCCCGAGGAGTTTATGGTCTTCGCTTACTGGGTTGAGTTTAATTTGATAATTTACCAAGATAAAATAAATCAGCATAACCCAGGCCTGAAGGGGGTTAAATCTGTCTCCAGCCCAGATCCCCACTGTTGGGACTAGACTGATTTTAAATAGATTGAGTTACAGGGGTGCAGCTTTTCTAAGGGTACGTCTACACTACGAGATTAATTCGAATTTAGATAATTCGAAATTGGGAAACAGATTGTATAAATTCGATTGTGCGCGGCCACACTAAGCACATTAATTCGGTTTTTAACCACATTAATTCGGTGGTGTGCGGCCACACTACCCCATTAATTTTAACCACAGTAATTCGGTGGTGTGCGGCCACACTACCCCTAATTCGAATTTACAAAATCGATTTTGGTGCTACTCCGCTCGTCGGGGTGGAGTACAGAAATCGATTTTAAGTGCCCTTTAATTCGAAGTAACTGGCTCCGTTGTGTGGACGGGTTAAGGATTAATTCGGATTAACGCAGCTAAATCCGAATTAAAGTCGTAGTGTAGACCAGGCCTAAGGCAGACCAGCCCTGCCTCTCTCTGTGCCGGTTTCTCTTGCCGCAGATGTGTGTCTCTTGCCATTTAAAGCTCCCTGCCAGGGTCAGAGGTTCAAGGGCTCATCATCAGGGCCAGATTTTCCCCAGAGCTGAGCTTCTCCCCTTGAGGCACCTGCATCAGGGCAGGGCCCTATTTCCAAAAGGGCTCCAGGCAGCTCCCCGCCGCTGAGCTCTTCTGGGAACCCGACGCTCCAGCTTCCGGCGGGGGGTGGTTCGTGGCGCTCGACTCCCGTCCTTGCCGGAGTGTCAGATCCCGCAGAGCCGCCGGGGGCTGAGGCGAGCGGCTGCCCTTCCCCTTCCCGCCAGAAGGGCGCACTCCGGCGCCTGGCTTTGCCGGCTCCCCTTTCGGCGGGGCGGGCTGACATCAGGGCTTCTCCCATGTGTGGGTGGGCTCAGGCTGCCCCGTGCATGACAAACCCGCTGCGCGCAGGGAGCCGGGAGCCGCCGGCTGCTCGGGGCGAGTTCGAGCCGCCGCCGGGCTGGGGCTGCGGCGAGGATCCCGCGGCGGCCGGAGAGCGAGCCGGAGCCGCGCCGGGCCGGGCGGGCAGCGGGTCCCGATGGGGGGCTAGCGGCCCGGCGGCTCCCATGGTGAACCGAGCGCGGGCGGAGCGGCGCGATGCCGGGGCGGGCAGCCCGGAGAACATGTTCGAGAGCTCGCGGAGGATGCGGAGCCTGTGGGACGGCGTGAGGCTGGAGGTGGCCGGCGAGAGCGGCAGCCCCGTGGTCCTGCACAGCTTCACCCAGCTCGACCCCGACCTGCCCCCGCTGGAGGTGAGGCGGGGCGCGGGCGCCTGGCCCCGGAGCGAGTCTCGCTTCGCTTCGCCGCGGCGCGGCAGCAGCGTCTGCGGGAGCCGGGGCGGCTCTGCCGGGCCCCGGGCGGGGAGAGCGCCCGGGCGGGTCACTCGTGGAACGAGTTTGTGGGTCTCAGCAGAGCTCAGCCTGGGTTTGGACCGGGTTAGTGAATTATTATCTTTGTCTGAGTCCAGACACCAGAGAAAATAATAATTAAAAAAAAAACCCAATAATAATAAGTAAATAAGATTTCGGTGTCTGTTCAAAAGCACCTGGTGGTTTGGCTTTGGCCCGCGGTCTGCCTATTGACCAGCCCTGGTTTAGACCCTGTGAACGCCTGCCCCAGGAGACACTTACAGCAGGGGTTGTATGTAAAGTAAATAAGATTTTTAAAATGTTTAAGAAGCTTCATTTAAAATTAAATTAAAATGCAGAGACCCCCCCCCCCACTGGACCGGTGCCCAGGCCCCGGGCAGTGTGAGTGCCACTGAAAATCAGCTCGCGTGCCGCCTTTGACACGGTTGCCATAGGTTGCCTACCCCTGACTTACAGGCTTTGTGTTTCATTCTCCCCCTCCCCACACAACACACGCTTCATAGAAGACAGATTCCCCCTGAGATTTGGTGCTCTGTGTTATTGACATCATGGCTAAAAAACACTTGGGGGTCCTTAGCTGCGTTACAGTGCAGGTAACCATTGGGGAGTGTGGTGCAACTTTACTCCTCACAGCAAGGGCGCATGTACATGTTCCCTTTTCTCAGGATAGAGATCCCTGGCTTGGTTTGCAGGTGCTATGAGTTTGCACGGTCTGTGCCTAGTGTGTTTCTGATGCTGGCTTGTGTTGTGTATCTGATGCTCAGAAGCTGAGCCCTGGCATGGCGAGGGAGGCCGGAGCATATGGTGGCTGTTTGGGAAGGAGAGGAGCACAGTTGAAGGTATTTTGGCAGCACTTTTTGCCTTTATCTAGGAGTGGGTAAATAGCTGCCCTCTGTGATCTCTTTACTCCCCCTTATGCCATTATCCTTCTGGCAGGCCCACTGCCAAGCTGGAATATCTATTAGGAGAAACCAGAGAAATGCGTGCCATCTGATGCAGCTAGCGGAAGGGAGCAGAGAGCTAGAATCAGGGCCTTTAAATATTGTATTTGAGAGTCTGGCATCCTGCTTGAGGCTTGTGGTACATCTGCTCAGACTCTAACTGCATGTGAAGGCTTTGGGCCTGTCCAGGTTGCAAAGAAAGGACCCAAGCACCCTCCCGTGGTGAGGAAGACCATGGGGATTGGCCTAGTAGGACACACAGTGGAGGGTGCAAAACTGCCATACTCTAGGGCAAGACCCTGGACCTTTCTATGTAGCACCAGCCCTTGCAGCTCTTGCTGGCTTCAGATCCAAGGTTTGCTGGTGGGAATTGTGCCTGCCCTTCTAGGGGGATGTGTGACACACAAAACAGCCTGTAGAGTGGTGGCTGCTTTTTGTCAACAAGGAGTTGGGTTATGAAACCTTCACGTGTTGGGAAAACATGGGGGACCCTGATCAAATGAGAAGTTCAGCTCAGGGAAGGGAGCTGGCATAGCATAACACTGGAAGGGAACAGGGGGCTCTCAGGTCAATGTTGGAGACCCACAAAGCATCCCTTGGTATGTGTCTGCAAGCCAGGGCTATGCCCATCAACCACTTCTCAGTCCTCTGGGTCAAAAAGAGCACTGTGCCATTCATTCACTGGGACAGTTTGGCTCAGAGTGGTGAGAGTTCAGGGACCTTCCACCAATTCCTGGATAACTAATGCTGTGTTTCACAGCTGGCTCATTCATTCTGTCTAGTTCCTTCCATTGGTGGGAAGGGGGAAGTTGAAGTGTGCTCGTGTGGCCCAGTGGTGGTGGTGAGATTCAAACCAGAATGGGTCAGCAAGATCCATTTCCATCAGGATTTACACCCCACCCATGCTTATCCAGCCCTGGATCTGTCTTGCTGGAGAGTGGATCACCACTAAAACTTTTGGGATTACTGCACAGATAGCTGGGGAGGGAGGGAAGACCAGATTTAAATAGGTTACAGGGCAGAGTAGTTAACACTGGGATTAACAGCCAGTCCCCATGGCAGAGGTAACTTCCTTGAACAGCTCCCTGCCCATGTAGAGCCCTGGCCTCTCAAAATTCCAGCCAGGAAAGAGGCTTCTTGGGGCATTGGCTGTGTCACCCCAGGCCTTGCTTGTCTGGTCCTCTCGCCCCATGGCAGGATTTCTAGGGACCGGCCCTGTCAACATTGTAGAAAGTTCACAAATGTGCCATTGAGTCTGTTTTCCTTCCCTCCCCCTTCCTCCTGCTTCTCTCTCTCAGGGGTGGGCGTAGTGACATTGTTTAGAGCACATCATCTGCTTCTTGTTATGTCTGGCAGATACCCCTGTGCTCGCGTAGCCTGGCTCTTGGCTGGGAGAGCATTCGGCGCAAGGGGGTGGGGAGGGGCACTGTTCTGCTCATTGCGCGTCTCCTGGTGGGAAAGCGGTTGAGCGTACTGAAGCTCTCATGCACTCTGGCCCGGGTCTCGGAGTTCAGAAGTTTGGCAGGACCCCAGGACTCGCAGCAGGGGTTGGAAAAGGGGGATTGGGGGCATGGTGTTGGAACAGAGCTGGCTTGCATCACCCCCTGCTGGCAGCCTTATGGTAAAAAGACCGAAGGAGGCACTTGCTTGGATATTTGTTTGGTGTGATTGCCGCCTCCCCCCCCACCCCCGAAATAAAATCCTCTGATCAACTGGGGGGGTCTTATCTCAGTACTTCTCCTTTTTGTTGACTGGCAGAAAGAGAGTTGTCTAGTGGTTAGAACCATAGACTAGGCATCAGGATTCTTGGGTTCTATTCCTGACACTGCCATTCCCTCCCTCTTTGAGCATTGACAAGTTACTCCCCCTCTCTGTACCTCAGTTTCCCCATTTATAACATGGGCATATTGCTACATACCTAAGAGGGGTGTTGTGGATTAAGGCTAGTAAATGGCTTGGAGAGCCTCAGAAGGAATATGCTTTGAAATTGCTGCTATTATGATTGTATTGTATAAGGGCCTATTCGTTCCTCTTTGAGTGTTTTTTGTGTTGTGACAAAACAACTGGAGAGTGGCAAACTGTTAAATCAGTGCTGTTGTGGCAACTTCATCTCTGCTTTCAGTCACACCAGGCTGCTGCTAAGGAAGTTGCTCTGTGGGACTTAAACTGAGTTCTTCCTCCAGGGTATTTTTTTTTTTTTAAAAGACATAAGAACAGCCATACTGGGTCAGACCAATGGTCCATCCAGCCCAGTAGCTTCTGGCAGTGGCTGGTGCCAGATGCTTCAGCAGGAATGAACAGACCAGGCTGATTATTGAGTGATCCATCCCCTGTTGTCCAGTCCCAGCTTCTGGCAGTCAGAGGTTTAGAGACACCCAGAGCATGGGGTTGTGTCCTTGACTGTTTGGCCAATAGCCATTGATGGACCTACCCTCCATGAACTTCTCATTCTTTCTTTTTTGAATCCTGTTATACTTTTGGCCTTCACAGTCTCCCCTGGCAATGAGTTCCGCAGGTTGACTGCGAGTTCTGTGAAGAAGTTCTTCCTTATGTTTGTTTTAAACCTGCTGCCTATTAATGAACTGTGAATGGAAGTTAGAAAAACATTGATAATCTGGCTCTAAATGCCTGAGGATGCATGAAGAATCCCTGTAATCAAGATGGGGAGAGCCTAGGGTTTACCTTGACCTGCTAATACATGTTAAAACTACATCCGCCTTGTCCAAGCTAGAAGTTTACTGTGTGTTAATCAACACATGGCAAAAAAAACCCTTTTTTCCCCCAGACTTGGCTTTTATGCATTCCTGGCTCAAACCTTTTCTATGCATTGGGCCACAGCTTCATCGACTGGTCCAACAAAGGAACAGTGCTTATAATAGGGATTCGTGAAAAGCTATTCATCAGGCTAAGTGCATATTCTCCTCCTGGCTTCAGCTGATCTCCTGCTGATGCCTATGGAGCGAGCAATCCCACACTGCTATCTGTACCATCTCCAAGGCATCATCTTGATGTCTCCATTCAGGTTCTGTTATACACACATGCTGCATCTCCTTACGTTGGGGGGAAGGTTGTACGGTTGCTACTCAGGCTGTACTTGTACTGTGGACAATAAAAAGAGGCCTGCTGTTGTTAGTTGGTCCCTCAATAACGTGAATTGCTCATGGGGCCAGTGCTTCACATGGTATTGTTTGTGGGAGAAGAGACCTCTCTTCCCCGGGCCTCCCATGTTAGGTTTGGGGAGCAGAGATGCTGTCTGCACAGAGTGCTCTCCTCTGAGCTCAAGCTGCAGCGCGATATGTCTCCTGCAGCCCACAGGGCAATAATCTGCTGGTATTTCCTGGATGGGGATCTACCTTCTGGCACTGTTCCAAAAGGTGCAGCCCCGGCTGCGAAGCGGGCTGAGGTGGTGGTGATTGTGTGTGCACAAGTGCAGAAGAACATAAACAGCCGGGCTGGCAGGATTTTTTTGTTTGATACCATTAAAGCGGGATGGGGGAGAGGCTTCCAAGTATGTTTGTATAAGGATCGTGTTACCTGGAGATTGCTGTCTCGGTTTCCATAGGAGGGAGAGACCTTCCAGAGCCTGGCTCTGTTTGGGGTGTAAGTGGATTTAGTGCTGGATTGGCAGCCCTGGAAACGGAAACCTCTTCTTTATCCACAGGCTCACGCTTCCCCACCCACCCCTCCATCATGCCTCTGCCCTGCCCTAGGGGGATCACCTGGCAGGGATGAGGAAGGAGTTGTGGGTGCTCAGCCTGGCCTGGCCACGTATTCCTTGGCCTCCCAGGTGAGATTACTAGCGACGGGACTGAGTAGTTCCCGTGATATTGGGGCCTGGATACTGTCAAATTCACATCACATCTACCCAGATCAGTAGCACTCAAGTGTTGGATTTGAACCGGTGACTTAGGCTCAGAGGGCCTGATCCAAAGGCCATTGACTGCAATGGGTTTTGTGGCAAGGACCGTTTTTTAGTTCTGTTTGCACCAACCCTACCCAGCACAGTGAGCTCCTAGGCACTCCTGGAATACAGAATAAATAGTAGCCGACTTTGATTTGATTGAAGTATAATGTAGCTACCTTTTAGTTCTCCAGAAACCAAGCCGTGATAAAGCCCAGGCCATAGTGATTGTAAGCTAATATTGAGGCGCTGGGGCCGAGTAGGAGGAACCTGTGGGAGGAGAACCAAGACTCATGTCCCTTGCAGAGGACTAGTTTTATGTCCCCTATTGGGGTGTGTATTACAGAATCTCCTTCACTCCTTCGACTCATAGAAGATTAGGTTGGAAGAGACCTCAGGAGGTCATCTAGTCCAACACCCTGCTCAAAGCAGGACCAACCCAACTAAATCATCCTAGCCAGGGCTTTGTCAAGCGCGGTCTCAAAAACCTCTAAGGATGGAGATTCCACCACTTCCCTAGAGAACCCATTCCAGTGCTTCCTTCCTCGTGCTCAGGGCATTGCCAGACCCAGGAGGTCACACCTCAGAGAGAGGGGAAGGGCAAAGGAGTATTGGCTGTTTACTGTTCAGGGATGGAACAGGATCTGCTCACAGAGAGATTTCTTAATGGGATAACAAAGGGATGCCTGTGCCGGTTTGGTACCATTGTGTGTTAGGAAGCCTGGCTCTCCCTTTGGGAGGCCTGGGGGCTGTGATTGTAACCCACTGCCAGTGAGTCCAGGAGTGCCAGTGAATGGTACATTCCTCCATTGCACTTCAGCTGGGCTTGTCATTGATATGGCATCTTTACGGGCAGGCCCATCCTTTCTGGCACTTTGACTAATTGCCAGTCACTGTCTCCCCATCTCCCCCCCCCCCCCCCCCCTCCCCGGCCGCACGCGGTACATATAACTGAAACAGCAATCAGGAGCTTATTTAGGTCACTCCAGATCACATTTAAAGGCCCAGCGTCCGCCTAATCTGTACTTTCTCCAGCACCATCACAATCAGAGCTGCCCAGTGGCTCTTCTTTTCAGGCAGTTGTATATATACAAGGAATGTGGTTTTGCAGCGCTGTGGGGCTATTGCAGCTCACAAATATCTCTGCATCTCCCATGGACCCAGCAAGGGGGTGGGGTGGGGGAACCGTTGCTAAGGAATGGGATTTGGATACAATGCCGGCTGAGCTGGCTGCATGGGGGGAGAGCGTGTTACCCATGACTTCGCTTTCTGGGAGGTGGAATTCCAGCATGCGCTCGGTCGGTGGTGGAATTTGTGCATCTTTTCCGTATAATGGCATCTGCAAAGGGAGTATATGAGAATGTGTTCATATGGGTAACTGGACCCTTCGAAGGGAATGCTGAGGGATAGGATGCATCCCATCAATGGATTAAATTGTCTGTCTGGTGCTATAAATGTGCCGAGCACCTTATAGATCCAAAGATAATGTCCCTGCCCCAAAGAGCTTACAGTCCAGATAGTTTGCAGTCTACGTAAAAGTGACCTTAATTAAAAATGTTTTATATGATGCTTTATGCAGTTTATCCAAACAGCCCCGGAGAGCCATTCTTTTTGCAATGTAAGCAGCAGTGCACTGCAATGTAAAACTGATTTGTTTGAGTGTCTTTCTCTCCCCCCCCCCCCCCCCCTAGCTTGGTGTTGGTTATCTGGAGAATACATTCGGGGTTTTATTGCAAGAGGCAAGTTTTCTGTTTAAACTGTGTCCACAATCCTACATTTTGACAGACACATCCAAACTGGTCAGTGGTGAAATAGTTAAGTGGCCTTGCTGCTTAAACTGTCATAGTTAGCATCTCAGGGTTAACATCCTATTGAGCTGGATGGATACAGTTTGCACCTCTCAAGGCAGGCCCCATCCAAAACCCATTGAAATCAGTGGAAAGATTCCCATTGACTTCAGTAGGTTTTGCATCAGGCCCTTAGGTTGTGTCTTCACTGCACTGCTAATCTGGGTGACTGGCACCTGGGTCAGCCTAGCATCCCCACTGCAAGGCCCTTCTTGCGTTACTGTGACCTCACTAGTTATGTCCTTGCCCCATGTGTCTGGGGCTGTATCCAGGGGAGAGGGATAGCTCAGTGGTTTGAGCATTTGGCCTGCTAAACCCAGGGTTGTGAGTTCAATCCTTGAGGGGGCCATTTGGGGCAAAAATCTGTCTGGGGATGGTCCTGCTTTGCACAGGGGGTTGGACTAGATGACCTCCTAAGGTCTCTTCCAACCCTGATATTCTATGATTCTATCCCATGATTCTTTGGGAAAGAATCCTAGAGTGCTCAGCACAATCAATTGAGGGTGAACTTGTCTGTCTTTTGGGGGGGAACTGTGGGATTGGTGCTTTAGCAGCACTCAAGTTACTCTTGCTCCCATCCTTACTGCAAAGTGGATAGATTGGAGCAGAGCTCAGCTCTGACTCATCCCTCCACCTGAGTAAACTAGCGTAAAGCACCTCCAAACCTGGGTCAGAGGCTTTTCTGTGTGGATGGTAGAGGGTGCTGGGCTAAAACCCAGGTAAGAGCCTGGATTAACTGTGCAGTGAAGACAAAACTGTTAGAGCTGTTGTCTCAGGCTGTCTGCAAACATGGGAAGACAGCACTGCCAAGTCTAGAAACACTGTTTAAGACAATGGAAATCTGAGCCCCTTCAGAATCTCATGTAGCAGCTTCCAGAAAGTGCTGTTAAATCCTGTTGTCATGTGCCTGTTCAATTCATGCCCTACCCACAATGCACTAGATTGGGCTCCCTCTGCAATAAAGATACACTTGGACATTGCTCCCAAGGTAATTAAAGAAAGAGAGACACCGCAAAAGAGAACAGTAAGACCAGCTGGTTCTGTGGAACTGTCCCATGTCTCCTGCCCTGTAAATGGATCCACCACTGCTTGATTGCTTCAGCTCAGGCTGACTATGAAGAGGAGGGGAAGTGAAAACCAAGTGCTAGGCATCAGGGCTAAATTGTGTGTTTAAATGTCATCCTCCCCTCCCCCAGGTAGGAAAGGGTATGTCTCTGGGGACAGCTGGTGATCTGTGTCTCTAGCTCTTTTAATAGCTACTTTCATTACATGCAGTTAGCAAAAATAAACATGTAAGCAGCCCCGCTGACTTTGATGGAGTTGTTCCTGTCTCTAAAGGTGTTTGCGTGCAAGGGCCCTCTAGTCTGTTCAGACCGATTTTAAAAAAGGGTGAGGCTTTGCTTTCTGTGCTGTCCTGCCATGGCTTCCCTTGTGCCATAGAAATTGGAGAGAAGAGAGCTACTTTCCAGATTAATCCCTGGGCAATACTGGTAACGGATTGTTAGCTCTCTGGGGCAGGGATTGCCTTTGTTATGTGTTTGTACAGTGCCTAGCACAATGTGGCCGGAATCCTCTGGCGCTACTGCAGCAGGAGGAAATAATAACTGTAACTTGGCAATAACATGGAGCGCGTCTACGGCTCTTTCTTTTCCTTTAGTGCCATGCAAATGCTAATTAGTTAATGAACATAGTGCACGTGTTCCCAGGGCTGCAGTTTGTTTTGGTTTTAATAGGACAGTTATTTTACATTAAATAACTACCAAACATACCTGAGGAGCGGCAGTAACGTAACAGCTGGCATCGTCAGCGTGTTGTCAGAGCTTTGAGCCGGCATACATGCATGTGTAATGCATATTTATCTTGCATAACTAAACAACAATGGGTTTGTTTTTATTACTCAGCTGGTCTTTTGACTGGGTTCATCTCAGAAATGTGACTCTACAGAGGGAAATGGCCTCTTCTTACTGCTCACATTGGCTCCTGGGCGGCTTTCTGAATTGTGCACTGTGACTGCAGCTGCCCAGCTAAATTCTGATTCCTTGGTCCTTGATACTGATGATACTGTAGGAAGCAGGAAAAACACAGCTTAAATTTCCAGACACCAAGGCTGAGCTTTCAGTGCCGGCATTTGGGAGAGGGGGGGAGAGAAGAAAAATTTGTTTTGACTTGCAAACGAAGCAGATTTAATAGGAAAGTCATTGGCGGTGACTTAATCTGGAATGCCGAGGTGTTATTTTTAGAGTTGCTTTTCTCTCTGTTAACCACATTTTAACAAATAACAGCTGAGCAGAACGCCTGTATGGAAATCTGGCTTTAAAGTGTTCCCTACCCGTAATACAGAATATCTTTCTATATGACAGAGCAAAACCACTGAGATTTCCCCTCTTTACTGTGAACGTGTTTCCATAGTGACATGAAACCTGAGAGTCCGCTCTGGGTGCCTGTTTGAGGTTGATGTTTTCAGTTTAATAGATTTGTTTGTTTGGTGGTTTGTTTGTTTTTAACCTGAATTAACTTCAAGGAACGTGTGTGTGTGTGTGTACACACAAATTCCATCTCTTAGTGAAACTGGACAAAGGAAGACTGTTTTGGTTGAGCCAAAACTATAGAGGGGAACTGAACTGAAATCCTGACTCCAAACCCCTGGAACTTTGAGAAAACTTGGATCCAGATCTGAACCTTTCAGCTCAGGCCAAAAACTTGGGGTGATTCAGCTCTAGGTTTGTTTTATCTGAATCCTCATAAAGTTCAAAAAGGTCTGGGTAAATGGTTCTGCCTTTGGCCCCTCTCTCTTGCAGGGTCTGGCTGCATGCACCAAATTCCGGTTGAAGTTAATGGGAAATGAGCATATGGAGGATTTGCAGGAGGTAGCTATTATAGTGAGCAAGGCCAGGATTGACTTGATCTTTCCCTAGATGCTCTCCATGTAGCTCCCAGGGATGTCAATGAAAGCAGGGAAGGGGAAGGCTGTTGTTTGGTCAAATGACAGAACTTTCCTGCTGCTTGTCTTTATTCAGCTGCACTTTTGAAAGTGGATATTTTGGTTAAACTTTTTTCTTGCCTCTGGTCTTTAAATCACTTGGCAGGAGCCTCTGGATGGATGGTGCTGCGCCATTGCTTGTTGCTAGTCTGCAGTTCTGGGGCTGGTTGGCTGTCTCTTGACTGTCGTTTAGTGATGGCGTCCTGGTCACCACAGTGCAGCTTCGCTTAGTGTAGGCACTGGCCTCTCTCTCGCTTCTGCGAGCATCTAAATGACTCAGGACATCGCTATGGTTTACTGTTGGCGGAGTGATGTAATTAAGCCCCTGTTTCCTGCAGTGTTTCTGATCATGTTGGATTGTGCCACAACATTCATCTCGGGATTTTTTTTTTTTTTGAATGCCCCCAGATTTGAGCGTGTCTGGCCCTGGCGTGTTGATTCAGACCCATCTCTGCTAATGGGTAGGTGAGTCTGAATGAGCCTGGGAAGCTTTGGACATCCTGCAGACAAGCCCCTGAATGCTTGGCTATTGAGTTGCATCTTCTCCAAACTGTCAGAACTTCTTGGGACTTTGGATCTGGGCCATCAGTGCTGTAACAACACCCTTTTTTTTGCACTGAAGTAATTCCTTCTCCAGTCCTGTCCAGGGCCTGGAGTCCGGTCCCGTGCAGGTGAAGAGAGAAAGTGAGTGGGGTGCTAGAGAGTTCAGAACCTCCCCACAAAGCTCTGAGCTAGCGAGAAGGGGCAGTTCAGGGTGGTCCTTCCTTCCACTCAGACCCTGAAACCCAAAGAGTTGCGGGTGGAAGGCAGGCACTTCTGCCTCTCTTGCACACCAACGCTTACGCAGTGACAGTGGATGTTGCCTACGGATCCCAACAGCTGTTGTTTTGGGGCTGCTGAGGTCTCTCCAGCAGTCCTTGCCCTAGAGAAATCATTCTAAACAGGAACGTGGCTTGGAATTCAGACGAGGGGATAAGTCTCTGTGGCTGCCGGTAGCTGGTAATCCGGAGCAGGTGAATGAGGCCCCGCAAAGGGAAACCGAGTGCTAATCCAGCTCCGGAAAGTTTTTGAGTGGGAGGAGTAGACCAGTTAGCCCACCAGCATGTGTCTGCAGTGGCTTGTTAAATTGCTGTGTCTAAGGGATGAGTTGACTTTGCTCAGTGTTTATTTGATTTTCTGTGCAATGGGAGCTGCAGGTGCTCTGGTAACATGACTGAAAGCCGGTCCCTACTATCTATAATGTGCTGCTATCGTGCCCGGAACGTAGACGTGGCCTCAAAAGTGCTAGCTCGGTGCAGGGGAAATGGCCTTCAGGCAGAAGCTGCCTCACCCTAGGATATTGATTTTAAATCTTTGTGTTACTGGGGATTTCTTGGCTGCGCCTCCAAATGATCAGCCCTTTGGGTGGTGCTGGGGCAGGGTGTGCTGCAGGCTATGCATCCACAAATTCAATGCTGACCGGCCAGAGCAGGGATGAGGGGGAGCAGGGGGCTACGTTCAGGCAGGTAGCAGACAGTTCTGAAGCCCTGATGTTGTCCTAATCCTGTTCGCTGAGGGCCCAGAGCTTACTGCGTGGGTACTCTTCTCTGCCTCGCTGGGACTGCTCTCAGCAGTGTATGCAGGGTTGGGCCCTCGGACCTTTTCGGGCAGGAACCGTGGTCAGAATGTTCTGACCTGGGTGCTTAACAGTTAGGCTGCTCAGTGCACAGGTTAGGCCCTTAAATGAGAGTAACTTGATTCTCAAAGGTGCTGAGAACCTTCAGCTCCCATCATCTTCAGTAGCTCAACACCTGTGAAAATCGGGCGGCTTTAATTCCAGATATTGATGTTAGATTCCCAGGTGTGAACTTGCTGGCCTGTGACTCTTACCTGATGGCAAGCACCTACCAGCCTGTGGGCGCCATCTCTGCAATCCCAATAATATGAAATTTTCCTAATGACAAAACAAAAGCGCTTGGTGTCAGGTCTCCTCCCCTCCAGCTTCCCCACACACACCCAAATGGCAGAACTTGACTCTGGGGGCTGGGAGGGAACCATCCGAGAGGAAAATCTCCATCTAGTCAACATCGCCAGGCACATCCCCATTTCACTGCGGTGGAGCCGAAGGAGATGCTGCAGCATAGGGCTCTGGCATGAAATCTGGGCAGTCAGGAGGCTGTGGGGAGCGGCTGGGGGTGGGGGAGATTAAACCCCCTCACAAGGTGCAGAACAACCCAGAAAGCACACCAGTAACAAATGAAGGAGTCATGCATCAGCTGTGTCCGGAGCCGGGGGCGGGGAGCATGGCCAGAGAACAAAAGCCCTCGTTTTCTTTCTCCCTCCCTTTCACAAACAGCCCTGCGCTGACCGGCTCCGTTCAATGGACCTTTCCTGCATTTTCTCTGCTTCAGCTGTTTATTGGGTCACCCTAAATAACAACAACCAAAAAAAAAAGGAGAGAGAGAGAGAGATGGTGGTTTTTTGATTGGCTAGACTGTACAATGAGACCCTCTCTGCCTTAATGAATACAGTAGCAGCATTGAATTGGGTTACCCGAGTGCATTGACCCTGCCGTGCCATGCAGATCCGCGGTGGGGCTGGGGTTTGCAGTTTGCAGCACTCAGGCCATAGACTTTCTGTGGGGTGCTGGGGATTGTGGATCTCTCTTTGGTAACCCTTCGCTAGCCGCTTCAGTGCCGTTACATAGTGCAGGTGCAATGGCTGATCCAGACAAGGGGGCAAACGAATCTGGGTATCTAGGGCCTTGTGAAATCCTCCTCCCTGTAAAGGGGGAAGAAGCGGAAGTAGAGAGATTCTGGCTGACTTTTCAAAACAGCCCACTCGCTTTGGCTGCGGCTCTTTCTCGTACACCAGCCTACCTTGCAGAGGTCTGAGAACCAGCAGCACCCGTTGGTTTCTGCTGGAGTTGAGTGCTCATCACCTCTGAGCAAAGTCCATGCGTGTCTCAAGTCGGGCACCTGAAATTAGTGGGTGCTTTTTTTTGGAAAATGTTTTGCTAAGTGATTTGATGATGGCCCAGAGAAGCAATTGGGGTCACCAGGGCTCTTAAAATGCTGGAGTTTGTGACTCTTAGGGCTTGCCTAGGCAGAGAGTTTATACCAGTTTAATTAAGATCTGAATGTCATCCTATTTAAACTGGTGCACATCCCTGTGTTGACACTCTTATTTGAGTTTGTGTGGCCTCCTCTGGTTTAGCTTAAATCAGTTAGGAGCAGCCACTCTTAAACTGAAATAAGTGTGTCCCCACAGGGGCTTGCACCAGCTAAAGTAAACCAGTGCCAGTTTGTGTACAGGTAAGGTCAGATCCCTTGGCAGTCATCTTCGTCAGCAGAGAATGTCTATGGCTTATCGCTGCTAGCACTGACACAGGGATCCTTGTTACCTCTCCCCGGACCCAGGCCAGTCCCAGGCACTGACTTGATCTTTATTACCACTTTAGTAACCAGGTCTGCATTAAAGGCATCCAGTGGAGTGGGAGGTGGGGGCGTGTGTGGAAAGAACAGAAATGAGATTGGAATTGCACAGCTAAACCATGTTTGAACCGCAGCCAACTGATGAGTTACAAGCTAAAGCCAGTGGATTATTGAACAGGCGGCTATTTACAGAGTAGTGGAGCTGCGTTGAGTGGCTGCTCTGGAATGGGGCATGGGATAGGAGAAGAATGGATTGGTCCCTGTGGAGAGGGCTGAGGATTAATTCCTCAAGAGGAAAGAAGCTCCCCATTCCACTCCTGTCCCAAGAGCTCAACAGGCAGCTAGAAACCAGAGTGGACTGATTTTTAAATCACAGCAATTTAAAGCACCAATTTTAATCACGATTTAAATCAACAATCAGGAAACCTTGATTTAAAGCATCAAGTTTAATTGTGTTTTGCATTTGTACTTTAGTTATTTCCCTAAAGAGAGGTTGATTCTCATTGGTTGGTAACCATTAAAACATGTTGATTTGTAACTAATTATAACCTTTGCACTAAAATTGGTGCTTCTTTTTGCTAACCAGAAGGTTACACTATTTCTGTACACATTTATTTAAATAATGATATAGCTTAACTTTGATTTTTTTTTTTTTCCAGATTCTTAACTTTTACATTTTCTTTTTATGATAGAAAATGGTGAATGATGCCTTTCATACTTGTGATTTGTGTCAAGCTCTGTTTGGATGGAAATTCAAATTCAATACACAAATGCACAAAAGATGCATTTTAATTTGTTTATTAAATACAACTTCCTTAAATGTGCTGGATATATAAGGAGAAAGTTTTTTATCAAAATGTATTTTGAATTTAAAACTAACTGGATTATTAAACAAAGGAAGTAAATCGAACTGATTATTTCTGGTTACCATATCCTTCAAGATTTAAAATTAGTAGCTCTCCGCCTTTGATACCTAGTTCTTATTCATAGATTAAAAGAGGGGGAAAAAAACCTTTTCTGCTTTTTCAATTCTTCAGGGCAAGGACTCTGTCTTCCCCATGTGTTTGAACACCGTGTGTAGCACAAAGTGGCCCTGGTCATGTGCATGCACTGTCATAACCTAAATAATCATATCTGCTGGACGTATTTCTATTATAGTCAAGAGAGAAGGTGGGTGCGGGAATATCTGTTATTGGACCAATTTTAGTTGGTGAAAAAGACAAGCTTTTGGGTTCATGCTTTCAATGCAGAGATTTTTCCACCCAGGTTAAACGCGGAACCTTTAATTCTCTAGTTTGTCCGAGTTGATTTTAGAGATGAGCAAAACTAAGTGGCAGATTTAGGTTTTGCAAAACAATAAAAGCATTTGATTTTTGTAAACCCAATCCCCTTGTGCCCTCCCCACATGCCTCCAAACCAGGGTTACCGGTATTTTTTACCTGGCTCTCATTTTAATTATACATGTTCCTAGGTTAGCAGCGGGACTGAGGACAGATAAGTGGTTCTAGTTTTGGCCTATCAAGGCTGTGAATAGTGATGGTCAAAAATGCAGGTAGCTTTGTCTTGGTTTTCAAATCATTGCTGGACAGGTTTTATTTTTGCCAAAAAAACAAACCCAATAGTCAAGTACTGGCTCCCTGGGAACCAAACCAAACCCCCAAGGCATGGCTGGAAGAAGACAGAAAAATCATTATGGTTTTGATTCGTCTCTAAGTTGTAATGATGTTGTTGCATTTCGAATGCACCCATTACTTTAGTGTCTAGACACTTCCATCTCTGCACCTCTGTCTCTCTCCATCTCCTGCTCTGTGTCCCTGCGTTGGGGGTCAGATCTACATCATTTGAGTCCTTTGAAGTGGAGTGAGTTATCGTCAGACACTCTCTCTGTTTAATCCGATGCAGTGATACCTTTGTGTGCTAATCGCCACCCACGGTGACATTCTGGTTCCTCTTCCTTGTGCCCTGAGCTGTGCCCATGTGTGTGAGCAGTATGTTGCCATGCGTGGCTGCCTTTATATATAGTTTGTGGAAATGCATGCTTAAGTTAACAAGAACACAACGCTCAAAATTGGAGCAAGGGCTGAAATTGCTGTGTTGGCTGGGTGTTTTTGCCACAAGCTTGGGTGGAGGGAGAAACATGCAGGGCTCAGGGTTTTTTTATGAATTTCATCACCCTAGAAAAGGAGCACTTCCCAGAATGCCTGTCTGTCCTCAGAAGTCCTGCCTCTGGGGAAGCTTGTCCATATAGTTTTTCACGTAGGGTGCAACTGTCTGAGTGCACGAGTGGCCTTCATACATTCTTGTGAGCAGGGACGTGGGGTTTGGATTAAATCCCATGCCCCTGGTGTCTCACGCAGTCAGTGCTTTCGCACTGCAGTTCCCACTCTTCTGTGTGTTCCATTTAAAGGGCCTGAGTTTCAGAAGCTCTGAGCCCCTGTGGTTCCAGCTGAAGGCAGTGGGGACATGGTGAGTGCTGAGCATCCCTTTAAATCCAGCCCACTGTTTCCAGCTGACGAAGAGACTGTGTGTAGCAAAGAGGGGTGTGTGTGTGTGTGTGTGTGTGTGTTTTTGTTTTGTTTTTTTTAAACCCCTTTAGAAGTGAAACCAGACCAGAGGAGAACTCCGGCTCCCTGCACTGCCTCGTGTCTGGAACTAAGAGGTTTAGTTCCTAATCCCCAGCCACTGACTCACTTGTGCAAGTTGCAAAGACTCCCTTGTAACAGACCCCGGTGCCAAAACAATGAGTGTGGATTTCAGTAACTCCGGCCAAGATTTTTGCAAAGGGGCTAGAGATTTTGGGTGTCTTCATAGAATATCAGGGTTGGAAGGGACCTCAGGAGGTCATCTAGTCCAACCCCCTGCTCAAAGCAGAACCAATCCCCAGACAGATTTTTGTCCCGGATCCCTAAATGGCCCCCTCCAAGGATTGAACTCACAACCCTGGGTTTAGGAGGCCAATGCTCAAACCACTGAGCTATCCCTCCCCCTTAACTTGAGATGCCTTAAAAAGGCCTGATATTTTTTTTATTTTTATTTTTTTTCCAGGCCTGAAAATTGGGCCCCTTAAATGTGTGTGATGTTGGGCACCCAAAACCACTGGTCACTTTGGAGAATCTTGGTCAAAATGGAGAAAGCTGTGGAATACTTCCCCAAAGGAAGGGACGGGAGCCCCATCCCTCAAGTCACTTAAAATTAGACTGGACTTAATACTGGAGAATATGCCTGCATTGGTTCCCAACAGAGGAGGGGTTCATGGGCATCTCCCAGCTCTTGATTTCAGTCAGGGGCAACTCCAGGTTTCAAAAGTCATTGAAAATACTGGTCCTTTGGGTCCAGTAGCTCAGGCTGTCTCAGCTGGGGCCAGGGACTGCAATTTTCTGCTCTTAACGCCTAAAGTAAAACAAAATGTGCATTAAGTGTGTCAGGAAATCCTGACCTGCAGAGCCAAGCAGCTGATGGGGCGACTGGCTGCTCCCATGTCTTGGGGGGAAAACTATTCTCCTCTGCTCCCCCACCCCCATTCAAGTTTAGCTTCTGGCCCCCGTTCCATACCTTTCCTGTTTTCCCCTTTGTAGTTACTTTTTGATAGGGCTTTGGAATTGTTCCTTGACTGAAGTGGCTCAGGGACAGGAAGGAAGGAAGGCAGAGACTCTACAGAGTTGGAAGAATACACCTCCATCTGTTTAACTTCCTGACACTATTGTTCTAATGCTTGAACGATTAGCTCTCAGGGATGGAGCCACTGGAGGCTACAGTGGGTTTGGTGCCGCAGAAGTATATAACCCACAGTAAAGGATGTTGGCCCTGTCTCCCCTTCCAGTCAGTGAGACCGGAGAAGGAGACTGGGAGTCAGGATCTTTGGGTTCCTTTCACAGCTGCTTTACTTTTCTGTGCCTCAGTTTCCCTATCTGTAGAATGGGGGCAATCATGCCTGCCTTCCTCACAGTGGGATTGTGAGGTGCTGTTCAACATTTGTGCTTTGAGAACCGGGGATGAAGGGAGTTGTGGAAGTGTGTATGTGCCCTGTATTGAGCCGTGCGTCCTCTTGGCAGTGGTGGGGCACCCGCAGTTCCCATTGGACTTCAGAGGAAGTGAATGCAAGCACTTCACGCCACTCCGGGTGTGGTCAGCATCTTGCTGGGTCGACCCTGTTGCTGTTCTCCCCGTCTGCTCCCACCACCCAGGGCAGATTCAGCTTCCAAAGGACTGCTCCATCTTGGCTCCAGTGACCATCAGCTCAGTGTCGCTGGGTCTCTCCAAAACTCCCTCCCCCGTTATGTGTTAACAAAGATGTAATGATTGAAACAGGGGACTGATTTAAAGCACCTCTGCCTTAGTGTTTGTGAAGGCCCCATCCCTCTGCACAGTGAAACCCCACCCCCGGAGAATCAAAAACAGCGGGGCCCGGGGGAGCAAAGTTCTAGCTCAGTGGGCATCTGTGAGGTTTTCACTTCTTGTGGTGGTTACTCAGAAAGGCTGGCCCTACATGCTGCCCCAGGTGCAGTTGGTGTCCTACTGGTACTTTAGATGGGTGTCCTACATTCCTGGCACCTTCTGTTGCTTGTCAACCAAGGCCCATGCTAGCAGTAACCTAGACCTGGTATGTTGTTACACAGGGCATCTTTCCCGTGTCCTTGGCCCTTGGATACCATGGGGATGGGGTTGACTCAATAATCAGGGTAGGATGGTCTCTCTCGACCTCTTCCTGAGCATTGCACTTGAAAGGAAATGGCTTATCCCTGTGTGTGGATGGTGAGGGGAGGACAATCCCGAGAGGTGGGGAAAACGAAACTCTGCTGCTTGTATTGCCGCTCTCTGGCATTGCGTGGAAATTCCCCTAAGGAAACCTCTTGCGTTGCTGATTCTTATTTTAGACAAGCAGAACAAGGCGGAGCTTCTGCTTTTGTGTCCGATTCACAGAAACAAAGCTGTTTTCCTCTTGCTAGAGAGGGGTTTTTTGTTTCCTTTCAAACAGGGCTACACGTTGTGGCTTATGCAAGAGGCTCAGAAGTAACTGCAGTTCAGCCTGATGAACCCAGGCTTCTGCTTCAGTGAATGAGTAAGACCTAACTCAGGGCTTGTGTGAACCCTGGGGGACACGGGCATAGGTGGAACAGATTTCTAGAGGAAGCTTCCTGGCTCTCTCCGAAGGACTCCTCCCAAGTTATCAATGAGTGAGTGCCGTCTAGAACGGGGCTCCGGAAATCTTACTTTCACTGACCTTGAAAAAGTCACCTACATTTTGATCCAAAGTCCATTGTACTACATGCAAAGACTCCCATTGACTTCAATGGACTTTGGACCAGGTCTTTAATCTTGTCTACACTAGCATTCTCAGACTGTTAATTCTCAGCAGGTGCTGGTGGAAGGTGAATTGTAGACAGGGTTAGATGAGATGAGGGTAATACACGCTTAAGTCTTGGCCTGTATGGCCTCCACCTCTACTGCCGCTGGAGTAGCTGCATTTATTCAGAATTGTGGGTCCAGATCTACCCTGAGGTAGTAACAGCTCCACTGTCTTATTTTTTTTCCTATCTGTGTAAACAGAGTGATGGTATCTCTTGGGGAAGGATGCAAGATATCATTCACTTCGGCTCAAATAATAAACAGTAATAGGCTTTAAAGCATTTGAGTTCCCCAGCTGGAAGGTGTTAGAGAAGCAGAGTCGTCTTATTTAATCCAGATGCTGTCCAGGATGCCTCCGTGTAAAAATAGCTTCTCTAAGCACCTCTGTCTCTGTCACCCATACTGCAGGCTGATACCTTTTTAATAACAGTTCATTATCTGTATTTCCTGAGGGCTAAGTGTGAACACATGAGTTAACTCTTAGGCCTTGGTAATTGTATGTTAATTGTTTGTATCTCACCTGCAGTGGCTTTGTCATGCCCACACTTAAATTAAGTCACACACTTCCTCTCCTCCTTCACCTTATTGACTCATCTCAAAGAAGTTTAAAAAAAACCAAACTTGTTTGGGAGGCGCTCGGTTTGGTTTTTGCATCGTTCTCCAGCTTGGCGACAAAGTCAATTTCGCTTTTGCTCCTTGGCTGGTTTCATTGTGTGGTTCTCACTGCTTCCTTCTGTGGGTTGCAAACACTGCAGGGGAAGGTCTGTTTATAAACAACTGTTTCCATTGGAATTTAAAATTTTTTTTTTTTTGGTTGGAAATCACGTTTTTTGTTTTTAGCTCTTACGTAACCTGCGTGTGGAGCTGAGCTTGAGGGCGGCCTCTCTTTTGACTATGAGGCGAGCATCATTCTATCAGGATTATACCCTTGCTGCAGACTTGGAGCTGCGGCTGTTTGCTAGCCTCTTTATTAGACCTCAGTTGGAAAACATTGGGATTGTAGATGGGGAAACTGAGGCACGGAGAGGTGAATTGGCTTGCCCAAGGTCATCCAGCAGGCTAGTGGCAGAGCCAGAAATACAACCCTGGTCTCCTGATTCCCAGTCCAATGCTCTATCACTAAGCCACACTGCGTCTAGCATTTTGCACCATTTTTTAAAAATGCTCCCACTTTTCCAATAGTCCAGCCAAGCCGTCTGAGGTGAATTTCTGCTTTTATTTTCCTTGTGGTGAAACTGCAGAGGAAACTTACCGATGCCTTTTCAAAAGGTCTGCCATTTGGGCATAACTGTACATTCAAACCCCCACCTAATTAAGCAAATGCGGGTTTTCCGTGTGCCTTGAAATGGGAGGTCCTTTGGACATGTAGCCATCAGAGGAGGACAGGATTATACGCTGAACTAGATAGACTGAGGCCAACAGCTGAGCACTGGTTTCCGAGAACCTTCTTTTTTGCGTTCCCAACTTGCGCTACTTTGGGCTGTATTTTCAGGGGTGCTGAGCCCTCACTGCTCCAGCTGAGGTCAGTGGGAGTTGCAGAGCTCAGGCCCACGGTCTCATGAAAACAGAGTTACTTGGGGAAAACTCAGCTGCAAATGGCTTGCCGGAAGTTACAGAGGGGGTTGGTGTGAGAGCTGGGATTAGAACTCAGGAGTTCCTGGCGCTCAGTACCACAGTCAGGGTATGTCTTCACTACCCACCGTATCGGCGGGTAGCAATCGATTTATCTGGGATCGATATATCACGTCTCGTTAAGACGCGATATATCAATCCCCGAATGCGCTCACCGTCGACTCCGGAACTCCACCAGAGTGAGCGGCGTTAGCGCAGTCGACGGGGGAGCCGCGACCGTCGATCCTGCGCCGTCTGGACCCCAGGTAATTCGATCCAAGATACTTCGACTTCAGCTACGCGAATAGACTTCAGCTACGCTATTCGCGTAGCTGAAGTTGCGTATCTTGGATCGATTTCCCCCCCCTGTGTAGACCAGCCCTCAGACTGCTAGATCTCACCTCACTCCCAGTCCGACTTCCTGTTCTGTTTCTGCTAAATTGCAGAGTAGGGGGGAAATGCACTGGGAAATATTAGTGCAGATGTTCGTTTGGGCCTTAGCTGCCTCTGCGTTTCTGCTTTGTTTTGCTTCCTTAGTTTCTGACCAACATGTGCAGAACGCACAATCAGCAGGAAAAAATGGGGAGGAAAGAGGAAGCTGATGCCAAGAATAAAGACTTAATATTTGATAGAGTCCCATCCTAGCAACCCGCCAGGCCCTCGGTGCGTGCCTGTCCTATACCCATCGGATATCCGTTTACTTTGTGCGTGATTTGTGAAGAGGGTATCGCAAAAGTCATCGGAAAAAAGTAACTGAGTCAGAGGGACTCAAAGTAGGAAGGAAATGGAGTTTGCACATATATGTGACAACGGAGGGCATTCCATCTGCATGTGACACGGAACTCGTGAACGGGATTGATTGCTGAGTCGTAACATTGCTTTCCCTTTCAGCTGCACGGCAACTCTGCAAGTGATTCATGGACTAAACACTGGAAATTTTGTACTTGCCAATATATGACTGTTTATATTTTAATTAGGTGAATTCAGTCTTCGATCCTTCAAAATTCTGCATCAGGAATTTATAGCGGTTGAGCCAAGTTCTGCTCTTAGTTATACTAATTTAAGGGTCTGATCCTGACGGGTACTGAGCACCTCCAGATCCCCATTACCTTTGCTGGGAGGTACAGCTGCTCAGCATCTCTTGGGATCAGGACATAAATCCATTACACCAGTGTAATTAGAGAGCAGAATTTGCTCTGCAGGTTAGATTATGATGATTGCACCGGAGGCAAAGCAGAAACCCACCAACCCCATGTGTGTCACTGTGCAATTGGATAGGTCCTTTTGTGGGGCAGGATTTGGCTTCCTCTGAAGCATTTGGTGGTCACCACTCCTAGAGAATATGGACTAGTAAGCTGATTTGGTGGGAAAATTGCGTGTCTGAGGGTGTAAATTACAGGAACATCCTTTCTTTTTTGTGGAAACATCAACAATTTGGGACAAACCCATCTGGCTGAAATGGTTTTTAAAAGGCGTTTCTTAGCATTCTTTTTAAGCAGACTTGGCCTAAAAGTGGATGTGAGGATTTGACGGTATAATTAACACTATCCTAAGGCTTATGCCTTGACTTCAGAGGAGCATGTGTTTCTTCCAGACGCCCGTACTTAACCACGTTCCCATTTCACTGATCCCCATCTAAGGCCTTGTCTGTGTGGACGTTCTTCTTCCAGAATAAGTGTGGCTTGTTCTTGTCCCTGAAGCTAAACAAGCACAACCACGTGTGGAGACTTTCAGGAATAGCTATTCCTGGATAACACTCTGCGTAGACAAGCCCGAAGCTTGGAAGCTAATGGGGGGTGGAGCGGAGGGAATAGTTCCCGCCATCTGTAGCTATGATGGAGATGGCTGCCTGCAGGGATTGGTTCAGGGTGGCTTGGTTTGCTGGTTTATGACAGAAATGCTTCCTGCTGGACAGGGCCGGCTCCAGCGTTTTTGCCGCCCCAAGCGGCGGGGGGGGAAGCCCCGATTGGCGGCAGCTCGACTGCCGCCGCTTCATTCTTCGGCGGCAATTCGGCGGCAGGTCCTTCCCTCCGGGAGGGACTGAAGGACCCGCCGCCGAAGAGCCGGATGTGCCGCCCCTTTCCCTTGGCCACCCCAAGCACCTGCTTGCTGCGCTGGTGCCTGGAGCCGGCCCTGCTGCTGGAGAAGCTGAAGAACTTCCATGGCTGAGAACTCCAGGTTTTGCAGAAATCCTGGAAAGGTCCTTACCCAGCAGACCCACCACTTGCATGACTTCCCCCTTCCCCATACAGAGCTCGCTCACTGGGAGCATCCACCCCAATCCAATGCCCAGGTTAAATCCATGCAGTGCCAGTGTCCACCAGCTGGGATCTGTGTGTGTCTGAGCAGGAAGGTTGGGTTCCCGCATGGGAGCAGCTGACGGGGGTTAGATCCTGCTCCTGGCTGTTCTCCCCACTGGATGGGTTTATGTAGCAGCAGAAGGTGTCTCCATCTCCTCAGCAGCTGGCTCTCGGAGACGGCTGCCTAACCCAGCTTTTCAGCTGGACGCTGGGAGCCAGGCAGAAGAGCTTCGGAGGCTGCTGCAGGAGCTGGTCGCTGCCCAGTTGGCTGGGGCCAGCCCGTTTTCTTTGTGCTCTCGACCCCGGTATTGCATCAACATTGTGTTTCCCCTCTGAGGCGTGGGAAGGTGAGCGGCCGGCCCGGGTTAGATTAAACGATGGTGAGGGGTCCCCGTGGCCGCTCAGGGCAGCTTTCCCGCCTTTTCGCGGGCGTGTGTTCTGGTTCATAAACCAAAGTGCGGTGTCTGACTGGGCCAAACCCACCCTTGGGGTGGCTCCATTAACGTCAGCGGCTGAGACGAGCCCGTTGTGCGTCCCCCACCGGAGCTAGGAGGGCTGTCGCTAGCCACAGTTCCTCTTGTTCTTATGCTCACTCTCTGCGGTGTCACAGCCTGGCTTTCTCTCGTTGACGATGTGCTGTGTGTACTCAGGAGGGACTTGGCTGCCAGCCTCCTCCGAGCCCAGCCTGGGTAAATCTCTTCCTCAAACTGGCTTAGCCGGGTATCGGTGTCAGGTGTGTTCTCCATAGGACAAGTGGCAGGTTTATTGTATGTCAACATGTTTCACCATTTTGGGCAGGGAAAGGCGGGGAGGGAGGGAGGGATCCCCCAGTGTTTTAAAGGGATCCGGATAAATCCTCTTAGAGGGAGCTTTGCCTCAGTAAGCCGTAGGGAGGAAGGGCCATAGGCTGCTGTGGAGCTGTTGTGGGTAGTGGAGCTAAATTGGCCTCATTGGACTTGAGACCTAGAGCCCAGTTCAAGGCTGCTTTGCAGCTGCCGTGCCAGCTATGCCAGCCGGCGGGGAGCTTGGGGAAGCAGGCAGAAGTTAGAGCAACCATCAGAGCTGCCCTAACCAGCGTCCTGGACCAGGCCAGCCCTCAGGATCACTCAGGAGCCAGCTGCCACTCTGCCCCCCCCCCTCCAAACCCTTCCTCTGGGCGGGGCAGAATGGTCTTTGGGTGAGCTCTAGGGCTTGCAGTTGGGCCAGTGGATTTGATTCCCAGCAGAGCTGTAGCCCTCCTGTATGGCCTAGGTGCAAGGCACGTAGTCACTTGGAAAATGGGGGGCTGCTAATTTTCGGGTGCTCTACTTGAGAAAACAAAGGCCTGATGTTCAGCCGTGCCAGGGACCCGCCGCTCCTGTTGATTTCAGCTGGACTTGTGGGTCCCGAGCGCCTCTGAAAATCAGGCGCAAGGCACCTCAGGTCAGGCACTCGAGAACTGAGCCACTCAAAATGAGGGGGCACTGACATGTAGGCCAGGTCCCTCATTTGCAGAAAGGAGATCCCGGCACGTATCCATCTCACGTGTGGTGTCGGATCCCCTGACACTAGTATTTGCAAAGCACTTTAGGGTCTATAGAAGGTGCCATTGAGAATGGGGCAAAATATTGGTACCTGGATGCCATGGTGATGGGCCCATTAGAAATGGGTGGGGACAAACCTGTCAGTGGCTCCTGTGGTGGCGGAAATTCAGTCTCTCCTGTCTAGAGCTTTCTCTGCTCTCCTGTCTGTATACAAAGCCCACTTTGCAGGCTCTCCCTGTGTCTGAGCTTCCCAAGGTCCCCTGCTGCAGGTGTGTGTCCCTCACTCCCAGGCAGATCAGTTTCACTGTGACTGTTTGCTACGTATGTTGTGATCGCACTGCCGAGCGGTGAGGGGCAGAGTTCTATGTTCCCCTGTGCGGTTACCAGAGGGACGAGGAAGTGCTCTGGGGGCTGGAATGGGCAGCAGCCCAGGCAGGGAAGGGAGTGTGGATGGAACAGGCCTACGTTCTGGAGCTGGGAGCACCAGCTCCCAGGTTAAAACCCACTAGGGAACGCTGCTAACCTAGCCCCAAATGCTGCAGAAGTGTTAGCTGCGGGGGGTGGGGTTCTTGCTCTGGTCACTGTCAGGTGCCTTGGGCCTGATTGGCAGAAGGGCTGAGCACGCTAAAGACAGTGGGAGCGGCTGTGTCCCAAGAGCTCGAGGCTGCGGTTTTGGCCTTTGGCCCCCCTGCATTTTGGGGAGGAGGCAAGTTTTGGGGATTCAGCCCTCCTACAGTTTGCAGGACGGGGGGTTGAGTGCCCAGCTTATTGGGCTGGCTCTCCAGTGCTTGTGCTGCTGTTGAAACACTGTGGTGCATTAGGAGGAGCCCCCCTTACCGATCTTAACTGTAGGTATGTAGAATTCCCCCCGGTACAGCACTCTGGAGCTCTCCTTACATTAGGAGGGAAGTGCCTGTAGGCTTTGCTTCCCCCCCCCCGCTCCCCCCGCCCAAAACCTTCCTACCCCCCCAGGACTGATGCCTCCTGATTTGCATATTTAAATATGCAAATGTACCCATCTTGGCCTCCCAGCCATTCCCTGGGCAAAGTCCCCCATGCCATGAAGGTAACGGCGTTGTTTCCTTTCCCCATCGCAGAGCTCCACGCAGGAGATCGGAGAAGAGCTGGGAGACGGCGTGATCTACAGCATATCGCTCCGGAAGGTGCAGCTCCACCACACAGCCAACAAGGGGCAGCGATGGCTTGGGGTAAGCTGTGCCCAGCCTCCCTTTGCCCTCTGACTACAGCGGTGATGATTCCCCCCCACACACACCTTCGCTTCTCCTTGTGCCTTCCAAGCATGGCAACAGGTGGTCTTTGGGGTGTCGTGGTGCCAGCAGGGTGGGCGCGGGTGTAAGTGGACATATGCCACGTAAGCCACAGGCCCAGTTCTTAGCGTGCTGGGGCAGTGTTTCCTACAGCGGCTGGTAGATCCATTCATCCTTTCCCTCTCCGGGCCTGTCGCTGCACCCACTGTGGCATCGATTGTGCTGCATGCAGGCGGGTGGCTGGCTTGGGGATTATGAGCATACAACAGTCAGGGCGGGGGATGAAGCACCCCAGCCAACGTGGACACAGATGTTTTGATTTGCCAACTGCAGCTCTGGGGTGGGGGTGACCCCCTGCCCCCAATAGGACAGCTTGATGAAACATGCTCACATGTGCCTCATCCTCTTCCTGCTTTAGGCATGAATCTGGGCATCCCCATTTTGGGGTCTCCTACCAAGATCTCACCAGCACCTGGCCCTGTGTCTGGATTGAGCATGCCTGGGAGAGTTCAAATCCTTGTCTGACTCCTTGCCAGAGTTGGAAGGAGAAGGTGCCTGACCCAGGGGGCAGCAGGGGGAGCCATGTGTTTACTTGCACATCAGGAAGGAATTGGGGGTGGTGGGGGAATGCAAAATAGGGCCCCAATATCCCGGGAAGGGCTGAGCGCACATCTCCCACTGAAATCTGTGGGAGTTGGGGAGCTCAGCACTCCATGGGATCTGGTGTTTTGTTCCCTGAGAAGAAGGGGTTAAGAGCGGCTCCCTCTCCTGCTGAACAGCCTGTCTTGGAGGAAGCAGACATCCTTTTTGTCTGACACGGCCAACAAAAAGCCTCTCCCCTCCCCGGGAGCTGGCACGGGGCCGGGGGACCAGACAGGCCCCGCAGGAATGCAGCGCTGGGTATTATTGTTTCCGGCTGTCCAACTCCATCACATTCCAGTGGCAGAGCGGATGGGCAACCCCTGCATGGGAGCGCTGAGAGAAGGATCCCAGAGCCAGAAAGGCTCCAGGCCTGGTTTTCCCCTCTGCCGGCGGGTGGGTGTGTCTCATGCAAAGAGTCAATGTGGGAGCCCTGAAGGCTGTGGAAAAAGAGGCGTCTGCTGGAGATCCTCATTTTTCCCTTCCCCTCCTATTATTTTCTCTCTTAACTTTCTGTTTCCTGAGCTGAGGCAGGTCCAGGCCCTGGCCAATGGGAAGTCAGTGTTTGCTACTTTGCATTGCCAGCCCTTGTGTCTGCTTGAGCAGGGATAGCAGATACGGGGGGAGAGGGGGGGGAATGGGCAGGGCACGCCAACTTGGATCGGCATGGGCACCTCCCCACTGGGACAGATTGCTCTGTCAGTAGAGGGGCGATCTGGGCATAGGGCTGGGAGCCAGGAATGCCCCAGTTCTAATCCTGGCACTGACACCCTCCGTAGCCTTGGGCACGTCACTTGGCCTCTCTGTGCCTCAGTTCCCTCCCCCTGTAAAGTTGGGGTAATCCCCACACCGCAGGAGTGTCATGGTGAGTCTTTAGCCAGACCTGCCTGGACGCATGTGCCGGTCCAATTCTGATTCTGTCCCTCTGTGAGCAGCACGGAGCTTTCCAAGCGCCCATGCTGGGGGGAGACGCAAGGCCCCTAGGACGGGGGCGGAGCTCTTGAGCCTTTTGGTTTTCAAAGGGACTTGGTTCCCCATCCCCACCCCTTGTGCTCTCCCTGTCCGTGGAGCTCATGCTTGCGATCAGGCCCATCACAGGAGCGTTGCCCTGGCCTGATCGAATGCTGCAGAAGCTCCTGGGGAAGCTATTCCAGCTTTACTGGACTCCAAATCCCTGTCCACACCAGGGAAACAACCCGCTGGTGACGGAATCAGTGGCGTAGCAAGCGCCAGCACAACGTCCGCGTTTGTCCTGCGCCCATTCCAGCGCTGCTCTGCACCATTGGAGCTGCACTGGGACGCTGTCCCATAGCGCCCTGAAGCAGTGCTTAGCACGCTACGTGTCCTGGGGGGAAGGGCCCCTGCTGTAGGGAGAGTGGCCCTGGGACCGTAGGGAAGTGATTGTGGGTGTCCCCCTTGGGGCCTGGCTTTCTCAGCTCTGCGCTCGCGTTCCTCTCTCTGTCCTCCGCCTAATGCTGTCAATCATCCCCCACCTCCAGTTCGAGAACGAGTCAGCCTTGAACCTCTACGAGACGTGTAAGGTGCGGACAATAAAAGCCGGGACCCTGGAGAAGCTGGTGGAGTATCTGGTCTCAGCCTTCAAGGGCAATGACTCCACCTACGTCACCATCTTCCTGTGCACGTACCGGGCCTTCGCCACCACCAAGCAAGTGCTAGACCTGCTGCTCAACAGGTGATGCTGCCCCTCCCTCCCTCCCTGTGGTGCCCCTTGGGGGTGGAAGTCTGTGCCCTATCCATGCTGTGGTCCCTCCTATGTCCTCCCCTCCCTCTCCCCCCCCCACCGCCCCAACGCTCCAGACAGGTGATTCATGCACTTCTCTCCTCTGTGCCCTGCTAGTGCTGGTTCATGCCTGGTTCTGACCATGGCTCAGCATCCCACATCACAGCTGCTCCTTTGGGGGCCCCCTCTGGTTTTAGCGGGGAGCTGCCCCCATTCCAGCCTCAAAACTTCGCCTGGGCCAGGTCCTCTCCTCTCACGCAGACTCAGTACAGGGCTCTGTGCTGGGGTGGAGTGGGGGCTACTTCTCAGCCATGCTGCAGCCTCAGGGATGGAATAGTCCATGTATCCTGTCTTCCCCCCCTACCCTCCAGGTAGAGGCCCACAGCTGGGAGTGGAGGTCTTTGTGTAGTCCCAGATCTACCAGCTCTCCCCTTCCCTCAGCCCCCTGTGCTCAGGGCCTTCCAAGCCCGACAGGAGGTGGAGCAGGGCGCATCCCAGCAGTGTGTGGAAAGCCAGGCTCGGAGAGCTGCTCCTGCCTTCTCCAGAGACTTTAGAATCCCCAACCTCGAGTCCTTTTTAATGCTGCTGTCTGTAATTGGAGCTGTATTGCCCCCCTCCCCCTCCGTAGGCAGCATTTCATTGTGCCCCTAGCGCAGCGCGTTTGCCAGGACGCCGGAACAATGGGGACAGTGTTAGCGGGAGCGCATACCAGGGAGCATGTGTACTCCCGGGATTGTCCAGGCATTGCACTGCGGGTGGGGGAGAGGCCTTATGGGTCATGGGATGACTACAGCAGGGGGTAGGAAGTGCGAACTCTGCTCTTCGGGCCTCTGCTGTCCCTCTCAAAGGGCCAGCCAGCCCAACGAGTCTGTGAAATGCCCAGAGCTGCCTTGGTGCCACGTCCCAGCATTCCTAGATCAAAGCCAGGTCCGTCCCCCTGGTACCCTGTTCTGAGCATGGCCAGTGCCTGCCGCTTTAGAAGGCGGCCCTCGATCTTCCATAATGCACCTGGTTGATTGTACCTTGAAATACTCTAAGAGCATCGCCGTAGGGCTGAGAACACTGATTGTAACATCCACCAATGGCGTTCCCGGAAGTACGGCCTCTGGGAATGCTGTCCAGATGTGACAGCCCTGTAGGCTCTCAGGCAGTGCGGGTACTTCGGGGGATACCCGTGGGTGCAGTGCCCCTTAACCCTTCCCTGGCACCAGGCTCATGCCATAGAGACATGGGCTGCGCTGTCCAGCTCTGAAACTGCAGCGGTCTCGTTGAACAAGCAGGTAACTTTTGCCTGCCAGATGCAGCTTCTCTTTGCCTGTAAGGGTACGTGTGGGAAAGGGTGACCTGTCGTGGTTGCTTAGGGTAGTTGTCCCTGTTTGCATGGGACATGGGCCAATCCTGTCGTCCCCCACAGTTTGCAATCCAGAGTCCTATTCTAAGGCAACCCTGAGAGTCCACAGTGGGTACTAGTTGCCCCTGCTGGCTTGGCACCAGGCTCCTGAAAGGCCCCTGGTAGGAGTGTGTGGATCTAGGTGTCGTCGGAACCCTGTCCTGGCTGAAATGCCTTGTAAGCCCCCAAACTTCATGCAGAGGGTAGGGCTCATTTGGCCGGGAGCGGGCGATATGCCGGGAAGAGACCCGGAGTGAAGGATGCTTGTCTGCTCCAGCAGGGGTCGCTGTGGAGAGGCAACTGCCCAGCAGGGTGTGGTTTAACTGGCTCATTGTTATCCCCATGTCAGGTACGGCAAACTGCACGTCCAGGTGAATGGGGACCACGCCAGACACGCTGTGGATGAGAGACTGGAGCTGAAAAAGTAAGCATACCTCTGCTGTAGTGAGCCCTCCCCTCGGCACCAGGGCAGGGAGGGAATGTCTGTCTGTCCCCTCTGCTCCCTCCAAGGAGCGGCGCTCTCTTCACAGATGGAACCCTCTCCAGGTGCCAAAGGACCATCCACTCTGGGCTGTGTGCATGTGCTATGGAATTAGGTATAGGAGGATACAGGCACGGAGAACGCTGGGCTGAGATGGGCCAGGACTTGGATCCAGTCACAGGCTGGGAACTCTGACTGGGTGGGTCTTGGAAAGAAGCCAGGAATAGAATCCAGGTCTCCCGAGCCCATCTCCTGCTCTAACTGCTAACTGTCCCCTCTCCTGTCAAGTCCAATTTGTTGAGCTGTAATAGCCTGTGGCAGTGAGTTCCACAGGTTAATGATGTGAAGCAGCTGCAAGTGCATTTGCAGCTCTGTTAGGACATTTGGGGATGTTGGGTCTCGGCTGTTGGGCACGTGGGCTCTCAGCTGTCAGACATGTACGCATACGTACACTTTGGCACGCACACAGGTGTCACTTTATGCCCAGTTTTAACAGCCAGTCTGTCTGTCTGCTTCTCCCCAGCACCATCTCCTCCATCCTGGGTGCCTGGCTGGACCAGTACTCTGAAGACTTTCGCAAGCCCCCAGACTTCGCCTGCCTCAAGCAGCTCATCTCCTATGTGCGCCACAACATCCCCGGCTCGGACCTGGAGCGGAGAGCGCGGATCTTGCTGGCCCAGTTCCAGCAGCCGGAGCACAGCGAGACAGAGCCAGACGGTGAGCGGCGCTTCCTCCTCGTGTCTGTGTCCCTTAGTGCTCTGTGTGGTGTGTCCTGGGCTTCCCCAGTGACTCTTGTGAGGAGAACTGCGTGTGAGGGCCGTCCGCGGGGCCTGGGTGGAATGGAGGAGGGTTAGCACCCGGGAGGATCTCCAGAGCCGAAAAACCTGCCACATGACCAAAGCCAAATGAATCCACTCTCAAATGAGTCCGTTCTGTTCTGCCCTGCCCTGCCCTGCCCTCTCGAGCCCCTCGGACCCCTTCCTGCCCACAACAAGGAGTCCAGGTTGTAAATGACCCCGGGGGGGGATTCAGTCTGGGGAAGGATGCTGGCTTTCCTTGCAGTGGGCGGGGGTTCCTGCAGGCACCTCCGTGCGCCCTCCTGGCCTGTACGAGGCGGGGTCTGGGTCTTAGGGGCATGAGCGTGTCTGTTTGTGTATGAGGAGGGGAGGGCGAGCAGTGTATCAGGATGTGGGAAGGGGAGTTGGGGGAGGGTCTGGCTGTGGTGCAGGGGTGTCTGTATTCGGGGCTAAGTGTGTAACTGAGGAATGGAGGGTTGTCTCTTACTCATTCCCCGTCTTTCTCAGCTGTGGACCAGACCAGCTGCACCTTCCGGATAGTGGAGGAGAACGGACTGGGGGAGGAGAAGCCAGACTTCCTCGCCTTCTCCCAGGAGATGGTGGCCGAGCAGTTCACGCTGATGGATGCTGTGAGTATTGGCTGCTGCCTTGGCACCGAGTGCTCTGCCCATGTGCTTGGGGGCCCTGCCCGTGCGCGCTCTGCCGGGGCCTGTGATGCTCTCGCTCTCCTGCTTGCCCGTTCCCTAGAGAGACCCGTCTCCAACCCTCTCTTCCAGGAGCTGTTTAAGAAAGTGGTGCCTTACCACTGCCTGGGCTGCATCTGGTCCCAGCGGGACAAGAAGGGCAAAGAGCACCTGGCCCCCACCATCCGCGCCACCGTCTCCCAGTTCAACAGCGTCACCAACTGCGTCATCGCAACGTGCCTTGGGGACCGCTCCCTCAAACCGCAGCAGAGGGCCAAAGTGGTGGAGCGGTGGATTGAAGTGGCTCGGGTAGGACTGTCCTCTGTGATGCCAGCCGTTCCCCGGTGGGGGTCTTTCTGGGAGGTCCCCGGCTGGTGCTTGAAGCAGTGTAGCCCAGTGTGTAGGGCACTAGCTTGGGAGTGGGTTCTAATCCCTGCTCTGCGACCTTGAGCAAGTCTCAACTTCCCGTGCCTCAGTTTCCCCCTCTGTAAAGTGGGGATAACGTTACCGGTTATAAAGCCTTATGAATGGGGCTAAGAATTGTAACTAATGGCAGGAACTCTACATCCCACCTACCCTGCCCCCACTAGAAAACTAGATCCCTCTCCAAGGAGCCCATGGCTCAGGCGGTGTATGGCAGAGGGGGACCAAACTGAACCCCCTCATCCTTGGGTTTGGGTAAGTGGGGCTCAGCTCTGACATTCCCCTGCCTTGGACTTTGATTCTGCAAAATGCAAACTCGGCCAGTGGGGTTCTGGAGAGTTAGTCGCCCGTTCCTGTGCGTGTGAAGCGAGACCCCTGTTTGGGGGGCCTAAGCCTGGGCTAAGACCTACCTGAGAAAGGTTTGCAGGGAGGGGAGGGTGCCGAGGGGACTCGAGATGCTAAGGGGCCAGGTGCCCAGCTGGGCTAAATCACCATAGCTCTGACGTCAGTGGAGCTGCACTGATTTACACCAGCTGAGGATCTGGCCCTAAACATCTCCGTGGCCAAAGGGGGAAGCCAGTAACCATTGCCTGGCTGCCATCTTTCGAACGAACGTTAAACCCTGCCGTCTCCCCTCAGGAGTGTCGCATCCTGAAGAATTTCTCCTCTCTCCGAGCCATCCTCTCCGCCCTGCAGTGTAACGCGGTTCACAGGCTGAAGAAGACCTGGGACGAGGTGTCACGGTGAGTGCTGCCCCTTGGGTCCCATCGCTACGGCAGTAGCGTTGGCATAGTTTGGGGGTTCCCATCTACGCCACAAGCTGTAACGCTGCCTGACTCGCGTCCCAGGGCTGTAGCCGGGGCCCGGTGACTGTGCAGAAAGCCAGGGACCAATGTAAGACACTTGGCTGTCTTATCGGCATGAGTAACCTCAAGTAGATCCCACGTGTGAAATATTCCTGGATACCCTCCAAAATAGCAGAGCTACCTACTAGAGCTGTGATCAGCTGGGTCCTTCCCAGGGGCATGGCCCAGCCTGAAAGGGAATGTTTCATTCAGGCAGATTCCCAGGCAAATGATGTCAATAAATCCTCACGCCAAAGGGGAAGAATGGGGATTCTCCCAGGGCATGCTGGGAAAAACTTCTGCATTGCCCAAGAAAGGATCCAGGATACAAGCCGGTGTTTTGGGGAAGTGGAAATTTGGAGAATGAAATGGACTCGTGCTCTCCCAGCAGCATGGGGCTTAATGAAGATGGTTCTCGAAGGGAGCGTAGGCTTGCACAAGAAGAGGGGAAGAGAGCCCCAACCGGGATGGGGAGATGGGGACACCGGTGCTGATGCCTCCTTGTTTTGCCCCCGAACAGGGAGAGCTTCCGCACTTTCCACGAGCTGTCGGAAATCTTCTCGGATGAGAACAACCACTCGCTGAGCCGGGAGCTTCTCATTAAGGTACTGGGAGCTCAGGCTCTCTCACATGGGCTTGTTTCTGAACAGGAGGTGGGATGGGCGTTTACTCTGATGCTGCCAAAATTGCTCCACGCTCATCCCTTCTCTTCCCCTTCTTCCCCCCTCGCCACTGCCGCACTAACCCTCCTGCATTCTGCACTGCTGCTGGCTGGGGGTGAGTCTGCAGTGAGGATGAGTGGCGCAAAGGGGATGGGCAGTGAAGTCTATAGCAGCACATGCCGTGAGTTGCTAGAGGTCTTGAATGATCTTTAGAGCATGGCCCGTACATCCCAACTTACAGACACGGACTAAGTGTGCGCACACAGACAAACTCTTTGCACCCTCTACACCCAATAGGAATGTATCTGGGAGTGTGGGTGATTTTTAAAACCCAAATGAGGGTTTCCCCCGAAATATCTGCATCTCGGATGTTGCCGCCTTTTGCTAGGACATGAGCGTCAGGAAGTGAGAGACTTGAAACTGACTGGGCTATTTCAGCTGCCCAAGATGAAGGGAGAAAGGGGCATATGGTTTGTAGACTCCTCCCCAGTTTTAACTGTCAGGCAGTGTTTATAATACACACAGGGGAAACTAGTCTTTTCATGGGCCAGATCCTCCGTCTGCGTAAATCAATGGATCTTCAGTGGAACTACATCAGGGGAGGGTCTGGCCCAGAACTTCCAACTAGTCAGTTTCCCTTTAAGTCTGAAAGGGGCAGAGCAAGGCGGCACATTGTGAATGGCTGATGCTGACAGCCTGGACTGCTGAGCTTGGCTCAGTCCGGGGGCTTGGGCTGCGCCCAGCTCTGGCAGCAAGGAAATCCCCAGTGAGGGCAGAAGATAAGGAGGGGAGAGGCTTGTCTAGGAGAGAGGAGTGTCTGCAGAGGGATTCCCTCCCCTTATCTCCCTGGAACAGCGGTAAAGGAGCTCTGGCTGTGTGAGCCTGTGCCAGATGCAGGCTGTGAGATGAACTCCTGGACTAACTCCTTACGCATGCACACGAGCTGGTCTAGTACGTGCAGCCAGCACTGCTGCAGCCGCCCACGCCTGTTAGCTACCTAGAAAGGAAGTAGCCGGCTTGGTGGCCAAACCAACACTGCATCTGAAAATCTCTCTAGTGGGCCTGATTCTGCGCTCGTTCACACCGCCGTGGCACAAGAGTAACCCGGCTGATGGCAGCAGCATTACACTAGTGTGCAATGGGTGTGAGAAGAGTATTAGTGCCCGCTTGTTACTGTATTGCCCAATGCTTTCATTCTGGCTCCATGTAGGGCTGGGCTTAATGGGTCTGCACTGGAATCGCCTGGCTGCCAGAGGCCACAGGTTCAAATCCCAACATCAGAGGGGTGTGTATAGGACATTGTGCACCAGGTGGCTGCTCTGCCCCAGAGGTGGCTGCATTTTAGCAGCCCTGCACATACAAAGGCCCTGTCCAGAGTCCCACTGATTTTTAGTGTGAACGGTGAGTGCCTAGCCCTTCTCGGACTCAAAGCTTGTCAAATGCTGCTCTAGAAATGTCCATCTCCCCGTCAGGGCGTCCACTCGGACATTCCATCCCATCGCTGGGGCGGAGATCACAAAATCCAAAAGGGAACAAAACATCCCTTTGATGAGCTATTAATACGTGTGTATACGTGTGTGTTTGATGAGCTATTAATACGTGTGTGTGCACAGCATATTCCACCCGATACGGGTCTCCTCCTGTTTATAGCGTGCATGCTCAGCTTTGATTGTTCCCCCCGCCCACCCCCATAGAGACAGAGGACTTGTCCGCATGGGATGCTATACTAGTATAAGGTAGGGTGTGAATTTAAACCATTCTCGCCATACCAGTTTAACGCCCCTTGTGGACACTCCTGTTCCGGTAGAAAAGGGCCTGGTTTCACTTGAGCGAATGTCGCTCTGGAAGCTGTTTAATACTAATACCCGGCTCTTTATCTAGCGCTTTTCACCTGTAGCTCTCAAAGTGCTATACCGAGGAGGTCAGTGTCATTACCCCCTTGTACAGATGGGGAAATTGAGGCACAGAGGGGCTTGCCCGAGGTCACCTAGCAGGCCAGTGGGAGAGCTGGGAACAGAAAACCAGTGCTCTGTGCAGTAGGCAGCACTGTTTAAAATAAGCCAAAAAAAGCTACTCTTAGTCTGGAATAAGCGTGTCCGCATGGGGCGTTGTGCCAATAGAATTGGAGCAGCTGAACTATACTGGTATAATTCTACACCAGAAGTGTCTCCCATGTAGACGAGCCCTTTGCCCTCAGCAGGCGGGTGGCGCTTCTGTAACCCTGCCTGGGTGGGGTCCTGTGTTCCCTGCCCTACTTGAATTTCTGTCTGACCTTGTGAGCTGCAGGGCAGGGAACGGGACTTCTCCTGGGTTTGCAAAGCACTGTCTGAATTCTCTCCCCAGGAGGCCTGATCTCCACGATCAAGGATAGCCTCTAGTAGGGACGTTAGATCAATAAGCCAACTTACGTTGTCGTCTTCCCCCCTCCCCAATCCAGGAGGGGACGTCCAAATTCGCCACCCTGGAGATCAACCCAAAGAGGGCCCAGAAACGGCAGCAGCAGCAGCGGGAGATGGTGAGTGGCGTGGCCGCCCGTTGCTGGCAGCTCGCTCAGAGCTCTGCAGCTGTCGCTAGTGTGGGACTCACCCCTGCTCTCTCTCCTTTTCCAGGGCGTGATGCAGGGCACCATTCCCTACCTGGGCACCTTCCTCACAGACCTAGTGATGCTGGATACCGCCATGAAAGACTTCCTGGATGTAAGTATAACCCCCCCGTCCCTCCCCTTTTCTGCCTGGCTTCCCTCACGGAGCCCTGGAGCTCCCAGGAACTGGCGGAGGGAGGCTGTGTCTGAAAACAAAGGGCTGGATCCCTGCATGGTGAGACTCCCATGGGTACCCTGCTGAACTCACGCTGCCCCCTAGCGTGATGCATGGCCTCGCCCGTCTTGCTCTGCGGGATCGGTTGCCGGGGGAGGGGTTATTGGCGGCTGCGGGGAGCGTCCCTCGCAGGTTCGCTGTAACCTTTGTTTGATTTCTGTCTTTCAGGGCGGGCTGATCAACTTCGAGAAGAGAAGGAAGGTGAGAACTGTTCACGGACAGCCGAGCTTTCAGCTTGAGCACAGCTGGGTTGGAGGAAGGGGCTGACTTTGTGTATCCTGGCAGCTGGGGTCCTACGGATGCCCCCGCCCAGTTGGGGATGGTTTGCCTCCCTCATTCTGCAGTCTGTAGCACTGAGGCTTCAGTAGCTGGCTTGGGGTGGTTCCCCAGGGCTCTGATTCCACGTGGGGTGCCCGTCTAAGACCGACATCCCTCCCTCGTGAGGGTCTGGTCAGCCAGTAGGAGTGGGCCTCATTCTGTCTCTGCCTGGATTCCCGGCAGGAGTTTGAAGTCATCGCCCAGATCAAGCTGCTCCAGTCGGCCTGCAACAACTACAGCTTCACGCAGGAGGACCGCTTCGTGGAGTGGTTCCACGGCGTGGAGCGGCTGAGCGAGGCTGAGAGGTGAGCTGGGCCCGGAGCCAGGGGCTTTAGCTGCCAGTCCCTCTGCAGGGACCCAGCACCTTCCTCCTCCGGATGGGCCTCCAGAGCGTGGGCTGTTCTGCTGCTGCTCTGCTGCCTGGACCCAGAGAGGGACCCTTTGTCTCCTTCAAATCCAGGTTGCTGAAAATCTGCTGCTGAGACCTTAGGCCTGTTGCTCTGTCCCGAGCAGCCTCCCTGCAAACCCCAACGCACTGGGAAAGGGTGCAGGGCTGGGGACCCTGCAGACTGACTCCCCCAGAACAGGGGCAGTCAAAGCACCTGGAGCCTCCCCTCTCCTCGGTTGGCAGGCTGAAACCCCAGGCCTTGGACCACGATGCCACCTTGCACCCCAACTCCTGACGCTGTCAGAAACCCGCGGTGGCCCTAATGCTGCGGGTGGGCTCCAATCTGTTCCCTCCCCGGCACTGTTAAATGGCTAGCTCTGGAGGGGGCCCCCAGCCTCACCTGGCTGAATCTCTGCTCTTTCCCCCTCTCCTAGCTATAGCCTCTCGTGTGAGATCGAGCCCCTGTCCGAGTCGGCCAGCAACACGCTGAAGGCCAAGAAAAACACAGGCATCATCAAGCGATGGAGCGAGTGAGTCTCCCTGCTCTGGGCCCTGGGGAGATGGGCTGCCCAGAGCTAGCGGCCAGGCCGTGGGGGGGTGGGATTTGGGTAGCTGCTGGCTGGCATGTCTCCCTCCAGCCCCCTGCTCTTGACCCAAGGGCTGCGGGTGAAACCCGCCACAGCAGCAAGGCTGAGAAGGGCCCCAGCCTCCCGCCTCGGGGCAGCAGGATCGGCTCCAAGGGGAACGAGTCTGGTGGCCCAGCCTCGTCCCAAGCGATGCCTCGGCAAAGGCTGCGCGACAGGCAGGGAGTCAGGCCCAGAGCCGGCTTGGACATTGGCTGGGGTAGAGGCCGTATCTCCATGAAAACGGCTAAAGAACCAGGCCCGGCTCTGGCACTAGCAAAGGGTGCTGTGAGCCAGGAGTGAGGGGCGATGGCTGAGCTGGGGGAGGTTGCTAGGGGGGTGTCTGGTCGCATTGAGCCCAGATGTTGGGCCCCGGGACAGGGATAGCAGGGGTTGCTGCACTTCAGGCTGGGGGTGCATTAGCACTTCTTGGTTGTGGGGCCAGGGTGAAGGCTCATGGTTACCTAAGGGAGCTGATGGAGCTGGAGTGCAGGCAGGACCCCGGGATCTTTGCGCTCTTTATAGAGCAGAGGGAGCTGGGCCTGGGGCACAAACTGCAGGGGGGTGGGTGCTGTGGGGCAGGTGCCCCGGCAGGGGGGTGCAGAGGCTGCAGGGGGGCATGGGGCGGGGTGGGTGCCCTAGCTGCATGGTGCATGTCAGCTTTGTTCCCTCCTGACCATGTCTGTCTCCGCCCCTCTCCTGCAGCCGGCAGGTGCCGAGCGCTGAGCCCTGTGCCAGCGGCAGCTCCCATTCCAAATCCTTCGACCAGCTCAAGTGCGGGCAGTACCTGTGCAGCGGGGACACGGCCGACTCGGTCAGCGTCACCTCCGCTGGCTCCAGCAGCTCCGACGTGGAGGAGATCAACATCAGCTTCAACCCCGAGTCCCCCGACTGCCAGGAGAAGAAGGTACGGGACAACTCGCTGGGCTCTCCTCGCGCCCAGGCGATCCGGAGCCAGGTGCGCCCATTGCAGCCCCGCCTCTCCCCTGATGGCTGGGGGGTGGGGGTTCCCCACCCGCGTCTCCTAAAGGCTGGTTCTAACCTGGAGCAGATGGGAGGTCGAGCACCTCCCCTTCCGTCCCTCCTGTCCAGGGCACGAGTGGGGGTTGTCATTGGGAATTCCGTGCCTCCAGCAGAACCCCACCTTCCCCAGCTCTCATGAGCTTCCTCGGCCCCGGGGGCGCGGCTGGGGGATAGACACCCCTTTCCTCTCTGGATCGAGGTGCTGAAGCTGGTGCTTGTCCCTCCTTTCCCCCAGTTCTGGGAATGCACCTCGCTCTCTTCCCTGGACACGTCGGGGATCGGCTCTGGCTCCAGCAGTGCCTCCTCCTCCTCGGTCTCCTCCACCCCGGTGACGGCCTCGCGCACCCACAAGCGCTCCGTCTCGGGCATCTCCAGCTATTCCTCCCTCTCCCTCCCCCTCTACAACCAGCAGATCGACGACTGCTGCATCATCCGGGTCAGCCTGGCCGTGGACAACGGCAACATGTACAAAAGCATCCTGGTGAGCACTGGGTACCGGCAGCGCATCCGGGCGGGAGGGGGCTAGTCTGGGCTGGGGAGAGCCTGCAGCGTGCCCCATCTCAGAGCCCCGTGGGGGGGGGGGGGGGGGGAAGAGAGTTTGATCCTCGCGGCACCTCCTGGCAGAGCTTGCAGCGGGGATTGCTGCACTAACAAGCAGGGGAGCATGGGATCCGTCTTCAGCCTGGCAGCCACTTCTGGGTCCTGGCCCCTGAGCCCTTAGGGTGACCAGACAGCAAGTGTGAAAAATCGGGACAGGGGGTGGGGGGTAATAGACATCTATATAAGAAAAAGCCCCAAATAGCGGGACTGTCCCTATAAAATCGGGACATCTGGTCACCCTATGAGCCCTGGATGATGAGCGCTCTCCCCTCGCAGGTGACAAGCCAGGATAAGACCCCTGTGGTGATTCGCAAGGCTATGGCCAAACACAACCTGGATGGGGACCGGCCGGAAGACTACGAGCTCGTTCAGATCATCTCCGAGGAAAGAGGTACCTAGGGGTTCTTCTGGTGTCCCTCACAGCTTGAGCTGCCCGTCTTACGCTGGGGTCTGTCTACACAGCAGCTGGGAGGTGTAATTCCCAGCTCGGCGAGACGTACATGTGCTAGTGCCCTAAAGTAAGACCTAAATTTTAACAGGGAGAGAAACAGGAGGTCAGATTAGACGATCACCACAGTCCCTTCTGGCCTTGGGATCTATGAAAACAACAGCCGGGGCTTGGGCTAGTGACGCGAGGACAGACCTCAGATCTCCGGTAGGGCTGGACTCGGGTGGCTAGCCCCACCTGCTGGGGCTACACTGTTTCAGCACACTAGCCTGTGTACGTCTGCCAGCTGCTGTGTAGGCAGAACCTGAGCTGGGGCTGTCCACTACTCCTTAGAGGGGATGTGCCCCGCAGGGAAGGAGCTACTGGAGCTGCTTCTGCCGTCACTTCCTGGGGAGAACGTTCTCCTAGAGTCCTAAAAGAAAGGATGGCCCGGGGCTCAGGGTACCAGCCTGGGCTGCTGGCAACCCAGATCCTGTTCCTTCTCCACCACAGACTTCTTGTCAGGCCTTGGGCAAGTCGTGTAGTCTGTGTGCCTCAGTTTCCTCATCTGTAAAATGGGCCCTACCTCCCAGCTGCTCTGGAGCCAGAGAGATTCCCTGTGATCCCTCCCAGCGGCTGTGAGGCAGCCCCATGCTGTTCTCCTGTCTGTCGGGGAGGTGAGCACCAGCTCCATTATGCTGAGGCTGCAGCACTCGGCCAAAGTTAAATGTGAGTCGGTGGCAGAGCTGGGGCTAGGACCCAGGGGCTCCCTCGGTCCCCACATACCCTGTGCAGTCCCAGCCTTACTCTTCCTCAGCTCCTGACTGCCTGCTCCTTCCCCTTCCGCGAAGGCAGCCAGAACCTGGCAGAGCCCGTGGGTGACTTAACCGAACTCTCCTTGCAGAGCTGAAGATCCCTGACAACGCCAACGTCTTCTACGCCATGAACTCTGCTGCCAACTATGACTTTGTGCTAAAGAAGAGGGGCTTCTCCAAGGGCGTGAAGATCAAGCATGGCTCCAGCTCCACCTTGCCCAGGATGAAGCAGAAGGGCCTGAAGATTGCCAAGGGCATCTTCTAGCCATGGCCTGGCCGTGCCCCTTGCTGACTGGGCTTTGCGGGCAGCCTGCTCTAGGCCTGGCTGCTGGTCTGTCTTAACGTCACCCAGCCTGGGTGAGGGGAGCAAGTCTCGCCCGCGAGGAAGGGTGACACGCTCTCCTGGAGCTGAATGCACGGGTGTGGCTGTGGCCTCTCGGTCGAAGCCTGCGTTCCGATCCGGTGTCTCTCCTACACGCAGGAGGGTTTTTAACGCCTTCCAACGTGCGATGCCGCTGTGGCCATCGGGTTGCCCAGAGCTGGGACCTGCCTCTCTGCCTTAGGTGCCTTCTGTTAGAGCGGAGAAGAGGACGACTCACCAAGGGCTCCCTTCACCTCCCGCAGGAGCGGCCACGCGCAGGGAGTTAAGGGACTCGCTGGAGCGACAGAGCTGCGCTATCAGCTCTCCAACGGGGTGTATCCCCTCCTGTGCTGAGTCGGGCCCTGCAGCCACTTTACCTCCTGTTCCCTCGTTCCCCTTGTGGGTAAACTGGCAGCATGACCATTTTGCATCGTCCACCTGCCCCTGGGGAGCTGCACTTTGCCTCTGGACCGTTCCCCTAGGGGAGTTAAACTGGAAAACACGCAGCTGCTGCTCCCTGGGATGTATAATCCCATCAGTGGAGCAGTCTTGGTGTGATGACCTGGCCAGTGGTTTTGGCGGCTTTGTTTTTTCTTTCTACTGATCCTCTGGATCCTCCGGGTTGGACTCCTGTGTCCCCTCAGTGCTCCATCACTTTCAAACCTGCACCAAAGATCAAATGCCAGTGTCTCTTCGTGGGCAAAAAATACCCAGCCGGAACTGCCATCTGAGCCAGGAGGGGAGGAACCAATTTCTGTACAAACGTCTGTAAATAGAGACTTTCTTTTTGGTTGGGTGGGAGAGGAGCAGCCGTGTGGGGCTGACTGCCCCCGGCTCCATCCACCCAGCCCCCAGAAAGTGCCACTTATCTTGGGCTTTAAAAAGACTTTTTTAAACATTTGACAGTGAAGGGGAGGGGGAGGGGAGAGAGCAAACTTTTGTAAAAACAAACCCCTGATGTTTACTGAATTTTTTCAATATTTATTGGTTGTAAATAGGACCATCAAACTTGTACATTTTTACTAACCCCTCCCCACCCCCCGCTTGTCTTTAAAGTTGCTGGGAGCCATCTTTGTAATGGCTGCGTCCTGTTGTGTGCAGGGGTGGACATTTTTCCACATCCCTTTTGTTTCTTGATCACTAACAGGGCATTGCTTCAGCAGGGGAAGAGAAAAAGCCGAGTTTTTAAATCACTGAACAAAACACTCCCAATGGGGGCTCTTTGTTGCTCAAGCCCTTTCCTGTTTATGCACCTGCCCCTGCCCATTGTAGCAATGCTGGTGTATCCCACCCTGCCAGCTCTGGGAGCAGACAGGCCCTTTCCTGAGCAAGCCTGGAGCAGCGCTAGCCCCTGGGAGCTCCGGCTCTTAGGAGCCAGTTCTGTAGAACGCTGGTGGAAGTTGCCCCCTGAAATGCAGGTGCTGTGACTTGAGCCGCGCCGGGAGGAAAGCTAAGACACAGGGCTGTAGAGGGGGAGCAAAGCAGGGGTAGTGTCAAGCTGCAGGGAGAAAGGGGAAGGATGCTCCTATCATAGCACGACTATCCAACGCCTGTTGACCTTTCACAGGACCTGCCTGCTCTCTCCTGCCCTGCCAGGAGAGACTGTTGGATGTCTTGAGCTGCTGCTTCTGAGCTGGGTGGTAACTCCTAGCAGGGGCTTTGCCCAAGAAGGGTCTAGGGCCTGTCACGCTGCTGCTTTGGGGTCTGGCCTGGGCACTTTGTAAAGGGTGTTTGTTCATGCATCTGCATGGGCCTAAGTTCCAGGAAGTGACCTCTCTGCTCAAACAGCTGCTGGATGCTTCCACCCCCCCGCCCCCTTTGCTCCTGCACATGAAGGGAGCCATGGCCTCCTTGAAGCAGGAGCCTCTCCTCTCTCCATGGCTTTCTACAGCACCTGAGCTGCTCCTGCTACCACCTGTCTGTGGCCCCTTTGCCAGGCATAGCACTTAACAAGCTGGACCTCCTCTGCTGGAGGCTGAAGGAGCGACTGCACGGCTGTGCTGCAAACCGAACCCCTCCAGCCTGTCCCCTCCTTACCGGAGGAGTATTGTAGTACCACAGGAGCCTGCGCCGTGCTGCCCTGTTGGCTGGGAAGAAGAGATCCTTCGCCTCCAGGCAAGGACTCTCTGCAGATCAGCCAGCCTGCAAGTCTAGGGCGTTCCCTTACCCTACACTACGCTGTGGCAGAAAGTGCCTAAATGCTACCATCTTGTGGGGGCGCCCTGGCTCCAGAGGATCCTACAGGGTGAACCGTCACTGTGAAATATTCCCCTTACCTCCCGAGGAGAATGTGAATTTGAACACACGCATGCACACAAATTGACCCCACCCCCACTTCCCTCTCCATTGTACAGCTGCTAAGCTTATGTACTGCTCTGTGCCTGAACACACGTGCCCACTGCTGAAATCAAAGGCAGGGCAGGGTCGACTTACCTGTCTTTCCAGGTGGGCTCCGCACGCCCCCGTCGCTGGATGTATTATATGTATGTATTTTGTAACACGACTTCAATGAAGGAGCACACAGCAATGTAATTAGTCTTTGGAATAAAATACCAATGTGCAAATGTCACAGCCAGGAGGCTGGATGCAGTTTGTCCTCAGGTGCTGGCCTGACCCGAAAATGGGAAAGGACAAAGGCCTGTGAAGCCCTTGGCTTCTCACCAGCCAAAAGAGGAGCAGGGAGGGACTGGAGCCTGCAGTGATTGCTGGAGTGAGCGAGTGACATTGTATTGCTGGGGAAAGTGAGGAGCTGAGGCAATTGACAGGATTTGAGTCACTACCCTTTTGTCTATTACTAGCAGGGCTGCTCTTTCAGAGGGGAGCAGAGATGGGCTGGTGCCAGAGAACTATCTACTTCTCACCTAACCAGTCTGGACCCCCAGGTTTCCAGCACTGAAGTACCATTGCATTAGGCCACTGTGCCACTGAATCCAGCAGCGAGAGCAAAGGAGGATGGTCAGGACCTGACAGCTGGTTGTAGCTCTACCACATTCTGGAGTAAGTCAGCAACATGCTGGGCCCCAGTTCCCCATCTGTAAAACAGGGCTAACTATCTAGTTAATACGGTAATAGAGATTTTTAGTAGGGTTAGTATCATGCCTGCATGAAGGCTTAGGGCCAAGTAGCATTAGTGAACTGATCTCATCTGGTGTAGGGCAGTGCCAGCTCTTTCTAAACAGGGCTCTTCTGTTGCTGAGGACTGTCAGTGACACCTGCATGAAAGACCCCAATTTCAAGCAACCCCTTTAAAGTAGCTCGGTGCAAGGCTTGACCTTTACGCAAAGAGCAAGTTACTAGGCCAAGAACATGTTGCAGGTTTGATGAATGGTTCCATGCAACAGGTGCCACCAGGTATATTTTTTCACAGAACAAAACTGCCCAGTAAATTAGACCCCAGCTCTTAATGTTCTTATGGAAAATTCTGTTGCAATAAGTAGACTGGAAGAGGCCAGGAGGCGCAGCTAGAAACAAGCATTTAATCAGAATTTGGCTAGTTTTTTTTTTTTTTTTTTTACAGAATTGGTTGATTGGTTTGTTGGCCTGGCTCTAATCCAGGAAAGTGGAAGAAACGTCAGGCAGGTTCTGGTAGACCGTATTCCAGAACTGCACGTAGGAGGCTCTCAGACTTTGCTTCACCGAATCATAGTTGATGTCACTGTTGATTTCGAGGTAGTAGCTCTCCTCCCGAGTGTAGGGTATCCACCCGATGGGCACAGTAGACTCCCCTTTGTTGGGGTCACTGAAAAAGCAGACAAAACAGCTGGTATTAAATGCAAAGCTGCCAAGGGCCTCACAGCCCAGACAGGAGGCGCTCCCGGTAGCTGCACCCAGCCTCTAGGGTTTCACACAGGTCAGCCTTTCTAATGGTCCATAAACCTGGGAGAGGGAAGCACTTGCCTACACTCACGAACATGAGCAGCAGTCTGGGAGTGAGGAACTTGAACATAGGCACTTACGTACCTTGGGGTTAGCTGTCACAGGGCTGCTGGGCCGTGATGGGAAGAGAAATGTGTATGTGGGCACAGTGAATTACCACAGTGCACATCCAGGTTTACACAGGAACACCACTACCTCCATCACCTTCAACTGAAGACCCCAGTTCAATGTGTTTGCCATTCCCCTATAGCAGGTGGACCTAGTGGCCACCTACATGTGGGTGGGTGCTGCAGGTGTGACAGCAGGGACAGAGTTCCCCCCCTCCCCCCTCCTGCTGTGGGTAGTGTGGGAAGATTGCTCCCTGGAATGTTGCAGCAAGCTGTGCAACGGGCAGGGCATTGCCCCCCACAGCCTGAGCGCCTTACCCGGTTCTGGCAAAATTGGTCCAATAAGCAATCAAGGCCTTTGAGACAGTCCTGTGCTTAGGCCAGTAGCCCAGCGGGGTGCTGAAGGGTTTCCCAAAGACGTATTGAATGTCATCTGCGTGGTCTGCCCCTACCCAGCTGGGGTACACAGGCATTCGAGAAGGCTGGGAGAACACATAGGAGTAAGTCTTGGCATTCCTGCACAAACCAAAATAGACTCTCAGCAAGTGAAGAGGATATGCACCAGCATTGCTCCCTATGCACAAAGCCAGACAGATAATATTGGCACTGGAAGAGGTTTGGTCTTGCAAGATACATGCAGACACAGGCACTGTCAGATTAAAATCTTACAAACACTTGCCCTTCTGTTTTACCATGACCACCTGGACTTGAACTATACACTTATCTTTTTAAATGTTTTCAGGGCAGTGAGAGTAAAAGTTTATTTTTACAAACAAAACCAAATTTGACCCCAGTGTCCCTAAGAAGAGACATTCATGGCTGAACAGAGTCACCAACCTACCAGGAGGGTGGATAAAAATCAATTATTTTTAAAAAGTAGGTTTATTTTTAAATAGAAAAACCTAATTTGAAAAGACAATATTAAGGCTTAAATTTACTCTATATAGTTTAAATGATTAATAGATTAAAGAATATTAAGCAGTATATATTTGCTCCCAAAGTTTTAATGGAAATCAAACCACTGAACTGCTGGAAGTCACTGGCTAAGCACCTGGAACCAGAGTCTGTTGCAGGGCTAAACCAGTTTTTTGACAGCAGTAGCCTCTTCTGAAGGTGCAGAACATTTCCCCCCCCCCCCCCCATTTCAGTTTATTCAACTGGCACCACTCAAGGACTAGCTCAATCCAAGTTGAGAAACCAACTGGGAGTTGAAAAAGCAGGAATGCTTGTTTTCCTGTATGACTAAAAATGAGGTGAAAGGCTGAGGCCTAAACTTTTGAAAGACCAGCAATAATCAGTTAAATTCACTAACTACCCTTGATACTTCCTTTAAAAACAAATCAGTTTTAAATACAAAACACGTTTTAATAAACTGACAGAAAAAAGTATCTAGCCCATTTAAAGTAACTTATTTAACTAAAAAAATTTTTAAATCCTGGTTCTGTGCATTTAATAAAATTTCAGTTTCCATCCAAATGCAGCTTGACACAGCTACAAATATTAATCATCTAGCAGATAAGAAATGCATTAGTCACCCTTTTCTAAAGTAAAAATGAAGAATCTGAATAACTGTGCATGTTAAGCTATATTATTGCTTAGAGGTACGGTGTAACCTCCTGGGAGCAAGAGAACTTTTACACTTAATTTGGTACAATTCAACGTGTTTGAATGGTTACCAAGCACTGAGAATCAACCTTTCTTTAGGAAAATAAAGTGCAAAACAGGATTCAAATGAAGGTTTGCAGTTTGCTGATTTAAACCATGAGTAAAGTAGTTGAATCACTGTACTCTGCCTCCAGGCCCACCACAACCCTCTCGGGCTCACCTGGCATTCGCATTATGCAGAGCAAGCGCCCGCTGCGTGGGAATCAGGAAGATGTAGTCGGTCTCCAGGTCTACCACTGTCCTTTTCATGACCTCCTGGTCAGGGTTGTCATTCCACAACTGGGTGTAGAGGGAGAATGTGGTGTTTGCTGCCTGCATTCCCTTCTGCAGAGTCAGCCCCCGCACCACGTTATAGACCTCATCTCTGAAAAGAGACACAACATCTATTAACGAGGGACTGGCTCTGAGCTCAGTGCTCCTAGCAGCAGAGATACGATGCCTTCAGGCAGCAGGCTGCCAGTTCAAGTCCAGCTCAGGGGTGACTGCAGGTTACCATCATCCTATGACTCACAACTGGTAGCTCAACCTTCGGCGAGGCTTGCAGCCTGGGAAGACAGCTGGAAGCTAACCTTGGTGTAGCTGGTGAATGTGACTGTCACTTCCAGCCCTGCCTAGGTTCAGTTCCTGGCTCAGAGGGATTCAGCTTCTCAATTTTCGATCCCTTTTCCAGTCACGAAGAGCAGGAAAGAGCCAGGGGCAGTTGGAGCCCTCTAGAATGCTACTCTCTAGAGGTCCTTGTGCCCAGTGACTTGGTACAACTGTTGCCAACTGAGGCAGCCCTGTTCTTGACACTCTACTTGTGAAGCCAAGAAACCGTCACTTTCTGGAACGCAGGATGTCTGACAGGTGAAGGACCCAAAAGCCCTCACCCAGATGGTTGGGGGGAGAAGCCACGAAGTGTTTGAAAGCTGGAGGAAAAGGGGAGAGTTCTCCTTTCTAAGCCCCTGGCTAAACGGTACAAGAGGCAAAGATCCAGGCTGGCTCTTGGAAACGCCTCTCTGCCCTGCCATTGCATTCATATGCTATCAGCCTTGGCCCAAGCCTTTCACATGGCAGGAGCAAAGCTGGCCCTAAACAGGTGCTATTTTGGCCCAGGTCTGATCTACAGCAGTTCTCAACCTTTTGTATGGGTGACCCCTTTCACACAGTAAGCCTATGAGTGTGACCCCCCCTCCTCCCCGCCGCTTTTTTATGTTTAACACTATTATAAATGCTGGAGGCAAAGCAGGGTTTGGGGTGGAGGCTGACAGCTCAGACCCCCCCAAGTAATAACCTTTCGCCCTGATCTCTGGGATTGGTGGTGTTATTGACATGGTGCCCAAGCCAATCATTGCATTGCCAGTTCTCAGGTGCTCTACTCATTGGTTGTCCCCTTTTCTACAAAAGCCCAACTTGCTTTTCCTTTCCCTGGCTACGCCATTAAGGGCGGCTGCTACTTACGCCGTGATCGTCACAAGTGGGCGGTTGATAGCAGGCATGTCAACGCCAGCGAAGATGTGCCCGTCCATGTTATTTATGCCCGCAATGTAGTCAATGTCTGCAGCGTTAGCGAAGAGATTCTCTGGCCGGTCTGGGAGGAAATCTCCATCAACCACAGGAGTGAAAGCCAGGTAATGGACTAGAGGATCTGCAGGAGGGAAGAGGAAACAGAAATCCACTACGCATCTGTGAGAGGAGCCAACAGCCCTCTTGCCTAGCGTGGCCTGCAGCTGCTTTGCCACAGGGAGCTTCTGGATGAACAGGTTCGATGATAGCCTGGCGCCACTGAAGTCAATGGGAGCCTTGCCACTGACTTCAGAGGGGCCAGAATTTCCCCCGTTACATAGTGGAAGATAGGTATATACTATAGACCTCTCACCTAGCACACCCTATGGCTGCCTTGCACAGGGAGCTTCAGGGTATATAGTGCAAGACAGGCTTCAGCCAAATATCACAGACACTGCATTAAGGTGGCGGGGGGGGGGGGGGGGCTGAACAGCAGACATCATAGGTCAGACCAGCTAACTCGCCCAGCCAAGGCTACAGAAGATTGGGGCTTGCTCCTCCAGTCGTTCCAGCCGTGTTCCCCTACTGCCAGAAGAGGCCTAGCGCAGCAGAGGATTCAGATGTGGGACTACAGGGCAAACGTTAGCAGCAGTGGGGACAGCGGGCTAGCAAACAGTCCTGTGAAAAGCTAGTCCTGTATTCACTGAATTGGCAAACATTTCTCCACCAGCTGTACTGGGAGTGGGTCTTGCTGGCTCATATGCCCCACCTAGTGGCCCAACTGAAAATTGCAGCGCAGTGAAAAATTTTTAGCATTGCTCCTGAGTTTCACCGGATATAAAGTGTGGTACAGAACTGGACAGGACAGCTGTCTCCAAGGGATACAGAGGTTGTGTTAAGCCATGCCACGACTACCTGGGTAGTGCAGCTCCACTGTGCTAAAGAGAGAGGCATCTTTTCCAGCATGATCAATCCCAGTCAGTACAAAACGTACTTTATTGGACTGGGGGCTGACATCTTCCCTTACCGAATGATCGTCATAATGTCCCATCTGCTCACTGACTGGGCTCTGTGGTCACGCAACACCCATCCCCCTGATTCCCATCCTGCTAGCACCCACCGACTCACATGGCAGGTTGACCATCTCCAGGTGGTAGGCCAGCGTCACAGCCTGGGGATCGGTGACCCGGAGGCAGTTGCCCAAGGCCGTGGTGTTGTCAGTAGGGCAGCCCACCTTCTCCGCAACCTGCGAGCGAGAGAAACCACCATGGAGTTACACTCAGAGCCAGTGTTGGCGCAACCAGCCAGGAAAGGGGGAGTTTCTTTTTAATCCTAGAGGATTTTGTTTGCAAATCTCCAGCTCTATGGAGTATTGTGCCGCTCTGAACACTTTTGGTTTTGCTCTTGCTCTTGCTTATTAAATCACCCTCCATTTTTCACATGCAAGACCGACCTTTAACTGCCGGAAGTCTGGCCAGGACAGCGGGCCTCAGCTTGGCAGTATCAGTGTCTCTCTGAATCCAAAGGGCTTGGATAACTGGAGCACCATTTGTCCTCCTGGAGCTGTAACTACTGTGCAGCGTCTCCCAGGCTCAAATCTGACAAAGACCCTGGGAAACTCTTGCCTCAGGACATTGCCCGGCTTCTGGAGTCCACTTTACCTTGGTAGCCCAGAAGAGAGGGTTCTCCTGGATAGCCCAGGGGCACAGGCCGACACCGCTTTGGCTGATGGCTCGTTTGATCAGCCCCTTGTTGTACGGCGATAGCGTCTGCAACATGGAAGAGGAACAGGAAGGTTATTTGGTATCGAGTCCTGAAAAGATCCTTCCGTATTCTGGTACGGCAGAGAGCTCCAGCCCCCACCCAGGCTTTACATGAGGCTCAGAAAAGTCATTAGCTCTTTTCAACTCTCAATGTATTACAGGGTCTCGGGAACCCAGGGACTCAATCTTCTAAACATCAGGCAGCTAAGGTGCTCAGATATAGAGCCAACAGGGCAGTACAAGAATCCCTATAGGAGAATAGGACTGGGGCCGAAGATAAAGAGATGCTATTACAGCAGGGGAACCTTAAGGCGGGACATCGCTTGGGAAAGCAGCACCCTCCAGATCTGGAGGGTTTAGAAAGGGCATTTCTAAATCAAAGCTGAGAGAGCAGTTGTGACAAAAACAATTACTTTCTCTATGCAGAGTGAGCTGCTCAAAACGGGATGTTAATTAGCCCATTGTGGCTGGACCTACTGCCCTCCCAGGACAGCACCTGCAGTGAGAAAAGACCAGCAGCTGTGATGGGGCAGTTTCAACCAGTCACAAAACGGAGGGGAAAAGGAACCCCACGATGGCCCATCAGCAATCGCACACCTGTAACGAGACGCTGACGGCACCAGCCGACTCCCCGAAGATGGTGATGTTTTCTGGGTCACCCCCAAAGGCCTTGATGTTTCTCTTCACCCACGCGATGGCCATGTGCTGGTCCTTTAGCCCGTAGTTACCTGGCCAAGGGAAGGCATGTACATTTCAAGGAGGAGAGTTGAAGCAGTGAGACTCAAAGCCCGCCCTGCCCCACACCCCCAGCTCCACTCAGTATCAGACCTGGGGTTAGAACTCAGGAGTGCCTGGCTCCTGAGCTCATGTCTATACGTTTTGTGAAACTGTGCGTTCAAACAAGGGCTTTTTCCCTCTCAGCACCCACTGAAGCGAAGCCAAGATCTTGTGCTGGCAGGCGTTCTCCCCAGCTATCACTGCAGTATCTTAACTCTGCTAACCATCTGGTCAGATAGGAGAGACAAGATGTGCTGGGGGAGAAAAGACACTTGCCTCAAATACCCAATCCACTCGCAGCCTCTGCTCCAGGTATAAACTTGGACCCTCTCATCCCTTGAGAGAGATCCCTTTTGCCACATTCCCCTATATGGAGTGAAGGAGGCACCTCGCCGTGCGTGTGTGTGTGTGAGAGGGAGCAGGACATGAGAGAGCGCAGTATGTTGTGTGAGGGGAGCGTGGTGACAGGAAATACCCCAGCATGAGCGGAGGTGGCGGGGGTGCAGAGTGGAGGTCTCTGGAGCAAAGTGAAGCAGCTGCCGTACCTGGAACACTGGCATCCCCCGTGCTGAGGAACCCCAGCGGTCCCACTCGGTAATTGAAGGTCACCACGATGACCTTTCCTCGCACTGCGACCTCCTGGCCGTCGTAGAGGTAGTTATTGAGGAAGTTAGCGCCCTGCCCGCCTCCCAGGAGGAATGCGCCTCCATAGATCCATATCATCACCGGCAGATTTGTGGACACTGTTGGGAGGAACAGACCAAACGAAGTCAGACGAAAGCCCTTCCTTGTCCAAATGAAACCCAAGCCCCTCGATGCCACGTAGGCAGGATACCACCTGTTGGGCCCATTCACCAGCAAGTATCGCCTCACTCAGGCATAAGCCAATCTCTTGGGTGAATATAGAAACATCTGCCTCCAGGTCCACCTGACCATAGACACAGGCAGATGATTCATCATGACAATAGACTTAGGACTCAGCTACTTTGCTCTATCGGGGCTAAAGAAGCCTGGGGCAGTGCGGAAGAGACACCCAGCATGGAACTCCAATCCCTACTCGCCAAGAGAAGCACAAGCTCTCTATGGAAACGGGTTCAGTGGTGTCTCTAGTATCACCATCCATCCTCCCAGAGCCTGCAAGGAGGGTCATTTCCACAGAAACAGTGCTTTGCCCGGGGGGCTGTAGCTGCCATAACCCGCGGAGTCCACTGCTGCCTGTGGAGTTGGGGAGAATACATGACTGCAGACTGACAGCCCCAGGGGAGTCTGTCAGAGATGGGCAGCCAAACACAGAGCTGCTCAGACCTGGCAGGCCTGCAGAGAACCTTCTCCCTAATCGCCTCATGTTACCATCACGCCTGTACCTCCTTTCCTGTCTTGAGGGATCCAGATGTTCAGATAAAGACAGTCCTCGCTCCCACGAGTACCGGTTTGGGTGAGTGTGACCTGCATGCAACGGTTTTTGTACTCCTTGGCCTTCAGCGTACCTACAAGGAGAGAGAAAATTACATCCCACTTTAGAATCCTCGGCTCCATCCTGCAGACCTGCGACTCAGGTCCTGTTCCCGGCCCTCACTCACCACCATGGCATTGTTTCCAACTAGCAAAACAGCTGTGATGAGACACCCCTTTTCCCCTTTCTAACTGGCCGCTTCATACCCACGAGACTGCAGAAGCTACAACCACTTGAAACTTGAGGGAACCTTGGGAATTGTGGCCACAGAATCTGCAGGTGCCTAGCTTTGTCCTGGCACTTCCGCCCAGAGAGTTCCTGTCTACAATCATCATCCCTTCTAACGGCCCAGACAACATCTTAGTGACATTCACTTAGTGAATGAAAGCAACACCGGCCCCAGCTCCTGCACGCAACATGCCCAGCTGATCACCCGAATGAAAGTGCCATATGTTACTGCGAGGGTAAGGTATGCCATGGAGAAGGGCAATGACAGAAAAGAGGAACAGGACTTTATGACATTCATGAGGGTGGAGCAAAATATATCCCAAAATAAAATCATTGGTAGCCACCGTTGACCAGCAGGGGTATGAAAGCCAGAGCCTCTCTCAGAGGAGGCCTCTGTGATACTCAGCAAGATGGCTAATGCAGTATTGGGAAAACAAACCAGGCTTCCAAAATGGTATGAGAATTAAAATGTTCTGGGGGTGAGGGCAGAAAACAAGAGACATTCTACATGTGTCTTACCATCCCAGCCAGGATGTTGTTGAGGGTCTTCAAAACTCTTTGGAGGAGCAGCAAAAGGGATTCCTCTGAAGATATCGATGTAGTCACCAAAGAGACCCAGTTTTTCATTGACGCCCTCAACAAAACCTCCTTCAGTGTGCACCACGCCCAGCTAAACACATGGCAAGAGGAGAGAGGGGACAGCAAACACCTTCCCGTGAATGTAGATAGGAAGAATTCACAGCAGGAACACAAACCGCCCCAAGATGCATTCGCTATGAAAACAGCATGTTTGCACAGTAGCGGTGTTCCTAACCAGACTTATTTTACATCAACTGAAATAGCATCCTCTGAAGACTTTATAAAATTAATGACCACCACATTCTATTAATGAATAACTTGCACTTGTGTTCAGGATTTTATCCAGCAAGGACTTCTAAGCGTTTTACAAATATTAGTTGGTGATACATCCTGACCCCATTTTACAGATGGGGATACTGAGACACAGCAAGGAAGAGACATGAAGTCAAAGGGAGTTCCAGCAAGAAAGTTTTGAACTAAATGTTCTTTTATGCACTACTGAAGATACCAGCCTGTTCAACATGAGTCTTTTATTCACAAGCGTTGGGATTTTTAATGAAGCTTAAGGGAGTCAAGCACCCAGATCCCCTTGAATATCAACACCTATTGGGATTCTCAATGGAGGCTAAGTATCAGACTTACCCCAACTGGCCACTTCAGGGGCTACAGAAGAAGCGAGGTTGACTCATAACAAATAGAACTGGACCTTAAATTACTCTGCAGAGAATCTTGTAGTCAAGATATAACAGATGAGATGCAAAAGGTAAATGTTTGCCACCACCTGCTGCCAAAATTATCACAATGGGCTCCCCAGTATCCAGCCAGGAGCTGTACAGAAGAATAATTCCTACCCTTCAACGTTACTGAGGAGGCATGAGCTGCTCAGTGCTCAGGGAGACACAGCAGAGAGGAGAAGGCTGGGTGGCTCTTGTTTCATTGGATGAAAGCTCCCCAGATACCAGTAAGGGGAAGATGAGCATTGGCAAGAGAAACAAAGGCCAGCCCCATTCAAACTCTCTGGGTACACGTTAGCTGTCTGCACTCAGTAGCTGGAATTTCCCATTTCCATTACTTACTTTAGCCAAAGTTAAAAACAAAACCAGCCCCTTGCTACTTTGCCTTCCTCCTTCACCACAGCCCACCCGTACACAAGCGTTGTGGCCAGTGGATCAACAGTTTGCAGAATGCTTCCCTGTCCCTCACTTCCCTTCCTGACATGCCCATTCAGACTCCTGTGGGAAGACCATAAGACAGGGCTCTGCCAGACACAGGATGTGGAATATCCCTTGTGTAGCTACTCTGCAGGCTGCCCTGCAGTTCCATCGCTTTCCCGAATTCTCAAAACAGTACAAAGGAGTAGAGAGAACAGTAAATTTGTCCCAAATGAATGTATAATACTGAAGAATAAGTTGTAGCTTATTTTGTTTGTATTTGATTCTAGATATATCACACATAAGGTATGCTTCAACTCCGATACCATTGTAAGCAGCCCTTTCTGTGCGCTTGATCAAAATTTTCTCAAATGCTCTCTTTGGGTTGGAACTTTCCACATTTCATCTCACCGTATCTAAGTGGTTCACTGTGCTGGAAAGTTGACTTAAGGTCTGTTCAGCTACTGACGTAGGCAATCGGTGGGAAAGAGATTCAATTTGTTTTATTTAAAAAAAAATATCGGCAGCAAAATTAAATACAAAATTAAAACAGATAATTAAAAACAAACCACTGTGGAATAGTTACATTGTGCCTGAACCTAAATGCCTGGCACACCCAAAATTCCCACTGATTTCAATGAGTTTTGGATGCACCAAGAATGCATGCAGGATCAACGGTATGTTTGAGAATATATATTTTAAAGTACATTGCAAATAAAAAAAAATTGTTTTGTTATATTGTTGCCTGCAACTATTGATTAACTCCACAGTGCTCCAGGTATATTTTTGGTATCTCTAAAGTGGCAACATTTAAAAGATACTGAGTTGTGTAAATCAGTATTGAAAAACACTATAGCGTCATAGATAAAGTTGTTTCTGTTCTTTAAATCCTGGTCAAAAGGGGAAAAAAATGCAAAATCCATGTTAATACAACGGGGAAGTTGCAAATTTGAACTCATGAATCAGGAAGCGCAAACATTAAGATTCTAATGGCAACAACGAATCACCCACACCTACCCCTTAATAGTATTTTCAATGGCTAAATGTAGAACTCTGTATAAAATAGGTGTAAAGTTTCTACTGGAATGTTAAAATGAGTATTTCCCAAATAGGTGTGCGTTCAGATTTGCAAACTTTATGTTGCAGTACCAACAAGGTTTCCGCACTTAATAGATTCCTCTTTCCTTACCCAGAAAAATGAAGAGGAAGAAAGAAAAACCGGAAAGTGGAGTGCAGCAGACGATGGTTTATTTCGGAGAGGTAGTAGGCAATGAGATATACATTAAAGAAGAACTGCAAAGGAAAGTAGCAAGGGGACACAGCCCTTTCCCCCCTTTTGCAGGTCACCTTTAATAGAAGTCTTAGATAACTATCCAAAATAGCTACAACAGATGTTTTCTCATCTAGCAAAGGCCATACAAAACCTTAAAAGCACATTTTTCTTCTAACCAAGCAGCCTGTTTTCACGCTAACACAATTTACCTTTACACTGACTGTTATGCATCAATGAACTACCTCATACTTACTGTTGTAGCCCTTGCTACTCCAAGGTAGCAGGCTAGGGCAAAGCACAGAACCTCCCAATGACACATGATGCGTGCTGGACAAGCCTGTCCCGGCATGTATGCCTATATATACTGTATAGGAGTGCAGATACTGGCATATGCCCACGCAGCTCTGCGTAACGCCCAGCTCGCTGCCGTGTGCACCAGTGGAGATCGCCCACACCTGCAATTCACCTGTCTGCAGCCAAATCTTTCATTTCACGGTGGAAAATGTAGATAACTGGCACTAGCGTATGAGAGACTTCCAGCTGTTGCTGTTATGGGCTGGAAGCCAACCTTATCATGAGTTCCATGTCTATAACAGTTCTATGGGGGAAGGGGAAAGACTCCTTAAGAAGGCCCATCCATGTACGTTACATTTAAAGTTAGGCTAAACCATGCATTAGCAGGCAGGCAACAATCTTGCACTGATTGGGGATTGGAGAATATAAGACTCAGTAGGTCCCAAGAGTTCTTTAATTTCTCTGATAGAATGCCAGAAATTCAGCAAGCAACAGCATGTTCATGGCTAGAGGTCCCAGCCTCCAAGCATCTGAAGCTTTGTGTTTCTGTCTCCCGCACTCTCTCTTGATGAGCAGAATCAAAAGCTGGCTGATGACTGCAAAGTTGTGGGAGTACATTGCCTGGCAGGGACCACATACATCATCATGGAGAAGTGAATTACTCACTGCCATGGAAGTCTCTTCTAATTTGAGTTCCTTCCTACTGCTTTTCTTTCCAACTTCTCAAGCTGACTGAATGCAGAAGATGCAGTCAATGTACAAAGAATATTTTATTCCCACTCAGAAGAGCAAAAGGCAACTGCGAGGTATGGAGTGCCTTCCTGAACTTCTCTCTTGCCTTTACCCGTCGAGCTGAGGATGTGAACCCAATCAGTGCATTTTACGGGGAAGAACAAACACAGAAATCCAGTTCAGGTTTTTCTCCTTACTTCAAGTGAATTACCAGTCTGACCTGGATCTTTGTCTCAGTTTATATCTGACCACCAAGTAAAAGTCAGTTTAGATGAACTCTTTTAATCCAATTCTTAGTTAAAATTCTCAAATCAGAATCACTTACCTAATGAATGTCCAGTTTACCAAAATGTTTCTGTTGACTCAAAATCATTTTGGGGATATTGGCTGTACTATGTATATCTACACAGAAATCCATGAATGAATGTGTTACTGGAAAAAGGAAGAGTTTTATTAGAAAAATAGACAAGGCGTTATGTTTCATGGGGAGCTGGACTTTCCCCGAGAGAAATTGTTTGCTTCTCATGCATATACAAAATTATTACAGATACCTGCACATGTCCCATTGGATAGACTCCACATTTGATTTAAGCCAGCCAGAATGACACTCTACAGAGCCTCTCGATTAAGAATCAGCAATGACCTTGTTCGTGCAGTTCTCGATACAGAATTAATTTTGTTTGAAGTTTTTCCCACTGATCCAGAAGCCAGGTTTAGAATTGTGTGACCTCCACACATTCCCTGAATGGTTCTAATTAAAGGTTAACACTTTGGACTCAAGAGGCCAGTGGAACACCTGTGATCTGGGTTGGATTCAGCACTTGTTGAAGTCTCTGACATATCTGAGCTAGCAAGGATGAAGAGACTCTCAATTTCTGGTAAGAGGAGACAGTTCACTAACATTCCCTCACAGTGGCTGTCGTAGGAACACCTATATTGTCTCAAAGGGAAGTATAGATCCCTTTGATGATGGGAGCAGATGTTGCAGTTTGTAAGCGCAGGGCGGGAAGGGAAATTAAACACAATCTAATGGCCAAGAGAACCAAAGCAAGTGAAATCCCATCTAGCTCCACTCTGACCAGAAAAACGGCCACAGTAAATGCCGGCCATGCATGTTGCCTGGGATTGGCAATGGGCCAGCATCCCCACAATGGCATCTTTACAAATGCCTGTCACACCAACACTGTGAAAACGTGATCTTTAGCGCCTGCTCCTTCAGAGCACTTAGCACAACTGCTAGCACCATATCCAGTGCCATGTGTCTGGTTAGCATCTTCCCGAAAGCCTGGTCATGATTCCATATCCCCCAGGGCTCAAGTCCCATGCAGCCTCATCCTGCTCGCTCACTGTGTCACACATAGTCCAGGATCTCTGTTTCCATTTCATTCTCGCTCCCATCAGAAGGCTTGAAGTCCTCCTCTTCATCCTCCTCCTCCTCCTCCCCAGAGTCGTACGTCAGCTGTTCTTTGTCATCTTCAGCGTTCGACGTACTCGAAAACAGAGCTTAGTCAGAAAGAGAGAGAAGAAAAGATGTCAACATTACTTCCCTCCTCACTAAAACCGAGGATGTGTTTGCAGATAAGATTAACAGAGCCTGCCAGAAGATGTAAAAGTGCAGATCATAGTTACAGTCAGGCACCTTAATGAAACCAAATCAAAAATCAAACAAAAGCAGTTTTCCTGTGCCAGGAATTCTAACAGAACAAGGCCAGGAGGTTTTGCATTTAGAGCGATCGTGCATCTCATTCCAACTGAGGCTAACCTAATTCCTTGGGATATTGGTTTGGCCCAGGACCATGACAAGAGAATTTCCTCTCCTGTCCTTGCTCTATTACAGTATGCTATTAAATTAAACACATTAATGAAAAGATCCAGATGCCACCAATTTGAACAACCATAAAAACATGAGCAAGAGCATCATGGAACGAAGACATTTAAAACCTAGAAACTATGCCATTGGGCAGGCAAAGCTGAGAGGTTCTTACCCCCAACTATTTCATACTCACATGCCTCCAATCACTTTGCTGGTGTTCAAGTGGCAAAATCTAGTTACATTTTCCCCAGTCCCACAGAGTTTTAGGTCTTTTTCCAATGGCCTAACAAGTGCTGCTTTAAGAAGAGCAGGTGTCCTGCAGGTATCCAGGTTGATGACATCACAATAACATTGCATGTGAAGAACCAGGGGATCTAGCACCTACATCTAACCAGGCAGACTGAGTCTCCTACCACAATAGAAGGGGATCTACAGCAGGAAATGAACAGACAAGTTCATTGCTCCACTGCAAAGTGCAACACTGTGACTCAACTGCTCCTAACAACATGCCCCATAGTGTCTGGAACTGTTTTTTATAACATACCCTCCAATGCTCAAAACCCCAGAGCCATCCTTACCGGGTCTTGTGGATCTGATGATCTGCTTTATCATCAGAGACATGGTATCCCTCAGATCATCACTGGTCTTTTGAAGGCACCATCCATCCCGTTCTGTGCATTCTGTCTCCATGCCATCATTCCGATGGATGATTTTCTGTAAGCTAAATAGCAGGCAAGAAGAGAGTCAGCCTCCTGCAACCAGATCTGAATCCTTCCCTATCCCTCTGTAACATTATAAGCAGCTTATGAATGCAGAGGGGAATGATAAGACTGTAAAATGTGCTTTTCTAAATGTGATGGCGAGTTGTTGGTTACATTAAGTGTTTAGTTTGGATTTTCATGTACACACATATACCCCTATAGGTTTAAAAATAAAGTAACAATGCATTTCCCCAGAATTATGTGACAATTTGTTTTCCCTTCTGCGGGTTAAATATTTATCCAACGGGAGTAAGGCCTAACCTACTCCTGTTGAAGTCAATAGGACTTTTCCCGTTGATTTCAATGGTTTCCCAAAACACATGTTGGGAAAGTATATTTTGGTAGCTCATACAACTTTACTAGGAAGGAATTTCGAATGTACATACAGTCTGTCTGTTGAGAAACTAGGAATCTCCTAAGTATCAGGGTCAAGGAGAAAGATAGGAGGTTGGGTACAAACGGCAGCTTTTGCAATCAATCATCTGAGCATCTGCAAAATCTCCCTTGGTCAAAAGATCCAGCTATCCAGGTGCAGTACCTGTCCACGTTCAAGTCACAGAGCTGATAGAACATCTGTCGATATGGAGGCAGACCTCCTTCCTGGAAGATATAGATGGAGTCCTAGCAGGAAACAAAGCCAAAGATTCAATGGGCATTGCAAATCATTTCCACACCCAAGACATGGGGCAACAGTACAGCATATCCACACAGTAGAGATCCTTCCTTAAGAGCTATTTCAGGATCCAGGCATTTCCTATAGGAGTTCAGTTCCCTGACAGGAAGAGTGTGAGAGAGCGCGAGTCTGTGTGCAGTCGAGGACAAAGTCAGAGTATGGATGCAACAGAATTGCACTGCAACCTGCCGGCCACAGCAATCAGAACTAACACAGCAAAGTTCTGTGGAGAAAAGCATTCACACCTATTAACAGTTACACGATCACTCATACTTTGTTACTTCAAAACAGTGGGGGGGGAATTGCCATGACAGGAAAATGGAGAATGGCGAAAGTATAGACTATCCTGTTTCCTTATTTCCTTTGCTTTACTGGATTCTACAGAGCAATCTGAAAATGCACCATAATGGGCCTAAGACTTTGCTATTCATAGCACTCCACAATCTGCTTCCTGAAATGCAATGTAAGTCACATTCAAGCAAAGGGCTGAATGTATGACTTTCCATACTTAGAAAAGACATAAAAACAACAGCAAACTTTGCAGTGATGTGGATGAATACTGGCTTTCCAGGTAAACCCAGTATACCATAAGGATAGCTAGAGAGGTAATATCTTTTACTGGACCAACTTCTGTTGGTGAGAGAGAGAAGCTTTCAGGCTTACGGAGAGTTCTTTTTAGCTAGTCACTTGCAGCTCCAAGTAAAATCTGTATCAATGTCCACAGTCCATCTGAGTCAACACTGCCCCCAAAAGAGTGACAAACCATAACAGATCCCCCTCCTATTATACCATTCCAAGCTCTTGGTAGGAGGGAGTAATACCTACTTTAAGTTTGTACCTGCTGGAAGCAGGTTTTTTTGCCCTGGATGTACTCGATGTGTCCAGCCCATGTTTTAGGTCCTGTACACTGACTGTGTGACTTACTGAAAGACATAAAGGAAGAAGATTTCTGAACTGCACAATATTTTGCACTTCATGGCATAGTATAGGATTTTAGCGGCTTCTCTACTTCACTTCAACTTCGTTGGCAGCAGAAAAATAGCCAGCATAGCAAATGTTACTGTAAATGTTCATTTTTCATTCCTCCATTCCCTCTACCCCGTTTTTTGGCAGCTATATTGGCAGGCAGACCATTTCTGCAGCTGCTGGGAAGTATTTCTGATATGGCCTCATTCAACTAGACTCCTTTCTAATTTCTGATCTCTCACCTCCCATTATTACCCCTGGCTCCATCAGCCAGGCATGTGTTAAGACATCCCTCAAAGGGCAACACTTCCATAGGTTTTAATACGACATACATATCGCGATCTGAGATAAAGGAAACCCCAATAATCAACTGAAATAAGCTGCACTGTGTTATTCACCCATCAACAGCAACAAACGGATGAAATGAAGAAGCCAAGTTAAGCTGTGCGCACCCTTTTCAACCCCTTTGCCTGTTCAGCATACCTGGTTTTTTGATAGTGATGGGCAGACTGTAATTGTATGTGCTGCGTTTTGCTTTCACGGGCATGTCGCTAGGGGCGTAACCTGGAGGCCAAGAAAGAAAACAGTCTTTGAACAGAGACCAGCATCTCGTAGAATATTCCAGCTTTTATAACAGGGGGTATTGGATTGGGGTTTGAAAGGAGAGCCAACCAATAGCATGTGTTGATTTTGATGGGACAGAGAGAGAGAGAGAAAGATCAGGGAAATAAAGCTATTTAACATGAAAAGGTGGGAAGATGTGCCCTGTCACTGACTTACTGCATGGTCATTTAACCTCAATTTCCCCCTCTGTAAAATAGGGTTAATAATACGTAGAGATTTAGTAGTTTGTGAAGAGCTCTGAGATCCTTGAAGAACAGGCACTATCATTATTGTATTGAAACCCCCCCCACACAAAAAGAGAGACCTAAATTTACATCTCAGATCTAAAACTATGGCAGGGAACGTATGAAACTAATGTACCAAAAAGCAATATAATGAGGTGTTTTGTACAGAGCTGAGCACTGCACTAAACTTAAATAGGCCAAATGAATTGGTAAAAACAACACACCCCAGATGTGTTACAATGGCATAAACCAAAAACTCATGCAATGGCATAAGGTAAAAAATCATAAATCCTCACTGTGTAGTCTATAGCATCTGATAGGGTACTATGGGATTTTTTTTTGCAGGGCCGATGAGAACGGGTAAGAGGCAGATGCATTCTTGAGTTCATAATGCACATTCCTCCATTTTGCACAAGGCTTATGTGCTTTCCCAGCTGGTGGCACTAAATCTTTTGTTGTTTTGTTTTAAAAGAAATTGCTTCTCCAGCATTAGTTGGCCAGATGGACAAGTCATCCTTGTAACAGTCACCCAATTTGTCCCTTCTGGAAATGGAAGAAATGACAAAGAAATGAACCCTTTGGTGGCATTTTAAATATCCCTCCCCTTCTGAAATTGTAACAATCCTGGAGTGAGAGGGAAGATAGCAAGATATCCCATTGAGGTGCATTTGTGTTTTGAACATATGGAGGAAGGAAGTTGAGTAGCTTTTTGTTAGGCCTGGAATATGCCCAGTGGCCAAATAAAAGTCCCTTCTGCTCCTCTAACTTGGGTTATTGGATGCCCCCATAGATTCTAGGGAAGGAAACAATGACCGATATGGCCTCCTCTCCTGCACCTTCCTTCAAACAAAAAGCTTGAGGAAAGAGGCTCTGAGGGTTTAAAAACAAATGGAAAGAGATGACAGAAGAGCTGCAGAGACAGACTGACTAGGAGACAGAGAGAGAGTCTGTCTTGCTTGGGCCATTTTACCATATTTCATTCCACAGCGAATTCTGAAGTCCAGGACTTGATAAATCTTTGCTTCGGGATGTTTCCTGGGGTCATACCCATATCGAACCCACAGGCTTCTCCAGGGTCCTGTGAGCTGCACGGACACAGTATGATGGTTACAAGGGACAGTACAGAGATGCAGAGTATTAATGAGCACTACAGTGTTTCCCCAAACTATTTATTTTACAGATTCTCCCTCCCTCTTTTCCCCCTTCCAACACATTCATTTCACATCTAACCTTGGGCAAAGGAAGGCTACATGCTGCAAATATTTGTGATTTCAGAAATGAAGTCCAAAGCTCACAGCAAACTATTTTTTGAAGGCTCCTGCTAGCATTTCCAGATGGACAGTCAATTTGACCATTTGTTACTATAACTGCAAGGCAGACCAGAACCAATAAAAGCACAAAGCCACTGCATCGCTCATTGCTTTAATTGGCAACTATGTGTGGGTTCCATTTGGAAGCAAGATTTTCCTCCTCTCTCCTCCCCTCCCAAAAAAGGTTGAAACTCCTCCTTAAGGATATTTAATGCAAAGCTCTGGGTACCAGACAGTGGAATCTGAACAGTAGATAACTAGGAATTGTCCATAGACATCCAGCTGGTCCTCTCATCCCTTTGCCCCCAAGCCTGACTCAAATAAGAACAAGCTTCACAGCAGGTATACAAAGAAACTCACCATATAATAGGCCAAATACGGTAGCAGAAGTTTAAGCTTGTCCGGATGGACACTGATATTGGCCTTTACAGCATTCCGAGACCAGACGGGACGAATCTCAAACAGCTAAAGAAACGCACAAAGTGGAGAGTAAGGGTTACTAATGCCAATTTTGATTTCCTAATTGGAATCTGCTTTTTATTATAGCCTCTGGCACAGACTAAAAGCTGTCAGCAACATTTCTACAGCGCAGCATGATGGCAATGGAGAGAAAGGTAAAAATAGGCCTTATTTAAGGGATGTTGGCACAGTGAGGGAACAAGCTTGCCTTTCATCTCTAAAGAGACAGGCTCAAATACTGACTTGGGTAGCACACACAATGAACAGTGGTCTCAGCTTAGTCCCTAGGCAGTGACCTGTCCCATCAACAAAAACACACCAGAAAATTCAGTACAATAAATGGGATCTGCTCCTGAATGGCCTGAGAGCTGGTCAGGCTCAGGCAAACTGAAAGATATGGTTTCACAATATATGCCCACACGAAAAGGATACATTTTCAGAACTATGGGTAGAGTTTCAGACACATGACATCCACTGCCTTTAACAGAGTTGCTCCTGACAAACTTTTATTCCATACATCTCACATTTATGATCACTTAATTAACTCAAAGTTTAAAATACGTGGGGAAGTGGAAGACAGTAATGGATGTACCACCTGGCTGTTCAGGTTTCAAATAACTTAGAATAACTATAGCTTCTCCTTGATGGTTTAAGCCATGCCCTATCCTTCAGTGTATTTACTTCTGCCTCCAATAGAATTTTCATAAAACCATGAAGAACCCTAAAACTCTTGGCAATGAGAACTGTAAGCATCCTGGGGATCTAATATTTCTGTAGCACCTTACACCTCAAGATTTCCAAGTACTTGGCAAACATTTAATATTATAACCAGGTACGTCCATGTTATCATTCCCATTTTACAAATCAAGAAACAGAGAGGGGGATAAAACACTGACAAAATTACACAGCACATATGAGGCAGAAACAGAACCCATGAGTTCTGGCTTTCAGTTCCCTGCTCTAATGATCAGACCACACTGTATCATTCACCATCACATTTATAATACGGCACCTTGATCAGTCTTGAGAATCCTTTGTGGAGGCCTGTAAATAATGTTAAACACAGATCTATAAAATAAATCCTTGTAGACAGCAATTTTCCGGGAAGCCAAAAAATTCACTGAAGGCAGCCTGTGAAGTTTCTCCCACACACTGTGCACTGGAGTTGCTTTTGGCCCAGTCCCTTCCCCCCGCGATTTGGCCTGTACCTTTCTCAGCTCTTCCTCCACTTTTTTATCCACAGGATTGGTGCACACTTTCTTCCAGGTCTGCACTGCAGGCTCTAGCGGCTTAGTCGGGATGTCATCATCATCGAAGTTCACAAAGATGGCATTGTGTGGTCGACGGGCCCTGCTGAGGCCGATCAGGTTCTCACAAGACACCTGGGGATTGTTGTAGCCCTCCCTAAGAAGCAATGCGAAGTATTTGTCATACTTTCTTCCTCCTTCTCTTTTACACTTAGTGGCTTCCACTGAAACGTGGAAATTAAGTTTATTTTCTGGTCTTAGAAAAACTGGTGCTGGGGAATGACATTAGGTAGAATTGCTGAACTAGGTTTCTGAACTAGCCCTTTGCCTCTCAAGATCTAGGGTAGGAAGATATTTGGGCCCCAAGTAAATGTGGATTTGGGTAGTCCAAGCCAGGTCACCATTAAAGACTCCCTTATGGCGTGGTCCAGAGTGAAAAAGTTGAGAATCACTTTTCCAATGAGAAAACTATGATCCATGTCCAATACCCCTAGGACAGAGCTTCCATGTACTTATTTTAACTGAAACAAACCTTACACCAGTGGTCCCCAAACTTTTGAGGGTCTGCGCCCCCCCCTCCCCCCGAGCCAGGAGTGGGGCCGCGGCTTGGGGGAGGCGGGGGGGAATGCAGAAAGAGTCAGGGGACCGAGGCTGGGGCTGGGAACAAAGCCACAACCAGGGGCCGTGGCTGGGGGTGGGAATGGAGCCACGGTGCAGAGCCACACTGAGGCTGGGGACAGGGCCAGGTGTGGGGCCAGGAGCCGGGGCCGCAGCTGGGGGCAGGACCGGAGCAGAGCTGGGGGCGGGGCGGGGCTGGGTGGCACTCCTTACCCGCTCCCCCCCATGGGGGCTGCACGAGCCTGCTGTGCCCCCTGAATGTTCCTCCACGCCCCCCAGGGGTGCATGCCCCATAGTTTGGGGACCTCTGCATTACATTGAGTTAGTCACTCAATCAGAATTTTCAATCCACAAAGGCAGGCTTAGCTTCCACGGGTCTCTACTCTATGTTCCCATTGCTACAGTCATCAAGAGTACAGAGAAACAGAGAGGTGAGGCAATGGAGCAGTTAAAAATGCAATCCGGAGTCCGATCATATTTATTTGCACTTTTTAGCTCAAATGAAGGACAACAGTGAGAAAAATAAAGCTGTTTCTTGTGGGAGACATCACAGATTTCATTTTTATTGATGGCAAAACAAACAAAGTAACAGAAGCAAACAGTTCCAGTGAATGCCACCTCAGCAACACTTGGCATGTGCACTTGCACCACTCTCCATCAACCTCCAGTCCACTGGAAACACATGGAAGCCAGCCAAAAGGCCTAACCGGTACAACTTCACATTACCATGCAGTGTCCAACTCCCAGTCCTAGGAGTGGGAGAAGTGGGAATTTTGTCTCGTGTCTAGATGCAACAGACCTTCAACCCAAAGTTTCATTTGGGAGCCCTCCAAGGGTGCTTGATGAAACAAAAAGCTTTAAAGCAGCTATTAAAATGGGATTTCTCAGTTCACCCACCAAGATTTCTATGGTGGGGAAGAGAGAGAAAGAAGCTGCCAAATCGTCTCAAGCTGCATCTCAACAGTGGGAGAAGAGTGGAAATTTAAAACAAACAAACAAACAAAAACCCTACAAGATTTCTTTTGTTATAGTTTTAGTTTGCGTTTAAAGTGGACAGAAGGCTTTTAGGGAAGAGAATGCACGGGATGGAAAATGTAAACCTGGGTGAGATCATAACTCTTTATAGTTCTGAGGGAAAAACCTATCTAAGGTACTTATACGGCATTCATCAATGTAGTGACAGAGCACCTCACAGTTGGTAATGTATTTTTCCTCACAAACATCTGTGAAGTAGGGAAGTGCTATTATCCCCCTTTTACAGATTGGAAACTGAAACACACAGACAAGTGATTTGCTCAGATCTCACAGGATGTCTGTGCCAGAGTGAGAAATTAACCCAGGTCTCTGGAGTCATAGTCCACAACCTTGACTATGAGGCTATCCTTCCTTTTTCTCAAAACCTTGAATGCCACAAGATGGAAGTCCTCTGCCACAATAAGATTTGAAATCACATTAATACTTTTCCAGTAAGAACCACAATTACATACAATTCTCTAGGATATTGCAGACTATTCTTGATGTTTGTTTTAAGACTGCCTGAAAGCAAAGTGAGGCGAGATTGCAGTGCTATCCACCAGTGCTATTTCCCAAAACATGATCCCATCAATGGCTTTCTCTTACACAGTGCAAGGTTTCTCCACGGGGCTCCTTTGTTCAATCCCCAGTAGGCTAGTGCAGGATTACTTCCCCACAGTATACTTTCTACCCATTTCTTCCTTTTTTTTTTTTAAATCTCTGTGACAATGGCATTTTTTTTCCAAATTCAAAGGAAGTCCACGAAACTCAAACCAGAAACAACTTAATAGGCCACAAGCCCCAACTAAGCAACTAAGCATCCTATGCTTTGGTCATGATCACTGCCTGATACAAACAACATGACCCCCAAGATCATCTAACCCCTTCAATTTTTCTTATAGGCCATTTTGAAAGATCCTTTACTACCGAACCATGTCAGTTATACTACGAGAGGTTTCTTCAGGTAATGAAGCAGGGATATCCTCCCAGTGAACTTGAAAATTCAGATTTTATAAGTGATATGCTGGCCCAGTAAAAGGTTTCTATTATCTATTCATTCAAGAGACAATGTAACTATTTACTACATCACAAGAAAAGGCACTGACCGGTGTTGTACATCTGGCCGATAGAAATAGTCTATAGGGGTATCCAGACGTGAAAAAATAGGTGGGGGGATGTAGAGGGGTAATTCCCTATTGAAGAATTCCTCCTTTTCTGGTTTGAGCATCAAGATCTTGTCATACATAGAGATCTGTTTGCTCTCAGGTCCAGAATGCATTGCCAAGTACTGGAAATCAGACATTCCTATGAGGAAGGAAAAGTCAAGATAAAAAGGTGTGTATCAGAGACAATAATATGCTGCACAATACCCAGTTCTCCTTTCCTCAGACACCTCTGGGAAGATGCTGTTTCCTGCAATGAGTTAAATGGGCTAGGTCAGGAATCAGCAACCTTTGGCACGCGGCTCGTCAGGGAAATCCGCTGGCAGGCTGGGACGATTTGTTTATCTGCAGCGTCTGCAGGTTTAGCCAATTGCAGCTCCCACTGGCCGCGGTTCGCTGTTCCAGGCCAATGGGGGCTGCGGGAAGTGGTGGCCAGCACATCCCTCGGCCTGCGCCGCTTCCCGCAGCCCCCCATTTTCCTGGAACGGCAAACCGTGGACAGTGGGAGCTGCAATCAGACGAACCTATGGACACTGCAGGTAAACAAACTGTCCCGGCCCACCAGCAGATTTCCCTGACGGGCTGCATGCCAAAGGTTGCCGATTCCTCGGCTAGGTGTTAATTCACATACGGGAAGCAGCACCCTGGTGATAGTGCATTCATAAAAGCACTCTGGAAGCCTTGTCCTACTTTCATTTTTTAAGCATAATACTTTATATTTCCTTATCTTAAACACCTGCCAAGCAGTTAACTAAAGGTTAAAAACAATAATACATTACTGTCCATGAAAATACAACTTTTCCCCTTTATCCTGTATAGGTGCATCCATTATAAAACATGTTGGATTATAGTATAACCTAATACAGCACCACAGAGGACGTGTTATTAAGTCACAATACAGAAGGGGGATGGTATCAAATCCAGGTCACACATTGAGTTCCCTAGATACCAATGTTGTACGGCTGACATGCAGGGTTTTCTGAACACACTGTTTGTTGGACTCAAGCAAGAGGGAGCACTGCCCTTTTCCCACCAGAACTGCTAGTCACTACTCCACACACATAGGCAGATCAAATTACTACCTTGAAATTTGTAAACAGTGGAGACAACCCCAAGAACTTCCATTTCAAACTTGACTTCCTGTTGGGTTTCTCCTTCAGCTTCCACCTGCTTCCTTCTGATCTTCCTCTTTACCTTGAACAGCATGGAGGAGGTAGGAAAGCGGTTGGCACACACAGGATGGCAGTAGGGATCCTTGGGGCGGAAGTACAACTCGAGCCTTTTTCCAGGGTCGGCATATATCTACATTACCAGGAGCATAAGCACTTTTCAACATCAAATTTGTCCCTCCAAAAAAGCCAACTAAATTTTCCTCTGCATCATGCCCTCCCCATCCACCTTGAAACCAAAATGCTATCCCTATCTTCCCTTAGTGACCATCACCTCCTTTCCATGGGGCACCAGCCCAGAGCAAGTCTCTTTACCCCAGAGAACCACAGATTCTCACCCTCTTATTTAGGGCATTTCCCTCCAATTACAGTCTATCTAGTACCCCTAGCTGAGCCCCACTCTAATCCCAACACACACCTTATGGGATCACCCACAGCAAGAGAGCTCGCTGAACTGGATCATCCACCCTTACTCAGAACTCTAGACTCATAGATTCATAGATTCTAGGACTGGAAGGGACCTCGAGAGGTCATCGAGTCCAGTCCCCTGCCTGCATGGCAGGACCAAATACTGTCTAGACCATCCCTGATAGACATTTATCTAACCTACTCTTAAATATCTCCAGAGATGGAGATTCCACAACCTCCCTAGGCAACCTCCCTCTTCTCAGGGCTCCCTTTATCCACGACAGACACCTTCACCGCCCCCCCCCGAAGTTAACATCTCCCTCTGCTTCCCTTGGATAGCCCCCATTCTCCTTCCTCTTGAGGTCCCTTTAACCAGGACACCTCCCACCTTCTAAGAAATCCTAGGCCCTTCTCACTGGAACCCAGATAACTCTTACCAAGAACACCCCGCTCCCCAGCGCACCCCAACCCCCTCCCTGGGATTTACTGGGACAATCCCTCCCCCGGGAAGCCCTTAGATCCATCCCCACTTTACCCCAGATGACCCGTACCCAGGAAACCCGCCTGCAACCAGCCAGGAAAGCCCCCTCCCCCCCAGGAAGCCTGGTTACCCGGAGCTCGCCCTCCCCCGGGGGCTCCCTTACCCGGGACACCCCCTCTTCTCCTCCCAGAGTCTGCAGCATCTTGCCCACGTCGCGCACCAGGCCCGGGTACTCCACGCACACCAGCCGCGGGCCGCGAGGCAGCTCCAGCACGGCCGAGCCCTGCTCCCCGCCTGCCCCGGCCGCCATCTCCCCCCGCCCGGCCGCGCCTCCGCCGCCTGATTCTGCGACCCCCTCGGGGTCCGCTCCCCAATGCGCTCCCCCAGCCGCTGCAGCGCCAAGGTTCCGGGGAAGAACGGTTCCCGTCACAACAACCTGTCCCCAGCCAGACGGCGAGGGGGCGAGGTGGGGGAACAGCGCCCCCTTGAACAGCCTGCCTCTTGACATTCAATAGCTTCCCAGCCCCCTCTCCCAAGGGCTTTGTGGCTCCAACAAGGCCTGACAGCCTTTCTGTGGCTCCCACCCAAATCAGCCCGTCACCCCACCAGGTTTGTGTGAGTCCTCCTGCTCCAGCCCCTTCATTGTGCCTCTTCCACTTCTCCACAGCTCTGAGACCATTAACTAGCTTCCCTCCCACAGTGCCCTTGCTTTCACCCTCAAATCCTCAGCCCGTTGCCTGAAGTCCTGCGTGCGGCTCCCACAGGCGCACCTCAGCCTGTAGCCTCCACGCCCTTGTGTGGCATCCCCCAAACCTGTACAGTTTACAACTTACTCGCTGCTCTTCCATTCAGGTTCTTATTCCATCCCTATTATTGCGGTATCTGGGTGCCTTCCAATGATGCACTGAGTAACATGGCTAGCCTTCCGTGTAGTTCCTTTGCCAAGGATCCAGGAGCGGGAAAGAGGCACAGAGCAATGGAGTAACTTGCCCCAGGTCACACAGCAGATCCATGGTAGAGGACAGAACAGAACCTGTGTCTTCTGGCTATCAGGTCAGTGCCCCATTTATTGTACCACATTGTCCTCCTTTGTTTTCCTTTTAGTATTGATAATGAACCTGGATATCTGTTGTTTTGTTGTTGTTGTTGTTGTTTTTTGGGGGGGGGGTGTACTGATGTAAATTATGGAGAAAGCCTAAGGTACACAGGTAGATAGAACCTATCATTTTAAAAAAATGTTCTTATAGAATCATTGGGCCTGATTTTACTCTGTTTTTGCTGATTTAAATCAGAAGTAACTCCACAGCAGTGAGTGGAGTTACACATAAGACAGATGTACATGACAGCAGAATCAAGCCGGTTCTATTTTAATTTATATCTAGTGTTTCGTTGTTTTACACTTCTTACATTTATTTTGTTGTTTTTTTAATTGTTTGCTTTTTTGTTGTTGCAGCTGTAGTTAATTGTTTTGTGCTACACCCAGAGAACCTTGGTAGAGGGTGGAAGTAGTATAGCCGATACCAAATGTTCAAAAGTCATGAATCAGGACACCCAAAATCATGAGATTATTTTACAAATCATGAGATTTATAGTAAATAATTAATTTGGAGTTGTTTTTATATACTTTCTGTGTTTTGAGCTTTCAGGATATTCCAGAATCACATTTCTAAGCTTTTCTCTGCAACCATTAAGGTTAGAAACTGGCTTTTTTTTTTTTAAATGAAAGCTCAGATTTGAAATAGTCCCTTGTTTCTGGGAACTGGGGCTTTAAGGAGTACACTAATTATCGTGAAACTCAAGATGATATCGTGCAAGTTGGCAACATTGCAACTGATAAATAAAACAATCATCATTTCCTATTACACATTATGTATTGAAAGAGTTCTTGCAATAGTTGCCGATTAGAGAAGCAAGGTGGGTGAGGTAATATCTTTTACTGGGCCGACTTCTGTTGGTGAGAGAGACAAACTTTCGAGCTTACACAGAGCTCTTCTTCAGCTCTGGGAAATGTACACAGAATGTCACAGCTAAATAAGAGGTGGAACAGATTGTTTAGCATAAGTAGGGTTCAAGGTTAATGGTCCCTAGAAATACGTGTTAATTACTCATGCTAAACAATCTGTTCCACCCTGTATTTAGCTGTGACGCTCTGTGTCGATTTCCCAGAGCTGAAGAAGAGCTCTGTGTAAGCTCGAAAGCTTGTCTCTCTCACCAAAAGAAGTTGGTTCCAATAAAAGTTATTACCTCACCTACCTTGTCTCTCTAGTATCCTGGGATCGACAGGGCAACACCATTGCATACAATTGTTGCTGATATTCATCTGACCTACAGCAGGGGGCGCATTGGGACAGAATTCAGCTGACAGCAGCACTATGGTTTGTTAATCCAACAGGGTGTTGTGATCATTTAGAAAAAGATTTAGATGTCAATAATTACCTGGGTGAGCACAATAGGAATTCAGTGTTCGCCATGATAGAGACACCTGTTTTTAAGTGAATATTTCAGAAAGAATTAACATCTTTCAAAAATAAAATACTCTAGAGTTGCCGGGGAGTCTCATCATCTGCACTGATTCAGATACCTGGAGACATGGAAGAACTTGCAGCCCTGTGGCTAGGTTTGGTATTTGCCACCTATCCACTTTTCCATCCTTCACTCTTATGCCAGCTCTCCCTATCTATTAGCATGGTGGCTTTCACTCCATTTGAAGGAAAAACACATGGGTGGACCATGACTCTGATCCTTTCAGGTCAGTGGGAGCTGCAACCACTTATGCCAGGGCTGAGTATGTCCTCTAAGAATACCAAAGATGCTGTTGATGTGACAGCCAGTAAAAGAGACTCAAGGAGCATTGGTGTTTCCCCACCTCTCTATCCCACATTTCCTCTGCTCCTCCAACCCGAGGTAGGGCAAGTACAGATGTGTCAGTTCTCTGCTAGCTGAGGGGGTGAAGAGCTTGTTGCATGAAGTACCCAGTTCAAATATTGTGAGCTGGATCAGCAGTCTCATATGGGTGACTTATTTTCTGTTGTACACATGGGTATGAGATACTTAGGTTCCCAATAGTCAGTTACACTCATGTTCAGCCCTGTTCTTATCTCATTAACCGTCACCCAGGCTATAGTGTTGAAGAATGAATACTTGCCACAATAATACATTTCCAAGCTCTAAGGCAATGTGTGACTTTAACGGGTTTCTAATATGCGCTGGTGTACAGGTGAGGTATGGAGTGGATAGGACTATGGCAAGTTAGGTCAGTTGTTCTGATCAGCAGTACCCCATGACCAGTACACAGATCTTGGGTTTCCTCTTGCTTACACTGGTGTAAATAAGGAAGAGTTATGTTGGTGTGAAACTGGTGTGAGAGCAGAATTAACGTTCATAGTTTTCATCCTCCAGTATACACAAACACACACACTCACAACTTGACATCACAAATTCTTGAGCAACTTTTTAATTTTTTTTAATTAATATTAATTAATTAATGGAGATATCCCATCTCCTAGAACTGGAAGGGACCTTGAAAGGTCATCAAGTCCAGCCCCCTGCCTTCACTAGCAGGACCAAGTACTGATTTTGCCCCAGATCCCCAAGTGGCCCCCTCAAGGATTGAACTCACAACCCTGGGTTTAGCAGGCCAATGCTCAAACCTGGTTTTCTGGCTTTCCTTCTATGTCTTCATTTTGTGTTTGTGTTTCTGTCTTGTGTATAGCTATATCTTGGAGTGTGGCAGACCTCAGGGGGAATTGCCCATGCTGCAGGAAAGGAGGGACTTGTGAATACTAAATATGAACTGGGAAACCAGCACATCCCTCGGCCCACGCCGCTTCCCGCAGCCCCCATTGGCCTGGAACGGTGAACCGCAGCCAGTGGGAGCTGCAATTGGCTGAACCCGCGGATGCTGCAGGTAAACAAACAGTCTCGGCCCGCCAGCGGATATCCCTGACGGGCCGCGTGCCAAAGGTTGCCGATCCCTGTCCTAGATCATCAAATATGGGCAATATAGATCTCTTCCTATAAAAGGCACTATCCAACTGGGTCATTAAAGATTCCATGGGATTTTTTTTAAAAGTAGAGGGTCTTTAACAGTTATGTCCTGGTCAAATTCCAGTTTTGGAAGTTACATTTTTTCTATCTAAACTCCTATTGCGGTTTCTTTTTCATTTTCTCTTCTGTTGTGTAGTATTGCTTTGAACTGTTAAGCAGCTGCCACATTCCACTCCAGAGGTGGCTGCCTTTTAGTGGAGGGTGAAATGGTTGCTGAACAAGATTTTGTAAAGTAAATAGTGATGCTCGGTGCCCAACTTGAGGTGCCTGATTTTCCAAGAAGAGCTGCTCCACACTTTCTGAAAACCCAGCCCATTTTTGGTGTCTCACCTTGGGCACTCAGACTTTTGAAAATCATGGCCAGTATTTTTTTATTAGTATTAACAACAGAAAATACTTTTGAAAATAGCTTGCATGATAGAATGGGTATCATATTATAATATTTAACAGATTGGACCAAATTCTGCTCTCACTTACAGTCATGAAAATCGAGAGTAACCCCATTGACCCCAGCAGTTACACCAGCACAACTGAGAGCAGCATGTGCCCCATTTCCTCCCACACTTCTGCATTGTATTTTATTGCTAGCAAGCTCAGCATTTGAAGGTATTATCAGTTCAAGTTCTTAGCGTGTTTTCATGTGGTTTTTTATTAGACAAAAACAAAATAAAACAAAGAAAGTCTTCGTAAGTCCTGCCAGTCGCGGGCCACGTGACTCTGCCGCCCTTTATCTCCCTCTTTGTGCCACACTTTCCCCCGCTCATCTTGGTAATCTGACATTTTGATTTGTTCACTTATATGCTTGTTTTTCTCCTGTAAGAAGATTTGCTGAATCATCAAGGAGGAGGCAGGGGCACAGGAGGCAGCTGGCAGGCAGTGATAAAACCGCGGCCACATCCAGCCTCTAGGTTTTGCCAGTGACAACCCGTCAGTTTAAGGCCTGAGTCACATTCAATTTCTGGGCTAAGATTGCTGGGGACACTGGGATTGAAGGAGTGGGGCAAAGGAAGAAATTCCCCCAAATTTAAATTATTGACTTTGACAGCTATTATTTATTATTGTTATTAATAATAATAATTTGTATTTTTATTACCATGGGCCCAGAGCCCCAAAGGTATTGAGGCACCTAGTTCCCATTGAAATCAATGGAACGTAAGCACCTAAATCACTTTTGAGTATCTGAGCCGAAGCGCCTAGGAATCCCAGACATGGACCAGGACCCCATTGTGCTAGCACTGTACAAACACAAAACAACCAGGAGGCCTCATGTTACCTCTCCTTGAAGCTTACAATGATTCCTATGACAAGGTGAGGATGGATTGCCATTAAAGGCTAAGTCGTGCTTACTAACATGTGTGGTCCCATTGATTTCAGTGGGATTACTTGTGTAAGGCAGGCAGGATGTAGCTTTAAATTTTTAAAGATGTCAAGTAGCTGTTTTTAGACAATACAGTGGCTAAGCTTATCATGTGCTGAGGCTTCCAGACATTCATGTTTCTGCTTATTTTAATCTTGTATTTTGAGAGAATGCACCAAACTCAGGTGATGCAACTCCACTGACGTGAAGAGCGTTGCACATGCTCACATTACAACAAGCCTGAATGCGTCCTAGAATGTCTAATGGTGATTACCAGGGTCTGGGAGGTCGGATGCCTGGGTTCGGTGTTCAGCTGTGTTACTTAGATTGGACAAGTCACTTAATTTATCTGTGCCTCACTTTCCTTGTCTGTAAAATGGGACTAATAAAATGCATCTATCTTTGTAAAGTACTTTGAGATCTTCAGTTAGAAGGTGCTATGTAAATACAAAGTATTATTATCCCTGACTCTCTCCAGAGTCATTTATTCACCACCTTTATGATGTTATCCACTAGGCATTTTTAGGCAGGCAGCCTCCTGCATTTGATCTATCTATCTATCTATCTATCTACCTTTATGTAGAATCAGCCTCAACTTTCCTATACATAACTTCTGTGAAACCAAAGGCTGAAATCTCACTAGTCAGCTCTGCTTTCCAGCTGTTTATTTAATGTGCTGTAAACTGAGATCAGTGTAGATTTATGTGTGGGCATCCTTCAGATAAGACCTTAAAAATAAGGGGTCCCTAAAGATTGAAAGGCAGTTTTCCTAAGCTGAGGGTTTAGGGTTTTACATTGGGGTTCTTAGCCAAAAATCCCTCTGGGAGGAAAGATGATCATCTGATCAGTATGCAAGACTAGAAGTCACCAGATCTGAGGTCTAGTCTTAGCTCTGCAGCAGAGTTCCTATATGGCTTTGGGCGAGTAACTTAGGGCCAAAAATTCAAACCTGGCTGGCTAAAGTTGGGCACTGAAATAAGTGGCCTGAGTTCTAGAGGTGCTGAGCACATGACACACCAAGTGTGGCTGCATTTCAGTGGTGCTGCCTGCAATTTCAAAAGCAAGAAAGAATTTGGGAAGCTCTTTGGGATCCTTTGTGATGCCAGGTGCTATCTCAACATCAGATTATTGTGTAGGTGAAATAATAGTATCTAGTCTTATATAGCGTTTTTCACCCAGAGATCTCTGTAACAGGGTGGCCTGCCCCTGTAAGGGCCAGCAGGTCTTGGGTCTGCCAGTCCTGTCCCATTCACCCTGCCCTGCTACATCTGCATTGGGTGTGGGACTTAAAAGGAGCTCATGTAAGTGCCACCGAGACTCCAGCTAGGGAGTGATAGGAAGGACAGAAGCCTGGAGCTGCAGATGAGTATTGAGGGAACAAGACTGCTTTCTGCAGTGAGTAAAGGAACAGAACCCTGTTCTGGGGAGGAGGGTTGGGACGCCTGACTCAAGGGGAGGAAAAACTGCAATCTGGTGTTGGGTCCTGGAGAGTTAGTGTGTTAAGGGCTAAATAAACTGGACCTCAGAAGGGGAGAGTTTTAATTGCCATTGGACTGTGAGGTGGAGTTCTTGTGGAACTTTATAGGGAGGGAAACTGAGGCAGGGCACTGCAGAGCTACCCCAGGCCACCAGGGGATGCTTGGGAGGCAGTTGCCAAATTACAATCTCAGAGCACTCTACAAAGGAGTATCATTGTCCTGATTTTACAGATGGGGAAACTGAGGCACGGTGGGGAAGTGATTTGCCCAAGGTCACTCAGGAGACCAATGGTAGAGCCAGGAATAGAACCTACGTTTCTTGAGTGCCAGGCCTGTGCTCTGTGGACTAGGCTGCACTGCCTCTGAATGCAGCTGAAGTTCTTGTAACTCCCGCTTTCAAGGGTTATTGAATGGCAGCTCTTGAACCTGACTGACTTGCAGTCAGGCTGGTGCAGGCTGGATCAAAATCAATGGCCGGCTGCAGCAGAGGATGATTGACATGCTGACTCACCAGGCCCCCCTGCCTTTCAGGATGTGGCCCCTTCAGGAATAGTAATGCTCCAGTCTCTTGACTTCCTAGTCCCCATGTGAGGCAAAAGATAGCTTCTATTTTATAAAGGGAAGAAACCAGCAGGCTTGGCCACTGCCCAAAATCCTGTTAAAGTTCCTAATATAGAAGGACCTGGGAAGCGAGATAAGTCCTGTTTTTAAATGATCCAGTAGGGAGCCAAAATCCAGGGGGTGGTGGTGGTGGGTTTATTTGTTTGTTTTTTGTCATTTTCATTGATGAAGCCTTTGAAACTCAGAAGGGCATTGACAGAAGTTGGGAATGGATCTGAGGCGCTTTAGAGCCAGCCTCAGCCTTCTAGAGGCATGAAGGGATTGGACAGTGCAGGGGGCTGGTAATGGGCTGGAGAGCAGTAGATTATGGGATGGAACAAAGAGGGCTGTGGGAATTTGATCCCAACGTCTCTTAGTTCCCCGAGAGGAGTGAGGGTATCCTTCCCCCAAAGTGGCATGGCAGATAGTGGCACAGAGGACACTGGGATGCCTACCCACTGTTTCATTAGCAAAGAGTGAACCTGAATGCAGGTTAAGTTGAACAAATGGAACTTTATTAAACCCTGTGCACTGCTCTGTCCATGTGACTGAGGTGCTTCCAGTCTAACCTAACCCATTCCATTCCAGTCAGTCCCTCCATGAAACATAGGCCCTCAGACTCCAGTTTCACTGATCGTGATACATTCCTGTTGCAACACTTCTTTTGCTGATACAATCTCATGCTGCGTGGACACAGTGCATGGACAGAAGCAACCAAGTGTGACTGCACTTTGCCAAAAAAGTTTTATAAGTAGCATTATGCTGGCAGCACTATGCCTGCAGAAATATTGCCAGTAAAACTTTCTAGTGGAGTCTGGACAAGCCCTAGATCATCCGCTTGAATGCAGCTTAAGAGCCAGAGCATGGCTGGTTCTGATGCAGGGTGAGAGCCTGCAGGTATGCAAGGCTCTGTCACAATCACAATCCTTGCAGAAATGTATAAGAACATAAGAATGGCCATACTGGGTCAGACCAACGGTCAATGCAGCCCGGTATCCTCTCTTCCAACAGTAGATGCGTCAGAGGGAGTGAACAGAACAAAACAGGGTGATCCATCCCCTGTAATCTAGTCCCCCCAAATGGGAGTGCTTCTTCTAGGTGCTTGCCCCAGTGATGTACAGCACCCCGAAGGGGGTGAGGAGGGGTTATAATGGTTCTTTCAGTCCATGGCCTCTCTGCTGAGGCTGCCATCAAAGGGGCCACAATGGTGCTTATCTGTGTGTGGCCCATATTATTACTTCTGTTCAATACAAAACCCACAATGGGCCAGATTTTGCATTCACTCAGCCCTCTGTACACTGTGCTGGGAGTGTAAAATGAGTGGAAATGTAATTTGCTTATTGGGCCTTTGGCTCTGCTGGCTATAAATGCCATCTACTCCTAAACTCAGGTGCCTTCATACTGCTACAGTGGCGTAAAGGGGTGTAAATGGGTATCTGGCCCAATTGCTGAGCTGGGGGCTTTTTGTTTCTCTCTGATTCCCCTCCCTTATTTTCTTCTTTTATAAGTCCCCCCTACCTCCCAAGGAAATTATACGCAAAACCCCACATTAATGCTGCATTGAAGTCTCAGATTTGACCCCCAAAATGGCAGGAAAGCTAATGTCCCAAAACAAATGTTTTCTCAGCCACATTGCATAGGTAGTCTGCTCAATAACTGGCTGGGCTATTTGCTGGAAATCTGAATGTACACTGCTGGCAAGGCTCCTGTTAGAACCTTAACCTTTGCATTTCCTGGAGATTTCATGCTCAAATTTGCAACTTTCCTGTTGCATTTAACATAGTTATTTGCATGGAATAGGTCTGTCTGTTGAGGCCTGTTTGGGCTTGACAGTCTTTTCCTGCCAATCTGTCTGTTGTTCAGATGAAGTGGTTGGAAAGCACGCTCTTTCTCCAGCCCGCTCTTTCGTTCAGACGCTCTGATAAGGCATGGGCTGTCCTATCTCGCAGCAGGAGCTGTTCCTCCTCCCTAACAGGCCCGCTTTGCTGGCTGACAGTTAGCAGCCGGCAGTGCTTGATAAACTTATCAGACAAAAGCTGAGCTCGATGCATGCTAAGCTCCTCCCCAGCCTCAGATTTCCCCACTCCTGCTCTCCCTATGCTTGCTTCTCTTGCTCTCCTGCCCTTCCTGACTGGCAAGATGAATGCTTCTAGGTCACCAGTTCAAAACCAGCCCCAGGGCCAGAATAGCAGATATTTGCCTTTAAACTGCTCCTTGAAAATGAAATCGTCAGTGAAACCAGACTGTGACAGGATGATTCTTAGGCTTAATGTCCTGCTTGGTATCTGTCCTTGGGATGTTATTCACAGTTGCACATACCGTTGATGGTCTGGTTCAGGGGTAGGCAACCTATGGCAGGCATGCCGCAGGCGGCACACGAGCTGATTTTCAATGGCACTCACACTGCCCGGGTCCCGACCACCGGTCCGGGGGGCTCTGCACTTTAATTTAATTTTAAATGAAGCTTCTTAAACATTTTAAAAACCTAATTTACTTTACATACAACAATAGTTTAGTTATATATTATAGAGTTATAGAAAGAGACCTTCTAAAAACATTAATATGTATGACTGGCACGCAAAACCTTAAATCAGAGTGAATAAATGAAGACTCGGCACACCACTTCTGAAAGGTTGCCGACCCCTGGTCTGGTTTGTCCTTTCTCTTTATTCTTCCTGTCTCTTGGGTGTGTTGGGGGATTATTATAGTGCTGGGATTTGTGTGTCTGTTTAGGATGATATTCTCTTTCATCCTCTGATTGTTCTGGAATTAGATTGCTTTGCAGAGTTATTTTTCTAATTAACTATTTGTATTCCAATAATGCCTAGAGGGCACAACTGAGATCAGAGCCTCATTGTGTGGGGCGCTGTTTATATAAATCAGTGGTCCCCAACGCGGTGCCTGGGGCGCCATGGCGCCCGCTGGGGCATCTATGTGCGTCCGCATACTGGCCGGCGGACGCGCATCCGCCGAAATGCCGCCGACAAGCAGCGTCATCCAGAGGCATCACCGCCAAAATGCTGCCGAAAACTGGATGACGCTGCTTGTCAGCGGCGACACCTATTGACGTTGCCGCTTCTCGGCGGCATTTCGGCGGATGCTCGTCCGCCGGCCACGGTCCGCGGTGGCTCGTCGTCTGGCACCCGCCAGACGAAAAAGGTTGGGGACCACTGATATAAATAATGAGAGTCAGTGTCTGCCCTGAAGATCTTACAATCTAAGTAGATAGAGCAGACAAAAGGTAGGAGAAAGGAGGTATTCTCTCCATTTTACAGATGGAGAACTGAGGCTCAAGGATTAAGGGACAGGTTTTAAAATGTGGGTGCTGAGCAATTATGAAAATGTGAACTAAGAGATTTGCCCAAGGACACATAGGAAATCAGTGCCAGAACTCTTGAGCCCCAGCCTGGGCACAAGACCAATCTTTCTGAATACACTGACTCATGATATGTTAGAGTGCCCTTGTGCAGTAACTCTGCTGTTGTCTCAGGCCTTGTCTACACAGTAAATTGACCATCATAGCTATTCTGGTATAATTTAACTATTCCACAATAATTCTCCCTTGTGGACTCTGTTCCAGAATAAAAGTAATTACTCTGTGAGTGGAGTAATTATTTCTGAATGAAAGATTCTCTTATTTTGGAATAGAGTGTCCATATGTGGAGCTATTGTGGAACAGCTAAATTATACCTGAATAGCTTTTCTGGAATAGTTTCTTCACAGATATGCTGGTCAACTTCCCCTCTGTAGTCAAGGCCTTAATAATAGGAAGGAATCTTTATTAAACTAACGGAGAACATGTTTCTGCAGCTGTATTGTGAGACTGACTAATGTCCTGAGGCTTCCGTTTGTGTCCTCTGCTTAGAGGGTAGAGCGGTGACATGCTGATCCCTGTGAGCTGAGAGACGCTGGGATGCAGCACTTGCAGAGAGGTAGGGATAGGGGCTGGGAAATTGGGCTTATTTGTTTTCCCTTTCAATGAAAACACTTTCTCCTAACCACAGCTCAGAAGGGAGACGACAGCACTTGGCAAACAAACTCCTCTGAAAGCTGCGCTTGCTGGACATGCTTAGGCTGTTTCTGAAGAGTGTGTGGCTTGCTTCTGCCCTGCCCTGCCCCAGAAGCAGCCATTTTGCTTAGTGAGTGTCTGTCTGCTACTCAGAGGCCTCACCTGCACTAGGAGAACAGATGGTGCTAGAACATGTGATAGATAACCAATACGAGTAAAATCCTAGTAGAGATAAGGCATCTTGTAGTTTTCACCTGAGTTAGCATAAATCAGGTTAAAGACATGGGGCAGCTTTTTTACACGTAAAATACTACATCGATACAGCTGCATGAGTGCAGCTGCGCTGCTGTAGCACTTAAGTGAAGATGCTCCTACGCCAGTGGTTCCCAAAGTGGGGTTCGCGAACCCCTGGGGGTTCGCAGGACATTTCAGGGGGTTCGGGAGAAAAATTTCATTAATGGCGGCCAGAGGACTCTGCTGGGACCCAGTTGCAGGGCAGACAGCCCGAGCCCCAGGGAGAGCGGGGCCGGGCAGTTTGAGCAGGCAGCCCGAGCCCTCCCCTGTCAGCCAGGGAGCCGGCAGCCTGAGCCCCGTCGGCAGCCCGAGCCCTCCCCTGTCAGCGGGGGAGCCGGCAGCCTGAGCCCCGTCGGCAGCCTGAGCCCTCCCCTGTCAGCCAGGGAGCCAGCAGCCCGAGCCCCAGGGAGAGTGGGGCTGGGCAGTTTGATCCAGCAGCCCGGACCCTCCTCTGTCAGCCAGGGAGCTGGCAGCCCGAGCCTTGGGGAGAGCGGGCAGTTTGAGTCGGCAGCCCCAGCCCTCCTCTGTCAGCGGGGGAGCCGGCAGCCCGAGCCCCAGGGAGAGCGGGGCCAGGCAGTTGGGGCAGGCAGCCCGAGTCCCGGCGGTCAGTGGGGGAGCCGGCAGCCCGAGCCACAGCGCTCCGCGCAGGGATGGCAGCCTGAGCCCCAGGGAGAGCGGGGCCGGGCAATTGGGGCCAGCAGCCCGAGCCCTGCCCCCGTCAGCGGGGGAGCCGACAGCCTGAACCCCAGCGCTCTGCGCGGGGCTGGCAGCCCGAGCCCCAAGGAGAGCGGGGCCGGGCAGTAGGGGCTGGCAGCCTGAGCCCCGCCCCCGTCAGCGGGCGAGCCGGCAGCCCGAACCCCAGCCCGAGCCCCAGGAATTTGCCAAATCTCATCTAAAGCCAGAACCACAGCCCTCCTTGTTACCACCAGCCACAACCTCACCCGAAACTAGAGGTGGGTGAAAAATACCAAGCATTTTTCACAGAAAGTTTTGAATTTTTTTCACATTTTTCAAAATTCTCCAAGAAAAATTTACAAAAAACTGAAACGGAAAAATGGTCCATTTTCAAAAACTGAAACATTTTTCTGATTTTTGAAAACCAAAAATGAATTTATTTTTATTCTAAACCATTTTTTTTAAACAAAAGCCAAAAAAACATTTTACAGAAACATCTTTGGTTTCTGTTTTTTCTATGTTCGTTAAAAAAAGTTTCAATTAAAAATATTTTTCAGAGGTTCATAGATTCCGGGGCCCAGGAATTGGGGCATCCATCACACTGAGGAAATTTAAACTTAAATCCCTGAAAATATTCATTTTTAGGAGGGGGTTCACGAGATTTCACAATTTAGTGAAAGGGGTTCGCGGGCTGTTAAAGTTTGGGAACCACTGTCCTACGCTGACAGGAAAGCTTCTCTCGTCAGCGTAGTTAATCCACCTCTGCGAGAGGCGGTCGCTATGTGGACAGGAGAAGCTCTCCCCTCAACATAGCACTGTCTACACGGGGGGGTTAGGTCAGTATAACTACCTTGCTCAGGGTATGTGGATTTTTACACCCCAGAGGGACGTAGTTACACCGATATAGGTCTGTAATGTAGACCTGGCCTAGGCCTCCCCATAGTCTTTCAAGAGGCTCTGATTCAGGAGAGGACTTAAGCAAGTCTGTTTCTATTCATAGCAACACTAATCCGCTGTCCTGAACAGAGCTGCTTTCCTGAAACTGGCACAGATTTTGGTTCTCATCAACACCCTCCAACCCCACTTACTAAAGCTTTTTTTTTTTTTTGCTGGCACTCCCCTGGGAGAGCATTCCTCTCCCCTTCCTCTCCCCCCAGCTCTTCCCAGTTTTGATCATTCCAGGTCCAGGCTATGTCCAGATAGATCCATGATCAATAGCATGTTGCTGGGGTGGAGCCCTCTATGCCTGAAGGCTGCTGGGAGCATACACCCCCCCCTCCTTCTGGCAGCTGCCTGGGGGGATTGCTTTGCATGGCCCTCATTTGCTAAACAAAACAGTCCAAATACCAAGATTTTTTCTTCCAATAAAGGAATTAAGGTGTTGGGGGAGAGACGTGGGAGGGGGGAAGGGAGGGCTCAGCGAGGAGCAAAAACAATCAGCTCTTTCTTCAGCCACAAAGATTAGTTGAGATTTTTTGTTTTGTTATCTGGTTTCTTGATTGACTGCCCAGAATGTTTTGATGCTGGGATAGATGGTGGGAAGGGGGCTATGTTCAGAGCGGTCAAAATTGGGAAGGATTTGCATGTTTGGGGAACAAGGGGGCAGGTGTGTCCGAATCTGATGACACAAGTGGCCTGATCCTGTAGGGTACTCAGCACCACCAACTACCCGCTAAATCAGCTCAGCACCCCCAGGTTTGGATTAAGCATGAGCCAAAGGGAAGCCCTTTACAACAAAGCCTAGCCCATAGGCTAACTGACTTCTCGAAAGAGGCTGTATTGCGCCTACAGGCCTCCTCCCGGTCTTGTGCCCATGATCTGTTCTCTGCTGACCGGTCTCCCTCCAGAATTCTGACCTGAAGGCTCTTCCACCAGCCCTGTGCAGTGTGGTGTGTGTGTAGGCACAACTGCTTCCTTCCTCTCTCCCTCTCTCCCTCCCTCCCTCCTTCAGGTGAATTTCAAAAGTTTCAGGCGAGCAGATTAAAGTGTGAAATTGTGCAAAGGAGAATCACTTAGCTCCATAGTGCTGCAGCTATGGGCCTTTTGCTTTTCTTCTTCCTTTCCCTTTCCTTTCAAAAAAACCACAGGGAAATGAAATGCAAAAAGCTCTGTAGAGTGCACTGACATAGTCAGCTCAGGTGTGTGGGAAGTGTAACAGGGCTCCCACTGGACAGAGGAGCCTTTTTGTGATGGGAAAGACGAGGACAACAGAACTGTGACTTCTGAACAAGCAGTGTAACATGACAGGGTGCGTAGGGCTGTGCCGCACACTCAGGTCTTGAGTGTGCTGTGAAGCCTGGTGGGTTGGCCTGAAACGCACGGCTGCGCTTAGAACGCTGGTTATTTCGTTGTGGCTGTGACTCAGGATTCCCCACCCCCGTCCCCCTGATCTCATAACCCCATGCAGTTTGGAGACCTGGTTGGGTAACTGGATCCCTTCCTCAAGAGGAGCCATGTTATGAGATAAGAGCAACTTACATGTTGACCCCAGTCTGGGGCCTCTCAGACCCCTTCTCACAGGGATGAGCCTAGATTCTCAGGGATCTTGTGAGGAAAGACCTGCAGGGCTCTGCCCAGTTTCCTCCTGGCCTGTGATTAAGCTCTCCCCTCAAACTCCACGTACCTATGAAACCTCCTTGGCCACCACCCAAGAACCAAGGCTTTAGGGAAGTGTAGAAGCCAGGAGCACCACACGCAAAGCGGGGATGGGAACCAGTTTGGAAAAGGTCCCCTGCACTCATTGCGTGGAATGGAGGCTGAGCAGGAATCAGGGAATGCAGGATGCGGAGGAAATGGCCAGTGTCACTAGAGCTGTCCACTGTTTGGTGACAGGGAGCAGTGCCTGGCCCTACCCCAGGTATACTGTTACCCTAGGTGAAGAATAGCTGTGGTATCTCAGCCCCCAACCCAACAAGTTCTATCCCTTCCCCCTTTCCCAGGTCACCTTCCATTTCTTCCCTTCCGTTTCTGCCAGCTGGCCTCATTCCACCACCCATGCTCCTAGAGATGTGCTCCGAGACGTCTGGGCATGGGGAGGCTTCTGGGTCAGGCCGACCCTTCTCCTGTTGCATTTGATCTGCAGCTGAGCTCTCGGTGCATCTTTCTGCAGTGAGTAAAGGAACAGAAGTGAAATCTTCTGGCCACATTGCTGCTTTCAGTAGTGGAACGCCTGAGTGTCATAGTACCCCTAAAAGGTGTTTCTCTAGAGGCTGCCTGTCCAGCCTGTGCCTAAGTCAGCCTTGCATCAGATGAGACTCTAAGATATACAGGGCTCATGTGACCACATAATTAGCATAAATGTAGGGCTGCCATTGCTTACTCTAGTCTAACAACTCTTCAGTTATCCAGTCAGCTCAGTGATACCAGGGCTGCTGCCGTCACCATGTACCCTAGGGTACAAGGCAAAAGAAATGACTGAAGCGGGTGAGTGGCTCTTTGGTTCGAAGGAAAGAAGTTGTCTGCAGAGGCAGGGATTCAGGAGAGGAGATACCAGCCCCCTCCCCCAAGCAGCGACTCTGCCATCCCATGGAAATCAGTGATAACAATGGAAATGTCCCAGACACAGCAGCTGTTGTTTGCTAGCGCTTGGAAGAACCAGCTGTCTGATTTGTTTTTATGAGTGGTTTTACAGGTGCTCTTTGGTGTAGCTTCTATTCAGGCCACGCCAGCATTGCAGTGACCAGCTCTGCCCGTAACTCAGTCCTAAACACCTGCTGCCACAGAGCATAAGGACGGGAGGTTGGGAGTGGGAAGCAGTCGAGAGGTTCAGATACCTGGGAACTCCTTACATCTTTTTTTATTGATTTTAGGGGTGCAAAATAAACAAACAAATCACAATCAATATTTGGATTCTTGGCAGCACTTCTAGTAATATTAAAATGACTTTTTACCCTGCAGAGAGGTGGGGGCAGGGGAGTGCACGTGCTGTGTGTCCCTGTATATGTGTGAGTTTGTGTGCGTCCCATTTGTAATCCTGAGAGTGATTCCTCAGCCCCATTTCCCCCCACTTGTTTATACCCAACCTTTGAAGCCCTGCCATTGACCTAGATCCTAACTTTGGCTGTGATCTATTAAAAGAGTTGACGAGTCTCTCTCAGTGTATTACCTGTTGATGGTAACTGTACTCTGCCGATATGTGGCTCTCTGTATGTATCACGCTGTGAACAGGACCAAAACCTGACCCAAGCGTTCTTTGCTGGTCTGCGTGTGGGCTCTGAGTAGAGGACGCTCTGTAGCAGCTGAGTGTGCCTTAGCCACACTAGTTTATGCTGGCATTTCCCCCCTAAGTGACACTTCAGTCCATGGTGTGGACTAGGCCCCTGTGATATTTAAAGAGAGAGACTAGTAAATCAGACAGGCTATTGCAAATCCAGAGCTGGGCATGGCCAAAGCCTTTCTTGAAATGGGTGTCTTTAGTCCACAGAGTGTTGTGATAGTCTACCTCCCCCGGGTGCTGAGAAGAAACATAGCGTTTATCTGGGAAATCTAACAGGCCCGTACAGGTTGTTACAGTCTGGTTTATTACAGTAAAAATATACATTACAATAAGTATAAATACATATGTAAATGTACACGCAAAGGAGGGGAGAGTGTTTTGAGTCGCTAGATTGCATATTAGTGAAAAGTAGCCTAGAGCCAGCACAAACACGGAGGCATTTATGCTTCACATCCTGGGCCAGAGCCATTCGGATTTATACTGGGGTAACTGAGAGCAGGATTTGGCCCTTTTCCTCCTGGCAGTAAATGAATTCTCCACTTGCATCTTGTCTTTCCTATCTGTAGGAGAGTCACTGCAGGGCTTTTGTTTCATTCATCAGTGCTGGGGTAAAGAGAGGGACAAAGGAACCGATGCTGCATCCCAGCCACAGGCTAAACACAGTGATGTCACTGTTTGACACAGTGTCCGAGGCTGACTTGGTTGGGGCTTCATTGCCCCTCTCATTTAAAGGCACTTCTCTCCCTAACATAGCACTTTGCCCTTCTCTAGTGTCTTCCAACTGAGGATCTCAAAGCAAACCTGGTACATTAATCTTTATGACACCCCAGTGAGGTGAAGTATCATCTCCATTTTACAGATGGGGAAACTGAGTCAGAGGGAGGGGCAGTGCCCTGCCCTAAGGTCACATAGTCAAGATGTAGCAGCACCAAGGAGAGAACCCATGGCTTTTGTTCTCAGCCCTGTGCTTTAACCACTAGACCAGAGAGAGAAGGAAATACACCTCTACCCCGATATAATGCTGTCCTCGGGAGCCAAAAAATCTTACTGTGTTATAGGTGAAACCACGTTATATCGAACTTGCTTTGATCCGCCGGAGTGCGCAACCCCGCCCTCCCGGAGCGCTGCTTTACCGCGTTATATCCGAATTCATGTTATATCAGGTCACGTTATATCGGAGAAGAGGTATACTGCTACTTTGCCTTGCTAATACTTGTAGGGTTCTCACATACTAATGTGATGGGTTCAAGATGGATAGATCAGCTTCTTCTTTTGTAAGAGTGACAGGGAAACAAAATTCCCCGTGGTCCTGAATACCGAGTAGCTCAGAAGTCCATGTAGATAGCCAGGTGGTACTAATATGGGCATGCAGGGTCTGATTTTTTACTGCCCTCCCCCCAACTCTATTGTAAGATAAACGTGCAGTGCTACATATTTTTCACCTGATAACAAAAAGACTCCTGTTGAAAGAATGTGAGTCTAGGTGTATGTGCCCCAAATTTATGCCCTCTGTGGGAACCCTGTCTTAGCTGAGCAGAGCTCATTGAATGCAAATTATTTGCATGCCCAGGCCTTATCTTCCTAACCATCGAAGTAGAGCATGGTTAGGGAGCCTGGCACAGATTGCTAGTCAGTTGGTGTCATCAACCCAGGAGTCCCTTTGTGTCGCCAGTGGATGAGATGAGCCAGATCCTGCACTCATTGTAAATCCAGAGTAATGACGACTCCAGGGGATTTACACTGGAGTAACTGAGATCAGAGCCTGGCCCAATGCCTGTGATAAAACCAGACAGTGAGTGATCCCGGCAGTGCCATTCTTGGTCACGCACAGGGAGATGTGGGGTAACACCAGGGAAGATAGTATCAGAGGGGTAGCCGTGTTAGTCTGGATCTGTAAAAAGCAAGAGAGAGTCCTGTGGCACCTTTAAGATTAACAAATGTATTGGAGCATAAGCTTTCGTGGGTGAATGCCCACTTCGTCGGATGCAGGGAAGATGATGTTGCTGCGCCAGTCCCGCAGGGAATCCGGGCAGAGATAAGCATTTAACAAAGTAGGTGCCCCAAGCCAAGCAGAGGGAGAGACGAGGCCAGAATATTGGTGGGATTCCATGTTTCTGGGAGTCGGGGCTCCAAGACAGAGCTGGGGGTGTGCTCTCACTTCAAGCTGTGCTGGGTCTCCCTGTGCCGCCGCAGGTCCACCTTGCGCTGGAAGCCCTTGGCGCAGAGTTCACAGCTGAAGGGCTTGAAGCCAGTGTGCTTGCGGCTGTGGGTGATGAGATTGGAGCTCTGGCTGAAGGCTTTGCCGCACACTTGGCACTTGTGGGGCTTCTCCCCTGTGGGACAGAAACAAACCATCACGGATCCAAACTGAGGCAGCTGTTTGTGCTGGGCCAACGGGCTTGGGCAGTGCGGGTCTGTTAGCCACACACTGCCCTGCTGATGTGCCACCACGCGGCCCTGGAGGGAACACCTGTAGGGCTGAGAGGGGAGCTCGGCCTGCAAAGCCCATTCAGTCCCTGGCCTCTCTGCCGCGGCTGCTCAGTCAGTGCCCCCTCTGCTCTTTTTCACCCTCTTTTTGTCATTGCATCTTTTTTCTCGTTCCCTGTCTCTGATCCCTGCACCCCTTCCCCAACTCTCCCAAGCAGAACACAAACTCAAGCCCTCTACACTAGGGAAATTGGGCTCATCCCCCCCCTCTTGGCATTATGGACTGGGTCACAAAGGGGAACATTTAACCCCTCCAGGGGGCCAGTGGGACTTCATTGGTGCTGAGACCTGTGCTGCCCCCCCTGCACAGGTGTGACTGCATCTATCAGACCCTCTGGCATACATGCAACATTAAAAACACATATGCTGAGCCCACAATTGGGCTCACCATCAGCATCTTCCTGTACGTCATCTCAGTGCATTTGCACAAGTGTGTGCATGAACACCGGGCTCACTTGTCTGTGTGCGTGTGTGCACATGTGTGGGCATGAATGTTGTGGGCTCAGGTGCACATGTACATGTGTGCATGTTAGTGTTGTCAGCTCAGGTGCATGTATGCATGCATATGTGTGACTGGTGTGTGTGTGAGTGCATCTGTATGCGTGACTGCTGTGGGCTCAGGGGTGTGTGTGTGTTTCGTGTCAGAAAGGTTTCTCACCGGTATGAATGTAGGTGTGTTTCTTCATGTCCGATTTCTGGTGGAAGCGCTTGCCGCAGTACTGGCAGGGGTAGGGCCGCGTGTCTGAATGGATCAGGAGGTGGGTGGACAATGTGGACGAGCGTTTAAAAGTCTTTCCACACATCTTACACTCAAAGCTTCTCTCCTGTTGGGGGAAATGAAATTTTGGGGATCAGATTTGTCATTCACAGGTGAAGTGATGGAGTCCAAAGCTAGTAGAAAACTAGGCAGGCTAGCAAGTTAAACAAGACAAATGAGGTAATCTTCTCCTAGGAATACTATTATTATTATTCATTTGTATTGCAGTAGCACACAGGAGCAACTAGTCATGGACCAGGAGGACCCCATTGTGCTAGGTGCTGTCCAAACACAGGATAAAAAAGTCTCTGCTCCAAACAGCTTACAGGAGTCTGAGCCACTAGATTGTGTCGTGCAGGAGGAGGTGAATCACAGGAGGAAACTATTGCAAATGAACCTCTGACATGTGGAGGGATTTACCAAGGAGAGCATTGAGATTTGTGAGAACAGAGAGCCAAGAATGAGGTCCATTGTCCTCAGTCCTCCAGGCCGTTGTGGCTGTATAAATGTTCTTGGCACTGGTGTTGCTCTGTTGGTGTGTCTGCAGGAAGGCTGTTGCGTTTCCCTGTTGGGGATTCCCCCTTTGTTATAACAGATGGATGTCAGCCAAATCCCTGTATCCAAATACTCTCAAACTCTGGGGAGGCTCAGACCTGAATATCACAGGGCGCCCGTCTTGCTACAGTGGACTGAGCCAAACCCCTGGTTATCCAGACAACCCCTTAACTCTTAGGACATTTGGATCTGGCTCCAGATCTGAATGTTGTGGCTCAGACCCGTCTCTAGTTATGTCTCTTCCCTCCCAAACTCCCTGCTATTTTTCAAGAGGGCCTGCCAATTAAAATCCAGCAAATCATATCATGTCACGTGAGGTGTGCCACCTAACCTAACAAGGAGGACTCAGCACGAGCCGGGATTTGCCCAGACTCTGCTTCAAGGTATCAGAGGAGCCAACCCCTGTGGGAATTCAATGCCAGAGGTGACTCTGCAATGCCATCGGCTCCCTGTTGGCTACCAACCTGGGAGTGGACGTTCGTGTGCTGCTCCAGGCTCACAGCATGTCCAAAGGTTTTGCCGCACACATCACAAGCAAAGGGCCGCGTCCCACTGTGAGATCTTCGGACATGGACCTCCAGCCCATGTGGGGTGGAGAATACCTAGAAGAGGAAAGCTGCCAATGAGGATCCTGGGAGCCAGCCATGTCTCCAACTCTATTTTCCAGTTCCCTCTCTTTGTCAGATGTTTCCCTCCAGCTGCCCATATTAGCTGAGCCCAATCACAGAACTATTTCCCCAGCCAGGAGAGTGAATGGCCAGCTGTCTCTGCTGGTTCTACTTCTGGACTAGTCAAAAGGAGGTGCTCTTATTTACCAGCAGAGAGGGGCTCAAACCAAACCCCTACACGCCCGCTCTTCCCAAACTTTCACACTGGCTCTGAACATGGCAGCTAGCCTTACTCTCCCAGTGGGCTGAACCAAAACTCTAGATCCAAACTCTGATGATGTTCAGATTCAGATCCATATCCAACTCTGTGGCTTATGCCAATCTCTGCTCAGCAGAGCCAGGTTCTTGTTTACAGAGACCTTCTGCTATCATCTTGATAGTGGTTGGTAGTGTAGGTACCAGTGCAGGCGCTATACTTTTGGTGTGGCATGGGTGGGGGAGCACTGAGCACCAAGTACATATATTGCCCGCATAGGCTCCCGGTGCCCTTGGCCACATCGGATCCCTGGTATCCATCCTCCAGCTGGGTCCCTTGTACCTTAAATCAAGCCTGTGGGATACTGGTGTATGTATGTGATGAAAATCACCCCAGGCTCCTCCCCAGCCCTATGGCTTCAGTGGGTGATGCACCTTGTTGCACTTCACACAGTGGTACGTCTCCATGTCCGGTGAGTAACGCATGCTGTAATCAATAGGCGGCTCAGAGCTCGGCAGGAGGTGGCTGCCATACAGACTAACTGAGCGCTCCAGGAGGGCTGACTGCATGCTGGAAGACATCTGCCTGTAGCTGTATGGAGAATGGAAGGCGTCCCAAGAGAAACTGGGCTTGTAGAAGGTGGGGGTGCTTGTGGAATTGCTGCAGCCCTTCACTTGCAGAGCTGGGACGGCTGTCTCTGAGGTGGCAAAGGAGAAGGAGAACAGATTGGCAGGCTGTCTGCTTTGCCTGGGTACTCATGCAAATGCTCCCAGACCTGCTCAGCACAGTCATTTTATTACTGCTTAATATCTGTAACGAGAATACCCGACTCAGGAAAGCTACACAGGGAAAGATGAGTAACCAGTGCGCTGCATTTCAAACGCTGATCTCATCTACAGATGGGCCTAAGCCACAGCATTCAGATCAGGACTCAGGACCCTTTCATGGATGCCCAGGCCAGGCCAGGGCTTTGGGAGAACCTGTGCAATGACACCAGTGCAGTCTGGGAGCAAGCGCCTCAGAGAGCACTGCAGGATGTGGCTGTGCCTCAGTCATAAGTCCCCTTTGCATTGGTTACTGTCTCTTCTCTCTTGTGGGGGAAACTACAGAACAAGCTCACGGTTAGGAGGGTTTGACACGTTTCTAGTCTCAGTCTGAAATTTATGGCCGTGCTGTCGGGCATGACACACGTCTGTCCCAGAAGCGCAGAGGGAAATGCTGCCCGTGAGAAATACAGTAAAGCCTTCTCATAACTCTGGTAGGTGGGCAGGGCTGTCTTACTTCTGCTGTATGTGGTCTAGGAGCCACCCTAGACACAAATCTGTCCCAGCGTACTGTGGCTAGATTAGCTTCATGTTGCTGATACTCCAGGCAGGGCAGTTAGTACTTCCCAACAGCTCAGCTTGTACTTCCTAGTTTGGTGCAGTGCCTGTCAATGGCCTGCTACGTATAAGCAGACTGGGCAACCTACCACAGACCGAGAACAAAGTAGTTCGGGTACTAGTGGAGACTGTCATCAGGTGGTGCTGTAAGAGCGTGGTGGTATGGACGTGTGTGCACATGTGGGGCCATATGCAACCATGACAGTAACAACCTCGGTCTATCTCTCAATCACCAACATCTCTAAGGTGCCCATACTGTAGTAACCATATGCCAAGCTCATCAGATTTAAAGGCCACCAGGGCCTGTGAGGTAGGGAAGAGATGCTTCCAGCACTCATGTGACCTTGGCTGATATGAGACTTCCCTTTAACATGGGGCTAGTGGTGCCGGTGCTGATGGACCATGACATTCCTACATTCAGATGTTGGCTGTGAAGGCGAGCTAGTGGATGAAACCCTCTCAGAATCACTAGGCCTTTAGTTGGCCAATACCTTCTATAACGTGGAAGAATATCTCTTGATCCCTATTTATTCTGAGGGCCTCGTTACCAAAGCAACAACCATCATACAATTCTTTGATTCATGAACCATTTAGGGCCAGGTTTTCAAAAGGGCTCAGCTCTGCCATAAACAGTGTGATCAGAGGTGTCACAATGGGAGCCAGCTGGGCACTGAAGTCTTTTGAAAATCTGGCCCCAATTATAGGTGCCGAGCATGTGACAATCAGGCCCCGAGCTCTTTGGAGAGCCTGGCCTTGTATAGCTAACCTTGAGCTGGAGGCCCTGACAATGTCCTGTTCAGATACAGGGCAGGCGCACCTTCTTCCTTCAGTCCAGCATGGTCCTTCTCTTGTTTTGGAACAAGGCATTCTGGGTACTTGCTTTTGAACTCTGCGCTGAAGGTCCTGACTTCTTCTGACGACTTGTCACATGGGGCTGTGATCAGAATGGCATCAGGGTTAATTTAGTCTAGCTGGCAAAATATCAATATTGTAATGAGTTAGCGAGTGTGTATGAATGAGTGTGTCTGTGTACGTGCATGTGCACCATTGTCCTCTGGTGGATGGAATCAGAACTGCTTAACTGTGTGTCATAAGCCCTGTAGTGCTAATGGCTAATGGAGATTATTCTTAGCTCCAGAGTCAGGGCCTGTGCATGCTGGAGAAGAAGAATCTGAATTCTATCATTGCCTTGACGGTCCAAGTGGTAAACCATGGACTGGGAAGAGGGAAGCAGGGAGGAAGGAGTGGGGCACTTGGTATGCAGCATGCTGACAGCCATGAAATCCTAAGTGCCCAGGGGTTTGTTACAGTAAGTTGCACATATATAACATCTTTCATCCACATGCTTAACAATCATTAACAAATTCAGCCTCGCCGCCCTTCCTGCAGAGAGTTCAGGATTATTATTCCCATTTTCTAGGCAGATAAACTGAGGTTAAAGGGCTTGTCACATTGTGGCAGAGCTGGAAACAGAGCCCAGAAGTCTCCTCCCTACCCCAGTGTTTAATGACCCTCACATTTCTCTACACCTGGCCAGGCCATCTCTAAAACAGATCCTTTCGCTGGTTAGCAATAGGAGATGTAATGGGCCTGTTCCAAGTGTCTGAACTGGTCTGAGGCCCAGTACTGGTTTCACCTCTCTCCTTGCTCAGCAGTGTGTTGACCTTGGAAATGGGAGGAGTTGGACTATCTGAAAAGGGAGAGTGTCGTAGATTTCAGAAAGGGCTGGGGTTTCTTGAAGGTAATAGACATCAGAGAAAGGGCCGAACCCTTCCTTGGTACTGAACTGGACAATACGACTCTCCAAAGGATGGGGATTTACCATGCTGTCTCTTTACTTCTTCCCATGAGGGTATGGCAGAGCTAGACTCTAGTTTCACAGACAGGGCTAAAACAAACTGTAAATTGAGCCTGAATTTGAATAAAGTAAATTTGAATGGTGCCTGAGGGGTGCAGATAACTGCCCCATCTGTCCTGCTCCAGTGACAGCTGTAGGAGAATGCATGGGGGTGGGGATGGGTTGGTAGGAGCGGGAAATCCATCCACAAAAGAAGGCTGGTTTAAGTGCAGGCAACACACATCAGCTTTCCCCTCAAGTTTCCCACTGTGAAATAGTCAGGGGGCAATTCCTTTCACAGTCATGACTACACTGGTATCCTGTCACCCCTCCATCCTGCTGTGAAATTCCTTGCAACTCACCGGCAGTTGGTAACGCACAGACAGTGGGGTATAGACATAGGGTACACTGCAGCTGGGGGTGTGATTTGCAGCTCAGGTAGACCTATCTGTGCTCACTGCACCCTAGCTTAGAAGTGAGGATGCTGTGGGGCAGGCTTCAGCACCACCAGTGCAAGCTAGTGTGTACCTCAATGGGTACCTAGTCCCCACGGAAGCCCATGCCATAGTGTCCTTGCTTCTATTTTTAGTGAGCTAGCTAGTGCAGGTATATCTACTAGAGCTGCCATTCACACCCGCAGGTGCAGCATAGACATGCCCACAGCGACAGTGTATGCATGGGGCATAGACAACGAGTGTATGTGTGGCAAATAGGTATACAGGCAGCATGGTTAGGAGCCAAGGAAAATTCAGCCACCATCTCCAAGCATTTCTGATCGCTAGTGGATGTTTGCTGGAGTCAGCTGCCTTTGCTGAACATAAGTGCAGCGAGATCCACACCGGTTTCATTGCATGTACTAAAACTGCCCTCTGGGGGAAAATGGGAATAAATATTTATATTTAAAATGAAAGAAAGCAGAAGAAGGGAGGGTTTTTTGCAGTGATTCCCATGCAAGCAAGGCAGAGATCTGGAAATCAATAGAAACACATTTATTCAAACTTTTAAATTCATATGTGTGAGCAAAGCCCTCCAATATAGTCTAGTATCTCTGCATTGCCCCTGGAATCACTAAACCATCAAGCCAAAGGGGAGATACAGACAGAGGCCAAATGCAGTTTCTGGAAAAAAAAAGGTGCAATTCCATTGACTTCAACAGGGTTGTACCTATTTATGCCAGCAGCAGATTTGGTCTAGGAAGTGCAAGAGAGAAAGCGTGCAGAGGGGAAGCCAATGTCTGTGTATTGGGGCCCTTCACTCACTGTCTAATCAGTTTAAACTCACTATTTACTCACGCTAAACTCCCATTCACTTCAGTAGGCAAGCTACTTCAAGAGGTTCCCAGGTGGTTATCACAGCTCTGTGTTATACTGCCAGCCTGGCTTTCCGACTGCGGTTTGCCTTGGTGTACTTCAGCGAGCCCAGAGGATGGATCTGACTCACCAAGGCAGAGTGATGGTATGGGATCCCATGTGGAAACAGGCAGATCCTCTTCCACAGAGTGGTGCTGGTGGTAGGTATGGGCCTTCTTACTCTTCACCAAAAAAGAACGTGGCATTTTCCAGGCACTTCCTGGGCAGAAACACTGAAGGATGGGATAAATAATGGTGAGGGACAGAAATGTTTTCTATCACTCCCCACATTCCTACCCCCCAGCTCCTGGTGCTTTGATGACTAGAAATAAAACCCATATGTCATGTTTCTGGATGAGCAACGTATACTGAGACAGAGCATTCAGTTGAAAGATTCTGTTCCCCCTATCCCTAGCCAGTCAAAGAGGAGTGGCTGCAGGGAATTAGGAGCTGGGATGGATTCCACAACTCCAGGGCAGGAGACTGAAACCCATGGACAGGGCAAGAGGAGCACCATGTCATTTTCAGACACTGTTTGTCACTGGCTGCAGAGATGACAGCAAATCTCAAAGTGCTTTAATAAAGATTTAAGGTTTATAAGCCCCTTCCTCAACCCCCCCCCCCCCAAGGCATAGAAGTATTGTTATCTTTATTTTACAGAGGAAGAACGTTGAGGTTAAATGATTTGCCCAAGGCCACACAGTGAGTCAGTGGCAAAGTCAGGAACTGAATGCAGAACTCCTACTCCCCAGCTCTAGCTATTAAACAATGCTGCATCTCTGATTCTATTCTTTTGAATGTACAACGAAGTGGGAGAGCTCGCAGGAAAACATTTCTTTGGGCCAAGGGCTGTCTTTCTGTTCTGTGTCTCTACAGTGCCTAGCACAATGGGGTCCTATTCCATGACGGGACTCCTAGGTGCTGCCACAATACAAACGCTAATGATGATAATAACAACAAATCAATGTGAAAGACATGCTGAATAATGGCAGAGAGGGAGCCTTGATCTGATGTGGGGTGAAGCTCTTTAATGTACATGAAATTTCTTTACCAGCGCTGCATGATGATTTGGCTTTTTAGCTGACAAATGACAGTCAAAGCAATGGCATAGCAGAAGTGCTGAGTGGGAAAGGGTTACACGCTGTCTCTGAAACAAACACTATGAGGCTGTTGAAATGCATGAGTTAGAAACAAACATAAAATGCTGAAATTTAATCATATGAAATTCCCTTGCAATGCATCTGTTATCTTTAGTACCCAGGCCTACTCCCTCCCCACTTCCCAAGGGCTAATAACCGGCCTTGTGCTAGAGAACACGGGAAAGTGTTCAACTTTAGACACTACAAGGAGATCAGCTGATCTCTTATTTGCATGCACATTTGCATTTTTCCCTATACTTGTTCAGTACAGTGGCAGTAAAAGCAAAGCCTGGTATATTTTACCCTGGAAAGCTTCTAGTAAATCCTGGGTCTATGTTGACAGGGAAGTGTTCCTCTCCCCCTTTCCCTCTCACCTCACCCCCACAGGAGAACAGTTGAAGCGTAATGTACATATTTACTAAAAAAAGAAAAAAGCCCAGCACCTGTAGAGCAAGAATGACCTGAAATGTCTCAGTGAGGCAGCATAGGGCAGCCAGGGAAAGTTGTGAATGGATCATGGAAACACAGCAACTAGAGATGGGAAAGGTCTCTGAGTTCAGCTAGTCCATTCGTCAGGGCCCAGTGCAGAAACTGACCGTGAGTATTCGAAATACAATTGTATAGGCTAGTGCTTTGTTCAGTGTTGTTTTAAGTGTCCCAAGGGACAGGGGAACAGATTTCCAAAAGCATTTAGGTGCCAGAAGATGCAAATAGAGTGTCTAGTGTGATTTACAAAAGTGCCTACGTAGGTTAGGTGCCTACGTCCCATTTAAGACAATGAGAGTTAGGCAACTAACTAGTTTAGGTGCTTTTGTAAATCACATTAGTCACCCCATCCTCATCTTTAGGCACCTAAATACCTTTGTAAATCTGGCCCAGGGCTCCTATCACTTAATAATCCATCTTTGGGTCAAACTTGAACTCCCTAGTCAGGTTTTACTCTGAAATAGGCTCACCTGGTTTTCTTCACATTTTACCAAAAAAATTGCAAGTGACTTGAGATTAACATGTGAAAGTTTGTGTCACAAAGAGAATTTTTTTTATGTTAGAAAGTTAGATGGGGGACCAATATAGGGCTGAAAATGGACAGCGTGTTTGCAAGCAATGACTCCATATTACCTAGTTCTATTTACTTTCCCGTAACTCCCTACTGAGGCTTCTTTTAAGCACCACAACGTTACAGGGCCCAATCCTGCAAGTCAGTGTGTGTAGAACTTCCACTGAAGTCAATAGGAGTTTCCCAGGTGGGGTGTTTGCCGGATTGGGCCCACAGTGTTTCATTTAGATACACTGGGCCAAATTCTGCTTTCAGTTCACTAGAGTAAATCTGGAATAGCTCCAGAGAAATCAATGAAATTACTCCAGATTTACACCAGTAACGTGGGATAACGTGATTTTAGTCAATAGGTCAATAACGTGCCATCGCTGGTAATTAGTAACAATGGTCAATGATGGGATATTAAAAGTTACTTCAGAGAACTTTTTTCCGGAGGGTCTGGCTGGAGAATCTTGCCCGCATGCTCGGGGTTCAGCTGATTGCCATATTTGGGGTCGGGAAGGAATTTTCCTCCAGGGTAGATTGGCAGAGGCCCTGGAGGTTTTTCGCCTTCCTCCGCAGCATGGGGCAGGGGTCGCTTGCTGGAGGATTCTCTGCAACTTGAAGTCTTTAAATCATGATTTGGGGACTTCAGCAGCTGAGTCAAGGGAGAGAATTATTCTAGGAGTGGGTGGGTCAGCTTTTGTGGCCTGCATCATGTGGGAGGTCAGACTAGATGATCATAATGGTCCCTTCTGACCTTAAAGTCTATGAGACAGCCAAATTTGGCTCAGTGTCTCTATGGCAGATAATGGCCTGTGCCTAGTTCAACGATCTTTGATGCACTACTGAACGTTGCAAAAGGAAGTCCCCCTCCCCCCCGCCACCCCACATTACAGAGAAAACAGGAACTGGGAACCCAGAGTGTAGTTAATTAACTGCATCAGATTATATTTGTGATTCACACGACCAAATGTGAGGAAAGCTGGAAGCACAGATTGTGAGAGAAAAATATTATCTCCCTCTGAAACAGATTATCAGTAGCAAGTGGTCAACTGCTACTAATATCTAACCATGATATCAAGGGAAACCAGCACTACGGACCCCACCTTTAACAGACAACACCTTGTCTTATTTTATAGAATTGCCAGCCCTCCAGGATTGTCCTGGAGTCGCCAGGAATCGAAGATTAATTTTTAATTAAAGATTGTGATGTGATGAATGAAACCCCCAGGAATATGTACAACCAAAATTGGCAGCCCTATGTCTTAAGCAACCACTGAGTCTTCCAGCACAGTTTTGTTCAACCTTTAGTTTAAAGTCCATCTTTTAGGGAGACGGTTTTTGATGATCTCTTTGGTGACAATCCCTTCCTTGGATAGTGATCATATAAGAAAGGTTTCACTGATTAGCCAAGGATGATTACCCAAAATGTGGCTGTTTTGGCTTCTTCTTGGTTCAAAAGAGAATGTAAAATTCAAAGTCAGACTCATCAGAGTTACTTGTTTACTGCTCAGTTACAGAACGTGCAACTGGCTACTATATTTTCCAAGCAGCCAGAGGAAGCCCCAGGGAGAGTGGCCAAGTTACAGTTTTGGCTTTCAGCATGGAAAAAATATTCTTAGATTTTTCAAAAGTGGCTGGTGATTTAGTGATTTTGGACTTTTTGATTTTTGGGTGCCTAACTGGAGACCCCTTAAAGGTCCTGATTTACAAAGGGTGGATGGTCAGCAATGTCTGAAAATCAGGCCCCGTTAATGCATCTTTGGCACCTGCAAAACTGAGGCACCCAAAGTTACTAGCCCCTTTTGAAAATCTAGGCCAATGTTCACAATAATATCTTATATTTGCAGCGCACCTTCCATTCCAAAGGTTCCTAGAGCCTTTAGGACACTGTTGATAGGTGGTCAATAGAATTTATAGGGAACATCTCATCAAAAATGTGTAAGATGTACTACAGTCACATTGTTACACTCAATGTACAAGAACTTCTATTAGAATGTCTTATTTTCAGGGGTTTCTGGCTTCTGTTTCAGCTGAGACATAGGGCCTGATCCTGCATTCCTTGTGCATCCCTGACTCGCACTGAAATGAATGGGAGTTTGCAGTGCACAAAAAATGCAGGATCAGGCCCTTTGTTGGTGCTGTAAAGGGCTCCTGTGCTTGTCAGAAGATTGCTGTTATGGAGAGACGAATATAGTTTTTATAGCTTAGACCCTGATCCTGCAAACACTTACTACCGAGTGAAGCACTTACATCTGTGAGTAGTTCCATTGGCTTCAATGGGAATACTCACAACAATAAGCAAATATTTGATAGCAGGTGTTTGCAGGATTGCATCCTACGGACCTAATCCGGAACACCGTCCAGAATCAGGTCTTAAATTTGTAACATATGTTCCATTATAAGACAGACTTTCATCCCCTTGTAACTTCTGAAATTCAAATCTCTCTTTCTCCGAATTTGGAAAGTTAACTCTCAAGATGAAGGAAGCTTTTTTCACTAGGTTTGAAGGAAATTCACAACAGACTTTTAGAGTTACAAATAAAATACATTTTCAGATGGGTTGATCACTGTACAAGGGCTCAGCCAGGGGAAAATATTTTCTTCTTCCTACAAACTTTATTTGCTATTATAGTTTTTTTTCCAGTATTCTGGTGCAAAACAAAACAAAAACAAAAAACAAACAACCAAAACCAAACCAAAGCACAAACCTTCTAAAAATAAAGAACTCTCTGTCTTACAGAAGATTCTACATTATGAAGAAACCTCACTACCATCCGCATGTATTTTAATTTTTTTGAGTGCTAACAAAATAAGAGGTTTTACAGGCTCCTGACACTGGATCTTAAGTAGCATTCAAAAAGACTTTCAGTCTTTTAAACCAAAATTTAAACTCACTAGTCCAGCCTTATAAAATTCTACTCACCAGGGATGAGTAATTTGTACTTGTTTTTAGTGGAGAGGTAAACATATAATTAGTTCTTCATTATCATGGTAAGGTTGGGCAAATGGATGTTGTGCCAGGGCTGGCAATTTTTTATTATAATTTTGCCCATGATGTGGATGGAAATACTTGCCCATCTGGATTAAATACATTTTTAAAAAATAAAGTGATTTAAAAAGTGATTTCAGGATTGTTCATTAGGAGCCGGATTCATTGACTTCAATGGGCACTGGATCGGGTGTCAAAGGATAAATAGCTTTGACAAGGTACTGTAAAACAAATCCTATATTCCTTTAATTTACAGGCTCACCCATCGTGTGGGCTTGTCATTTGTCCATTCACCTGCCAAGTGCATTGAACCGATCTGGCTGTATGTCAGGCGGGAGTTCAAACTTATTCCATATGCTAAAAATTATGCCACGTTAATCAGCATATTTAAGAGGGGGGAAAACAAGTTAAATCAATTGGTAAACTGGAGCCAAAAATACTAAATAATATGGGCCAAATCCTCAACTGGTGTAAACTGGCATTGCTTCATTGAAGTGAATGGAGCTTTGCAAATGTACTTAAGGTGAAGATCTGGCCCCATGAAAATATCAATTAAAAGAAAAAATGTAATATGTCCTCATTGCCGAGATACAAAGGGGCACATCTGGAAATGAGTTCTGCTTATAGGTACTTGTTGTGACCTAGGTGTTGAAGGGCATAGTAATATCTTATCTGTACCTTTTTTTGCTGTTATCATTCTCTGTTACTACTTACTTTAGTGTGTGTGCATGCACATGCCCGTGTGCACGTGTTCAAGTTAAATAAATGTACAGTTTTTAAAAGGTTTGATCATTTTATCTAAGCACCTTATTATCCTAAAACAATCCCCAGCACATGTAACTGACTCGTGTGGTGGAATATATCTGCAAACGCAAGAAAAGAGAAAAGAAAAGCTTATGAAGACACATCATAGGAATGAATTCAACAAAGTTAGTAAATGTGTAAAAAAAATCACCTGTTTTGGGGACTGTGGTTTGCAGGAATCAAGCTCAGCCTTGAAATCTCCCCAGACAAACCCCCCAGCAAGAGGTCTTCTCTTTCTCTTTCTGTGGCTCTTTCTTCCACTTTTTCACTTGGTAGCTGTCTTCTGAAATAGATACTTCTCCTTTTTTCTTTCTGTTTTTTGCCCCTGTTCCCCTCCCTGATTTTTCAATCAGATTATTTGTGTCAAAATCTGGCGGTGAAGAAACAACCAATGGAGAAGCAGAGCCTGGACAGTATTTGCTTATCAAAACTTTCCAGGACTTTGAAAACTTGAAGAGAATTCATGTTGCTCAACTATGCTCTGTAGAAGCAGTGCCCTTAACACAGTGGGGCTTTCTGCTGGAATAGTCTTTTGTGATACTGACAAAGTGCATGACACAGGGAAATAATGTACCAAACAGACTTTACAAAAAAAGAAATGGCTGTTAAGGAAGCTGTATTTGTACACACACTCATTTACACATCATAGCTCTCACAGACATCTCACCACTCTCTCTCATGCACACACTCACACACTTCAGTCTCATGCACAAAACCATTTAATGCACATACACAAGATTTTTTTTATTTCAAAGTGTATTTTTACCTCTGCAGTCTACATGGAAAAAAGGATTAGATACCTCCATCTAATATCTGCAAAAGATGCTTGTTAATGATCTTGTATTTTTGCTAAATGTATGCTTGTAATGTATATACTTATTTATTTTTGTTGCATGTATATCCAACTATAGATATGTATATAAATGCAGATTTTTGTATATGCATGTACACATACTTCATCATGAATGTATGTATTATATAAACATATATTTAGAAAAATGCAAGTTAATTAATAGACATCTTTCCAATATGCTTTTCAAGAGTAAAGATAAGAATTTATACTTCTGTAGCTTCCTTCACCCAAGAATCACAAAGGAATTTACCAATATGAAACAACTGAACATCACAACACCTTTGTGAGGCACTTTGCAAATGGGGAAATCTAGTCACATAGAAGTAAACTGACTTGCCCAAAACCCCACAGTGAGTCTGTAGAGAGCTGGGAACAGAATCTATGAGTTTTGAATACCAGCAACTTGCAATAATCACTAGACAGTGCTCTCACTTGCTGCACTGATAGTAATGTGATCTCCCCAGATGACATGCCAATAAAAACTTGCCCTCCACTTTCTCCTGTTTCTCTGATCTTCCCTATCCGAGACACACTCGTATTATGGCATGTGCAAAGTGTTGTGCTCTATCAGCATGCTCAGCAATGTACAGAGCATGGAGTAGACAAGGTGTCTGCCAAAGGAGTTTACAATTTAAGAAGTGTAATCTTAGATCAGATACATATCCATGTGTGGAGTACAGAACATGCTCATGGATGCCATCAAAGAAATGCTTTCACTTAGTGGAGTTTTGCTGCTCAGTAGGAACCTTTTCAAATATACTTTATTTTTTGGAGAACCAGTGGAGTTACACCAGGAATTAACTTGTCCCTTTGTCCTATACAGTTCAACCTGGTGCAGGTATAAGGAAGCAATACCATTTCTTTTGCAGTTAAATGAGATCCTGTTGCAATGTTGCAATCATCCTGAAGAAGTAAAACTACTACATACATATAAGTGACAGGTATTTTATACTCTACTCATAATATGCAGTGTTGTTATAGCCATAGTGGTCCCAGGATATTCGAGAGACAAGATGGGTGAAGTAATATATTTTATTGGGACAACTTTTGTTGGTGCGAGAAACAAACTTTCAAGCTACACAGAGGAAGAGCTCTGTGTCGCTCGAAAACTTGTCTCTCCCACCAACAGAAGTTCCACTGAAAGATAATGTTTTCACCCCTCAGGGCACTACTACACTTGATCTTAGCTCATAGAGACCCGACCTCATCCACCTTTTCTCTTTACTAATGACAGTTCTTGTGAGGTTTTCTGTTTATGGTGCCATCTACTGGTGCGATCTCAAATCACAATACACAGCCAGCCCCCAGCCCTTCAGACTCCTTACTTCCCCACGATACTAGACAAGGCTAGGGCCGTTGCTACAGGTTTTGTTGCAACATTTAGCTCTAGATCTAGACTTCTCCAAAGTTCAGAAAGGTTCAGATCTTAAGTTTTTTGATTCTGTCACATCTGTGATTTTGTTGAATGATAATTAACTCTTGTTGTTTATAGAAGCAGCATCTCCTCTACCTCCTCCCTCCTATTCCCCCCCTTTGATTTTTATTTATCTAGCAGAGTTTTGCATGAAAGAAACTGTTCACAAAGCATTGTGCTGGAAAACTGATTTGCATCCTCTTAAACACAGACATTTGTGGGATTATATTTCCCCCTACAAAAACATGCATTGTGAAAGAAAACCAATAAGTGAACTGGAACTTAAGGGGTTTTATGTGAAGAGAATTGCAGAAATTAAACAAAAGGGAAAGATGACAGGCTGGTGAAAGGGCTGAGATGTTATTTCATGAAACACTTGGGGCCAGAATCTGGTTCTGGGACTGCAGTTGGGGAAAACAGCCACCCAATCGGGCCTGACTCTATTAGGCTTTGTTTGCTGGGCAAACTGTGTAGGGAACCCAACAATGTACTCAATAAAATCTCACCAAACCCAGCTGGTTGAATCAGGTGTCACAGGTTCCAAAGGGTGTAGTGCCCAGGGCTCACTAGAAGGACGACAACTAGATTTCTGGGCCTCGGTGACCAATGGGGAGGAGCACAGCTGGAAATATGACATTTATACCAGCCAATCCACTGTCCCAGTTTGCCATAATCTCCCAAAGCAGAGATGTCCTTGCACACGATCGGATCATTAACATAATAGGTACAGTTGTTTTATTAATTATTATTTGTAGCCCAATACAGCCTAGAGACCCCAACCAAGATCAGGGCCCCATTGTGCTAGGCACGGTACATAAGGGACAGTCCCTGCCCCAATCTAAATAGACAACACAGACAAAGGGCAGGAGGAAGGAAGGATTATTATTATCCCTATTACACCACATGGGAAGTTGAGGATCAGAGAGTGACTTTTACCACCTTTCCTTCGATGGAGCCACAGCTGTCTTTACTGCATAGTAACTCAAGTTTATGTACACTTGCGTTAGTCCCCCTGAGTTAGCCAACCTTGAGTGAGAGCAGCCACGCTGAAATAACACTTGAGCTGCTGTGTCCACACTGGAGCTGAATTCACTTTTTTGTGGCACTAAGAGTTCAGGGGGCACATCCCATGGTTTTTAGTGCTGCATTAAACTGAGCCACACTATGAATTCTTTCCTTGTGAAGTATGAGAGTTGTCTGTCCTTTCTGGACACACAGGGCATTGTGGCAAGACATGGGAAGATGAGAAGCACTCAAGCGGCACTAGCCTGTGTCCATCCTACAGAGTGGTCGAGTCAGTAGCTGACGAGTTGTGATCACTTGGGTTTTACCCTATATGCCCTGATGGGCTGCACAACTTGTGTTGAAGGATTTTGTGTATGGACAGGGCAACTCTCATGTCATAAGTCCAGTTAACCTTGCAGTGAAGAGAAGCCCATTGAGAGAGCTCCCACAGCAGCAGCTGCCCCAGAGACACACCCTTTGCGGGGGATCCCCTCTGTGGATCAAGTTGGGGCTGTATTTTCTTTCTGCCCTGATCTCCATTGGGCTGATGTGGGCACAATACATATCCGTCTGGCCCTGCGTCCAGCTGATTCACTCCCCATCTCATCTGTTCCCCCTTGAAATTTCCAGGATGAGTAGAGCACCCTCTGCAGGACCTAGGAGGAAGGAAGAAAGACTGCCATGGAGAGCTTAAGTGGGACTGCTTAGGCGTGTGCTGGCTCCTTGCACAAGGATGAATTTCACCCATGGTGTACAGGGAGCATACTGGAGGCAGAGGTATTTGTGCTGTCCACTGAGGACAATTTAATTCCATGTATTGCCACCTGCTCTTAATACACCTCAGATGCCTCATGATGGGCACATTAAATAAATCATTGAAGTATGTAGGTAAATAAGAATAAACAAGGTTAATTATATCACACAAAAGCCACTCTTTACGCACTATTCTTTCCTTTTTGTGTCTATCCAGCAATAAGAATCATGTGCAAACCCCTCCCAGCTTGTCTGGGTTTCCTTCTGTGCTTGTAGTACTATGGTAATTAAGTCAACATGCGGAATAACACCACTAATTGCTTCCATTTCTTTTCTGAAACTCAGCCTAATTTGAGATCTTTTTTTGAGGAAAATTAAATAAACATGTCCCCAGCACAGCAGGGAGAAAAAAAAGCCCGCTCAGCCCAGACTGAAATAAAAATTAATTGTAATGCACAAAGCAGGACTAGAGATGTGCTCATATCAAGAAACTCTTTCTCACCTTACAATAGGATGACCTATTACAGGTGCAACATCAAGGGAAACAAGCTCAGAGGGATCTCAGTTCCACAGGGAGAGCGATCAGAGCTGTGACATATGCCAGCTAGTGCTGAAGTAGTTAAAGAGCCACTGATACCTCACTGGTAGCATTTTAATCCTGCTTTTATTTTCTTTGAACCTAGGCTCTATCTTGCCATCCTTATGAGAAAATTCTCATTAGCTTCAAAGGGACTATTAGTATGAGTTGCAGAATCAGATCAGAGGTTCACAATCTGTAGCCTGTGGATCACCAGAGAGCCACAGAACTCTTCCTGCTAGCCCACAGAATGAAAATTTTTTGAGAACCAACCTGTATAGAGATTGGGGTGTGGGAACAAGAGATGGTTGGTGAGAGGTCCATGAATGGTCTATAAAATTAAAAGGCAGGAGAACCCCATCTTATATACTTTCATTCTTCCTCCTTAAATTCTTCTTGCACATTTAACTGGCTAATATATACTTAATCTCCAAACCTAAAGGGGTGAAATGTTATGCATCTTCCCACAGTTGCTGCATTTCGGCAAGGGGTGAAGTGATCCCTGTGCAAGGTTTGTACATCAGCTCATGAAGAATTTTGCAATCCATCACTATATAAATAGATCATTAAAAATATAAAGAATGGCATGAGCTTTTGCAACACCCACACACCCTGGTCCTCAGCAGGCAGGATCAAACTTGGGACCTCTGGAGCTTAGTGTATGAGCCTCTACCACATGAGCAAAAAACCACCTGGCTGTTAGCTAAGGCTGTAGAGCTGACTCATTTTCTCTCTCTAAGTGGTCTCAGTGCCACTAGACGGGACAGAACACCACCCCCAGGAGGTGTGTGGGTTACACTTTGCTAACTCAAAGTAAAAAGTAGATCACATTTTGAGTGTACCAGAC
>NW_020664589.1:9759088-9826379 GCF_002925995.2 Terrapene triunguis | reverse complement strand
TACTTTTACAAGTAAGGTAATTATGTTCTTTGTGGGCTATTAAGGGGCTTGTTCATTATAATGTAAATTTGAAATGGCACTCTGACTGATAGATTCTAGGACAGCCCATTTTGTACATTTGCAATGGTAAGATTAAAAATTACAGAGCTAATTAGCTATGGCTAAAAAAAATTTCAGGAGTTTCCAGAAATGAAGTTCACCATGGCTTAGATAAGACAAAAGGAGGACAAAAATGGGGCTTCATTAGATCCCTGTTTTAAACTGGTAACAGTATGATTTGTGGATAAATGGAAAGTGCATAGGTGCATTACACAAGAAAACTCAGAGATGTGCTGCTTGTTCGATCATTACTTCACCAAAACAGTACTGCCAACCTCAAGCATTCAAAAATCATGAGTCAGGGCCCCCTAAAACCACAAGTGGCAAAAATCTTCAGATTTTTAAAAATAAATAATAGTGCTGAGGTTCTTTTCATTTACTTTTCAGTTTCTGAGCCTTGCTTCATGTTTTCAAGCTTTCCTCTGCAACCACGAGGACTAGAAATTTCCTTTTTTTAAAATGAAATCTGAGAGCCAATTGATTCCAGGAGCTGGGGCTTTCCAAAAAAGCACATATATTGCGAGACTTGTGATAAAATCTTGAGAGTTGGCAACACTGCATAGGAGCACATCCTGGTTGAGAGGATCAGGGGGAGGTCCACATGGGTCACAATTATATCTAGTGTAACTCCACTGATTTCAATGGCATCACCATCTTATGTCACCCTGGCAACATGGTGTCAGAGTATTGCATTGAGGTGCTGCAATATTGCCGTGGTGTCGCTGGGGCTTGTCATTGCAGATGTCAACGCAAAGGTGGCCTCATGGCATGTTGCTTGGTGTAACTGTGTGTCCACCATGGCATCACATTGCATGTCACCATGGTGGTGCCACAACCAGCTGCCGAGTGCCACTCTGAGTTGCGCCTCCGGTGTGCGGCTGCGTGTGTCAGCATGCTGCGCCCTTGGCATTGTAACATGACAGCCAGACAGCCTGCCTGGGAAGCTGCCTGAGCTCAGCACTCAGACGCCCCCGGGGTGCTAGGCGCTGAGGCTGCAGCAGGTCCAGGCCCACTACAAGAGCCAGCCTGCCTCGCCCCCAGAGGCAGCGGGCCTTGTTTACCTCCCAGCCTGCCTCGCCCCGCCCACTCCCTCCCTGAGTCTCCAAATCACGTGATCCTCAGCCGGCGCTTCTTGCGGCCCTCTCCAGAATCACGAGACCGCTCTGGAGCCGCATCGCTCCCTCTTGAGATAGCTCCGCGCCACTCCGGCGCGGGGCATCCCAAGCCTGGAACGCGGACCGCCGAGAGACAGAGGCCGCTCAGAGGAAACAGCGAGGGAGGGGCGTGGGCAGGCGGCGGCGGATCGCGCGGACGGGGCTGGTCCCGCGCACTACTTTCTTCAGCGGAGGGATTCGAGGAGTCGCTGGTTAAGTTGGGCTGGAGAGGGGAGGAGGGAGGCAGGGCCAAGATGGCGGCGCCCTGTGGGCTAGAGGAGCCCCGAGTGGTAAACAGCTGAGTTGGAGAGAAGGAGGGGTGAGTATCCCGGACCCCCCCCGTATGAGGGAGATGGGGAAGAGTGAGAGAGAGAGAAAGGAGGGGGAGGGGATAGAAAGAAAAGGGCGTCGAAGAAGCTAGGAGTGAGGAGGGGGAGTAAGAGGAGGAGGGAATAGATGGGGGAGGGGGAAGAAGGGGATGGGAGATGTTAAGAGTGAGGAGGGGGAGTGAAGAGAAGAGGGAATAGGTGGGGGAGAGGAGATGGGGGGAAGAAGGGGATGGGAGATTTAGGAATGAGGAGGGGGAGTGAGGAGAAGAGAGGGAATAGATGGGGAGAGGGAGGAAAGAAGCTGTGAGAGGATGAATAATGTGTAACCCCCCCCCAGTTGTTTGTGTCCCCCAGTTAAACCTGGTCTTTGTCAGCAGCTCCCCCATGTGACTCTGCCCAGACATAGCTCCTCTGGGCATCTCCTTTAAGATGGTTTCTCTCTCTACTTTATTTTAATAATCTGGTGCATTGACTGTGGAAGCAGACTCTGCACCTTCCTTTCAAATGCTGAGTGGCAATTTCCAGACCGGACCTCAAGGTCTCTCTCTCGTTTGCAAGGGGGACTCATTCATTTGAGATTAATTTTAAAGCAGTTTTTAAAAGTCTCTCCCTCTGGTGATAAATGATTTTCTCGTTCTCTTTTGGAACGGCAGTTGTGTCAAGTCAATGGGAAAATTGCTTGGACACTATTAACTTTTTTTAAAAATCACACTTTTGCTTGAAAATATTTTGTTAGTGTTATAAGTAACACCTGAAAGGACTATGTATAAGAGGGTAGAGACACAAATTATTTTTTTCTTTCTGTCTTTGTTTACTTTGTATGTAATTTGTACTGGGGAAGCAGAGTAATACAGTCAGTCTCTTTTTCTTATTGTTTGTGAGAGTCTCATACAAGTCAACAAGGGAGAGAAACACAGGCCTGTAAGGAGCATGTGGGTCTGAAATCACACAAATTGATGGGGAGACTTGGGAGCAGCTGTAGCATCTAAAACCACTTCTCACTCTTGAAATTGGATGCTGAGCGCCTCCTAGTAGATGCTAGAATTGAAGATTTTCAGGATGCCATAGGATCAGACTGACAATTGTTATAACTTATCTTCTGTACAAGTCACTGTAAGCTTGTCAAAATGGAAGTGGTATTATAGTGACAATGTTAGATCAAATAACTCTTTCAATTAGTTTGTTACTAACAATATTTTAGACACTTGAAAACAAAGAACTAAAAATTAGCTCTTCCACAGTGTATGCAGTTTGTTTTACTTTTTTTTTTTTGTGATAAGTAAGAATACACACTTTTTTGTTTGTTTGTTCTTAGTTGGTTTCATTTCCTGTTGTACACTCTTGCAAGGCTCTGGTGTTGTATTGTAAACACTGCAGGGTAATGTTTAAATGCACACTAAAATCATTAATTAAAAAAATCTTTAAAAGAGATATATATTTAGTTTTGTAATTTTTTAAACAAAACCTGCTTTCTCAATGAAGTCATGTGGATCTCCTTGGTTGTTCAAACTAAAATATGATGGTTACACCGTCTGATTTAGATAAGGTAAAATCACTTAAATTAAAGCAAATCTTAATTCTGTCTTTTTTGACAAGGTGTCTTACACTTGAGTATAAAAACTCAGGGTTATATTGACTAAAACTATTTTGTTCTTTGTTAAAGGGTTTTAATTTGAGGTTTGCTGTCCAACTACAGATATTTTGGGTTTAATAAACAATCTTTTGGTTTCTATAGTGACTTCTGAATTAAAACATACATATGTGATCTAGAACTGATGCTGATTAGTAGGATGCTGATTTTTTTAAATTTTTTTTATCTAACCCCAGCAGCCTTACACTATCAAAGATCTTGTTTACCTCATGTTGCAAGTGGAGTATCTGATCACTGACACTGGTCTTTAAAGGAACTGAATGTTCTGCCATACAAAACAATAAGAAAATATGCCTTCAACAATGACAAGTCAGCAAGTCAAATGAGTAAACAAAACATCCTCTAATAGTGTCCTTGGGGGACTGTGGGATTTGTATGGTATGTAGCAGCCAGGTGTATGGTTTTTTTTTTAAAGGGGTATTATAATGGCTTAGGATAGAATTCACAATGTAGTGGCCACAAACTAGGTCATTTAGTTTAATATAGTCAGTGGGATTACCGGAACCAGAACAGCTGCATTTAGAAAGGCAAATGTTTGCCTTCAGTATGCCTTGTGCATCTGCACTGTTTTCTTTCTTACTCTCTGGGTTGCATGTTAAGGTATCAAGTATTTTCCTTAATTTCTATGGGAGTTAAAATGCTTAGTCTAACCAGACCAGTTACCTTATCTGTCTTGCACTATATTCAAGAGCAGCATAATTGCAGCCCAGTTCAGTGAACATTTGCCAAGAGTACTATTGTTGATAGAAATTTGTTCTCAAGATTTAGGAGAGGCTTGATGCTCATATATTGCTGTGGAGTGTAGAGCCCTTCACTTGCCTGTTAGTTTACCTAAGGGATCTGACTACTATTTTTATTGAACAGTAAATACCTTTAGTCAAATGGATCACTCTGTTCCTTTTTATTACTAATCTATTTTGAGTCTTGTAAGCAGAGCTAAAATAAAAAATTCTCTTTCAGGTTAATAGTGGCTTATTAGCAAAAAGTCCATGGCTTCTATCAAAGGGCCAAAGAGTATCAGCCCTACCAAGCTTCATTCCCCCCCCCCCCTTTTCTTGACGTGCTTTTTTAACTTTCTTCTTTTTTTCTTCTGTCGGGTATTTGTAGGGAAGCAATTAGCATAGTATCTTGGCACAAAACACAATTTCAAGAGAAGCATAAAAACCACTGAATTGGACTCTGCTCTTACATCCTAGGATTTGTCTGTTTAACCTTGATTTTTTTTTTCCCCTTCCTTTCGGTTATGGGTAACCTTCAGCAAAAAGGTAGATGAAAATGGACAGGCTAGGCAACTATGATTTTTAACTCAGCAGTTAGTAACTAGGTTTAGAATTGGCAGCTTACATTGGACTTGGAAGTGAACAGGGCAGAGGAGGTGTGTGATGTGTTACTAGTGGCTAATTCTATTGATATGCAGGCTGCCACATATTAGAACATGCTGGAGTTATTGTTTGGACTGTTGTAATCCCAGCTACATAGTGGTGTTGGTTAAGACTAGACAAATGTGTACATCATAGTTGCTAGGTCTGAGAGGAAACAGTTGCTAAGTCTGGCAGTGGAAGGACATTTCTTGCTACTTTCTGCAGCCAGAGAGAAAAGATTAACTTTCCATATCCTTAGGGTAATTACTGTTTTGACAATTGGAGAGCAGGTGTATTTTGTCGAGAGTGTGGTCAGTGCTTTGGTTAGCTGTTCAGTGTTTCCCTCTCCATACAAGCATTACTCTCTTCTGAGTTGAGAGTTACTGTTTTTCATTGTCACTTATTTAATCCATTACCTTTGTGGTGGTGATGATGATCGTCTTACCTGAGAAGGAAGTGTACAACTGGGCACTGTTGGCATATTGATGGCAGTAGAGCCCATGGCGACACATAGGCTCTCTCAGAAGTCTTGTATCTCAAGTGAGAGGAGACACGATTGATCCTTTCAGGACTGAATGTGAGGACTCCTGAGGATGAGGAGCAACTGCTTATCAATTTCTGAGTTCTCGTTGAAAGGAATGATACCACTATTCACTCCTATTATGTCCAGTAATGCTGTTTAACCAGCACCTTGTGGTGTCTCCCTAAAATACTAGTTCGGTGGAGTAGTATGAGCTTTAAGATTTGTATTACCATAGCCAAGTCTATTTCCTGATTGTGAAGAGTCCAGGATGTTAGTGGAGGTCATGTGCTGTTGAAGCGTATCTGTGTTTGGTAACTTAAAACATTTCCTCTCACTTATGGGGTGCATCTTGAAACAATTTGTTAGCCTCTTCTCCCTCCCTCCCCGCCAAACTTAAAATCATTGCAAGTGGGGAGAAATACTGATGTCAGCAATGGAAAAAGTGCCTCACTTGCTATAGTAATACAGATTTAGACAAGTGGTAATACCTTTATGGAAGGAATGTGTGTTCCTTTCTTCTGCTTGGGATAAAAGTTCACAACAGAAGAAAATATTCTCTTGACAAAAATGTGCGTGGAAGTCCTGTACCCTGTGAGAGATCCCATTATCTCTTTCACTGTGCAGATGCTTTATTTACCCTTTCCCTTCTGGCCTCAGTCTATTGTTCCTTGACTGGTTACAGTGCCTTGTAGGCAAACTGCACCTTGAAAAGAACATATCTTTTTATAGGTTCCATAATTGAGGTTTCCTGGCTTCTCCCTTCTTCTCTGTGGGCCAATTCTTTAGTCCTACTGCTTTGACTCATTTAATAAGATTCTCTTTTGTGAAAGCTCCTGATTGTAAGATTAGGATAATTGGCTATAGCTATTTCTAATTTTTCAATGGGAGGGGATGAACGTGTGTGTGTATAAACACTTAAACAAGCTCACTTTTTCTCTTCTTTTTTTTAAAATACCCAACCAAGGGATCTTGACTTTTTTCTTGTAGAAGATATTAAAATTAGCCACAAAAAAGATCTAAATCATTAGAGGCTAAAATACCTAGTGATAAACTGGAGGAAAAGTTATTGATTCACCATTTTCATCCTGTCAACTCCAAGCATTGACAATATCTTGCTGAATTTACTGTCTCTAATGGGACTGAGAGCATGCAAATTGGGAAATAAGGAATTTTGTTTAAAGTCTGTCTTGTGCACAATGTAAATGGGGATGAAAGAAGTGACTGTGCTTCACGTTAGGTAAGGGTCAGATGATTTATTACTGACAATATTCCAAATCTTAGGTGGATATAATAATATCAAACAGCTATGATATTCTTCATCTGAAGATTTCTGTGTTTTACACAATAGGGTAAGTATCTGTATTCCCCACCTTACAGAAGAGAAACTCAAGTGTTGTATGTGGTTTTTTTGCAGAAGATTATACCGCAAGTTTTTGTTAGGCATGGGTATACATCTTCCATACCTGTGCTTGTTCCATTGGAACACATTGCCTCCTTATACAAGTTAAATACTTTTCCAAAATTGGCTTTAAAATGGATTTAGTTATTAGAGGACAACTTGTAGCTTAGTCTTCAAGAGTGGTGCTCTAATATGAATTCCTTCATCTTACAGTGAGCATCATAGACCAGGTTGATCAGAGAGCCACAATTGACAGCTTAAGACTAATATAGACAAATAATTCAATTTAAACCCTGTGTCGGCAAAAGTATTTAATTTGCCTTAACCGTTTTTAGTTCATGGCATTGCGTTGCTCTTTTCATTTAACTTCAGCAATATATCAAATGGGGTTGCAAGATGCTGTATGGTATAAATTTGAAACTTATGTAGAATGTTTTTACAAATGTTTCAAAAACCAGCTTATTGGAGTGAAGATGGTTAGTACTTCTATAAAAATAGAGCAGTAATAGTGTACAATCCACTGGCCACTGACTGACATGTCCTTTAGTAATATTCTGCATTTACTGGCACAAGGTCACTCCAGGTTTTAATTAGTTAGGGAACCTGAGTACATTTTTTAGATAACTACATCTCTAATAGAACAGCCATGTTCTTTACTATCATCCTCATCTTTGTCAGCCTAAAGTTTGACATTCACTTATCTACAGAACAGGTACATCACCAGCAATGCTTCCCCACACTCCTGTCACCGTGTTGTGGAACCTTATGCTTGTGAGACTTATCTGCTTTTTCTACATGGACATTTTTCTTAATTTCCCACTGCTACTCTAACACCAATATAGCTTCGCGTGCTCTAACGATAGCAAGCACACTAGTGAAGAGCTGATGTTGGTGTTTTTACCACTGTCATCTAGACCTATTCTAAGCATTTATAGAGGATGCGTTTTTTTTGGTTTTTTTTTTTTTTAAATGAAAGCCTGTACTCTGTCTACAGTAGTGTTTCCACTAATGTAGGTGCACCTGCCTTGGTGGTATGACAGAGGGAGATCTGAAGAAAAAGGACAATGTAGACAGGTCCATAGTAGAGTAAAAGAGTAGGCTAGAACTTACGCCTCTTCTGTTTTTGGCCTTGGTCTCAAAATAGGTTTCACTTGTCACTGGTTTGATGTGGATATGTGCCCTAGTAACTAGACTTAGATCATCAATTCTGTTCATTTAGGCAACTAAACAGTTGTGAAATGATAATAACTTTACTTCACTATTGTTCTGGAATGGATTCACCAGCATCCTATGTTTGGCAGACTCCATATCCCAAAAAACAATTGAGGCATCTAGCTCTCTAACTCCATTATATAATCTTGCAGATCGTGTCCAGGGAAATCAAGGAACAGACTGCTTGCTCGTAGACAGTGTTGCTTGCAGGCAAGCAATTTTCTCCCATACAGTTCTGCCAATGTACCTCAATCCTGATGTGTAGCATGCCTATTAAAAATGTGGATGTCTCAGGTGAAGGTTTTAACAGTCAAACTTAGAGGTGTAGATATAGTCAGAGGGCAGTTTGAGACCAACCCACTAGTCAACTTGTGATCTACTCAGGGTTTGAATGCGGTTGCTAGAGTGAAAGGCCAGTGCATTAACTCTCTGAACGTAGGCTAGAGAGAGGGCTAGCTGTTTCTTTGTTTTGCTTTTTATAAAGGATTGTGTGTTTTATTCCTTTCTCTCCTTCATATCTCAGTTGCCTTCATAAAATGCAGTCCCTTTCCCAAAGGGCTCACATTTTAACTTTGGAAAGTGTCTGGCACACTCTGAATGCTCGTGTGGTCCAATCCATATAAAAATAATGAACCACCCATCTCCTTTGGAAAACACTTGAAAACAAACTGCTGATGAGAATTTGAAACAGGTGTTAATAGTCTCCTGTTAAGTATCTTCCATAGGAAGTCTTGCTATTGATCCCAGTTGGAATTGTCAGTCAGAGCCTAACAGTCAGACTGTGTGAAGGGATAGCCTTTACATTTGAAACATTTGACTATTTAAGGACTCTCACCATAACACTGCTTGTTTATAAATGGACTGTGAAATTTCACTTTGACTGTCCAGCCATGACGGCTGAAAACTGAATTAGTCTTATTGCTAAGGGGAAGAGCAAAATGTCTATGCTCTAGCCATCCTAGTAACATAGGTTATTGGGAACATTGTTGGATAGTTTGTTGCGAAAGATATACCTCTTGTAAATACAACTAAGTTGCCAACTTTGAACTTGCAACCATTTTCCACACTTATTTGCTTCTGTTGGGAATGCTCGACAGCTATCACTTTGTGTAATCTTGTCTTTGTTCCTACACATGAATGTGTATTTTTCCTCACTGTCCATCCTGAGAATGACAAGCAAAAACTTTAAGTAAACTAAAGGAGTAATGAAACTCACTGGAAGAAGAAATGCTATTTCTAAGTCAGTTAATTGGAAAACTGAAATACAACATACGTTAACCTACATCATTTCTACTGTATAAATTGCTCTATAAGTGCTAAGAAATAACCTCTCACCTCCCCATACAAAATCAATGCCATGTGCATAATAACTTTTCAAAAGCACCTGTTTGGAAGGTGTTTAAATATAACTTCTCGGCTGCCACTCTACCCAGTTAAACCAAAACCCTTTTTCTTCAGGCGGATCAAGTGATATCTCTTCTCCCCCTCCCCACCCTTTGAGGGGCCTGTGCTTATTGCTTGTATAGGGATTGACTCAGTGGTCTAAATCTTTCAACATTTCTAACTTTTGCGATTCTATGCAAGGCCAGGCAGCTGTACTGTGACAGACCCTCAGTAGGGTATCTGGTGTGTCCATGGCTTCACCCGTGAACTGGATAAACCCAGCTCACATTTTAAAACACAACATACCAGTAAAGGTACTGAGCATGAGAATCATTGAAATGTCAGGCTTAATAATTATATGATCTTATAAATATCTGAGACTGCTCTACAGCCCTCAGCTAACTCATAGCAATGTGTCCAAGTAATAGAAATGGCCCAAAAGTTTAGGTGTGTGAATGGAATTATTTTCTGTAATGAATCATCTTGAGATGCACAAGTGTGTTTATAAAAAAAAAAAGTTAATCTTCCTTTTTTAAAGCAATCCTGTCAACATAAAACATGTATATTTAGATCAAGTCCTTGACTCTGTTACTAACACTATAGACAAAACTGAATTTTAATCTTTTATTTTCTACAGTTTTAATTTTAGTTTTGTATCTTGCTCAGTTTGGACAGCAAAATGGAATGGTCATCTTCACTTCTGTCTACAGTCCTCTTCGCTGTCCAATTATTTGGGTTCATGATTTTCTAGGGGAATGTTTAAATCCAAAAATCTGTGTTAATTTTTTAGTTTATATTTTTTAATTTTAATAATCTTCATAGCAGGTTTTGTAAATTCATATCATTAAGCAAAAATATGAATGTGGAGGCCAACATTTTGTTGATTCTCTTGTGCCTTTAACCTATAAAGAACCAGAAGAAGTAACCCTGCAACTTTTTTGGTTGTTACTCAAACTGGGGGCTGATGATGTAATGCAGGAACTACAAAACTGCAGAGAAACCTAACAGCAGGCTTTTTCCACTGCTTTATAACAGTGTTAATGGTAGCATATGCTAACCTCTCTGTTCTTTTTTTTTTTTTTTTTTCCCTTCAAATCAGTGATCATGAAAGGTGCCAGATTGACAGCACTGGAAACTGAAGTCCTACTTGTCCACAGAACAGGTACAGCATACCCAACAGCAGTTAAAAGCTTCCCCTGCACACTCTGTTGTTGTATTTCAATCCTGATTTTGAGGGATGACTTCGGGGGGGGGGGGAATAGTTCAGGACTTGTAAAATTTATCCAAAACCTACTAGCCAGAGGTAAATACAAAGGGTAGGGCGTTCACCAGTGAGTTATTGGAGTGGGAGAAAGCCTAGTGAGAAGCCAAGACCCTTCTACCACGTCAGCTGCTGGTAAGTGAGCTGTCCCTGGACACTGCTGGAAGGAGGGAAACTCCATTATTTGCATCAGGTTGCGGCTAGTAAGCATCTTACCTGAAGCCCTTCCCTAGCTGCTAGAAGGGAGGAGTTTTCTGTCTTGTCTTCCTATTGCTGAGTTCCTGGCTGCTGTGAAAGCAGGGGTGTCACCACTGTTTCTCAACCTTTGGTTTTTCATTCCTTCTCCTTGAATAACTCCAGTGCCTGTCTCTGTTCATAGCTTTCCCAAGCAGCGTTAGGAGTGTGAAACTGATTTAATTCTGGATTGCTGCTCACAGCATTCTAAATATTGGCACTGAAACTGTCCAGAGTTCTGTTATCTTCATACTATTTCTTGGTAAAGCTATGAACAACGGTAGACACTGGAGCCATCCCAGCAGGTTTGGGAAGATGGCACTACAGCTGGTCTTATTTGCAAACATAAGAGTTAGGAATTTAACTTTTTAAAAATGAAAGCCTGAAATCTGCAGAAATTGTTGGCTTAAGCCCTTCTCTTTTCACCCTGAGGGGTTCTCGGAATTCCTGTTGAAGCTCCGAGTGTCAATCCATTTCCCCCCACGCCCTTTCCAAACACTTTTCAGAGTCCACTGTTTTTTGCCTTACTTCTGGCAAAGGATGTAGAGAGCCTGTTAGCTTCTCCTTATGCAGTCAGAGAGGTTGCTGTTGAGTGATGCCAAACTAGAAAGCGAGAGACTGGATCAGAAACTGAATTACACATTGCAGAACAGAACATGACTTGTTAAATAACATGCCTTTAGGCCAGGAAAACCTTTTTTTAAACTTTAAAAAGTTTGTGTGGTGGTGAAGTAATGTATTGGAATCATTCAGTTTCCATGAATCTAGGACTTTTCAAATATGAAAGTTTAAGCCTGTGTGACTGTCTTTCTGGAGCTTGGAGAGTTTGGTTTTGCTGGTTCCTGACCAATTTTTACAATGTCTGTATAGCAGCACCTACCATAATGGGGGTTGTGGGCTTTACTGTATTACTATACTATATGGTGGATTGTGTTCATGTCTTGAAATTGGCGTTAATATTTTTCTTTTCAGAAGAGCAGGCATAACATTGTATTGCTGTTCCCAATGCTGGGAGCAAAGAGTAAAGAAAGATGCAACAGCAGCAGTTTGGACTTCATCCTGTTGCTGTAGACCCATGCACTCTCTCATTACCTTTGTATTTGAGAATGAGACAGGATTAAATGTTTAAAATACAGTCATTTTCCCGATGAATGTTGGAGGATTTGAATCAAAATGAAGATGACTTTGGTCTCCTTGTTCCAGTACGTATACACTTGTGATACTTGCAGTGTAAGCCCCAGTTTTCAGACACTTTTTTACAAAAGCAAATGCACTTAATTTTCAGAATCTCTTTTAATGCAATATGATGAGTGAAACTTTAAATGCACAAATCAGGAAATTCAAGGCTATGGTTCCCACAGTGACCAGAATTCTGCTATCTTGTACTTAGTATTACTGTATGCTGTTAAATTTGTGTTTTAATACATGCAACGTGGTCACATAGCAGCTGTTGTCAGGAAATTCAGTTGTGGTTAATACAGCTGCTGCTACTTGGCTTCATTGCACGTAGTAAGTCACAGCCCAACTTAATACAAATACAGGCAGGCCAGGGAGGTTCTGGTTACTGTGGGAACCATAATTTAGGATTTTCTGATTTGTGCATTGAGTTTCACTCACAGTATTTCATTAAAGCATTTTTTTAAAATTAAGTTTGCCTACCCTTGCTGCAAGGTAAGTGTTGTATCTTTTTGTTTTTCATTGAACATATTTGAGTTAAGAATATCAGAATAAAAGGTGATTAGAGGATCTCACTGTCAGACAAGTTATTTACTTGAAAGAGATTGGAAAGTGAGTTTTCTTTATAAAATGTTAGAGACTAATAAAAAATGCACATAGAAGGCTTTTATTGGGAGCTGTTTACCAAACTTTTATCAGGTTGTATTTGTCACAATTGATAACTCTGGATGCTACCCTGTTTCTTTACAATTTGAGACGTTTGCTATCCTGTCTATGTGCAGAAGATTTAAATAGTTGACACCTGTTATAACAGACACACACGGCAGGTAGACTCTAGAGCAGTGGTTCCCCAACTGGGGTTCGTGACCCCCTGGGGGTTCATGAAATGTTACTGGGGATTCTGGGGGAAAAAATTCCATAATGGCGGACAGAGCTGTCGCTAGGGACCCTAGGCAGAACGGGGCCAGCAGCCGGGAGCCCCTGGACTTCCAAGAGCTAAGCAGATGAAAGCAAGCATATCTATCACACTGAGGAGATTTAAACTTCAAGACTCCTTATAAGAAATGGAAAGGGAGGTGGATATTTTTTGCTGTTTTTAAAATTAAATAGGCAGCTAGTATTGTTTTTTAAAATTTATGAAGAACAAGTTTAAGCTTTGTTGTAATGTGCATTGTTTGCCTGGACTGCTCAAGACCTGAATGCTTGTGTAGGAGAAACTCTTTGAGTTGGCTTCTTAAATACCTTCATGATGTTTCACATCTGATACTTCTTGATGAAACATAGGAGCCTTGTCTTATAACAGGCTTATTCAAAGTGATACAAGCTACGAAAGTGAGATCTTGAAGAGTGATGCCATTTTCATAATGTAATAATCCTGTAATGATAAATAATAAGTGTGTAATAAGCATGTCATAAAAACAAATTTTATATTTCCCAGATCACTGTTTTTATAATTTATACTCAGATAAAAGAGAAAATCCCTGGAAATATTCATTTTTAGGAGGGGATTCGCGAGACTTGACATTTTAGTGAAAGGGGTTCACAGGTTGTTGAAGTTTGGGAAACACTTCTCTAGAGTCAAATTAAGCCTCATCCTGTCTTTTTTTTTTTTTTTTTTTTTTAAATGGACAAACACTCCAATGTGAATGAGCGTTTTCTGTGCCTATCTAGGTTAGGATCAATAAGACATTGCCCTTCTTAGTTATTTGCCGAGCTGCCTCTTCACTAAATTGCATTTGTCTCTACTTTTCTGTTGACTAGCTGGTATGCATTCTTAAAAATCGTTTGGTTATTCCTTTCATGTGCTACTAGCACAACTCTTCTCGAATTAGAAATTGTACTAAATAAGTTTTTTTTCTAAATAAGAAGAAATTAAGCTTTCTAAGAATGTAATGTTACTAAGCAAACGTTTTCTTCATACTTTACATTCTTTAAGGAACCTTTCACTCCTGATCTGTGTACTGAGCTTCAGAGAACATGTCATTTAAAGAGCCTAATACAGTTCAGTACCTCTGGGGAGAGCCATATCTGAGTGGTGGTATGGAAATACTTTTTTAGATCACTTCAGCTTAAACAGGAGTAGTCCTTTGCCTCCTCTGATATTGTTGTCCTTAATGCGCTATGGGGGAGGGGATTAACCATCATTTACTTAGAGCTGCCCCTCTTATCTACACTAGCTAAAGCTCATGGAGCGTTTCAGCAAATTATCTTTGCATCTGCAAAGTCTGACCCTTTCTGATTTCTAAGTTAACCTTGTCTTTATTGGGCAACTAGCCCTTGTTCTAAAATAATAAAGCTAATCCATTTTAACACTTTAATAGCGACTCTTGGAAAAAAGTACAACTTAAATAGTCTTATTTCTCTGCTCCAGATTAACCAGGTGATTTCCATGTTTGCTTTATTTTATATTAATGATATGGTATGTGATATATTCCTTGTTTAGCACAGTTCTAACTCTTATCTACTGGGTTTTATTTTCTAGATTGTTCATGCTGTAAAATCAATACAGTAGTTGCCTTTCTAATTTGGGTGTAAAGGTCGATTCTAGAATAACTTCTAAAGTGAGACTTGTTAACACTGGTTCTCACTTGGAATTAGAGAGTTGTGATGTTTGCATTCAAAATGTCAAGCTATCAGCACTGTAGTGTAAAGCTGACATCAAAACCAGACAATGATGGCAAGTGTCCAGTTTACTTGGCTACAGCCAAGGTAACTGGTTTCAACTATTCAGCCTAGATTTCAGTATTTGCAGAATAGAGATTATTGTGGTAAGCATAAAACCAGGCTCTCTGTGGTTACTTTCTATCACAGAAAGATTTTAATTGGTAATAGTTGCTTATTCAGCAAGGACTGATCTGAGATTTGGTGATCTAGTAAATGTTTTAAATGGCTTTATACCATATTTTTCCTTGAAGGACCAGAAAGGAGGTTGCCCAGAAGCTTGAATAACTGAAATGAAAACATCAAGAGTTTAGTCCTTCAATGTAGAAAAAGAGGGGAAACTTGTAACTTTAAAGTTTACGTACTGCTGCTGATTTAGCATGTTGCTTGATTCACAAATGAGATTAAAGGGACCTTCCACAGATTTTCTTAAGAATACCTTACGCTAGAAGGCAGAGGGTGTGGGGTTTTTTTGTTTTGTCCCCTCCCTCCCCCCAAAGTGTTATGAAGCACTGCAGTTGCAAGTAGGATGTAGAGCGTATGGCCTTGTATTTTTAGCATGGCGTGCTTCTGTATGAAAGATTCAAAATGTAATACAGCATGTTTCTAACTCACAGGCTTGCCCTCTGTATTAAACTGAAGTAGTTTATCTTTCCTGCTTTGACTGAATCGTCTCTATTTCAGTCCTTGTTTAGAAAAACATCTCAATACATGTGAAAAGGCTAACTGTGGGTGTGAATCTGAACCCTGTATCCCAACCCAGTTTCTTAATCCTGGGTATTAAAGTCCTGATAAAGTTGACACTGACTGATTCTACAGCTAAACAGTACAGCATCCCATTCTGCTTGACCCATAATAGGCTGTGGTCTTCTCCTTGCTGTTGATTTGACTCTTGACTTCAAGATAACAGAGCAAGGTACTTTCAGTTTGACTCATGTTAGAATTAAATGTTTCACCTTATGTTCTTAGGAACTGAGATTTAACTATTTCTCAAGTGACTGGTTTGTTTTCTTGTGTTCACTTTTTCCTTCCCCATTATGCTAAATGCTTAGCCTGCTATTGTCCAGCTAAATATGAACGCTGACTTTGAGGGTTCCAAACACAAGATGACTCTTTTGCTTTAGGAAAATCCTAACGCAGTCTGCCATTCTTGGTGTATTCATGAGATTGTGATTTCTGCTAGTTGGGCAATAAACCAGGATCCCAGCACTATTTATTGTGGACTCGGAGCAGGGCGGTATATGTGTAAATCTGTGCTTTGACTCCTAATCCACTCAAGTTTATTTTTGCTCATTTCACTTCCTGTTTGTGATGTACTGTTAATTTTTTAAAGGGAACAAGTACAGTTAAGTGGACAGGCTGTAGACTACTAAAGAATGTGACTTGCCATATTTTTCAGAATTTTACCTATATAGGTGATAAAATTATCCTTCCTGTAATTCATTTATCTTGTTTCATGAAACCAAGCAAGTAGTCAGAAATGTCACTGTGCTGGTTTCTGCTAGTCTAACATTCTTGTATACCTTTTGGGTAAATAAAGTCACCCTGTCCCATTTAGTAAGAATTGACATGTTTTAATATGGATGTAGAATAACTGCCTAAGACAGTTTGCTGGCATTATCTGGGGAGGTTGATATTGGTTTAGATTTCCTTTGGGTAAAATAAAGAATAGAACATTAGTAAATTATGGAATTTTGGCTACTAGTTATGAACTCAGCAGTGGCTTATGCATCCATGTATTAAAAATAGGAATCTGAAAGGTTAATGTAGTAAAACATTACTGTCCTAAAAACTGATCTGAATGCAGTTCAGTTTTGCCCTCTGTATATTAATACAAATGTGCCACTCCATATTTAGACATCTATATGTGAACAAGATTCCTCCTATCTCAGCAGAGTCATCAAAATTCCTGTCAGCAGCTGACCTGGTAGACGATTTTTTGCTAATATGATAAATATTTCTCCCTACCCCACAGAAACTGTACAAATTGCTAGTTTAGTCGCAGGAAACCTAATGCAATTAGGCTGCAGATCATCCCTTTCCAGGTTCTAATCCAACTCCATACTACTTTTATTGGGGTCCCCTTACAGTGAATTGACAGATACCACCATGTTTCTTGGGTCATACTCTAGCACAGTTACCTTCATCTATACTTTATTACCTTCCCCCCCTCTCATTTTCCTTTCTCTACCCCCTCCCACACCAACCTTTCCACTCAGAGTTGCTTTCATTCACTAAAGGGTTATGAGCAGCTGGAAGACTGAGGAAGGGCTGTAAGTAACTCTCTGGAATGAGGCTGGATTGCAGCTGACCTGAAAATATAGGAGGAGGAAAGAGATCTTGAGCATATGTAGGCTACTTCCTGAGTGTAGCCTAGTATGTGTGAACTGTTCTGAAGCCCGGCTGCATTAGGGGCCACTATGGAAGAAGGAGCATTGGTGCTTTCAGGGAGCTATTGCCACTTTGTTCACAACTGCTTTCTCTTGTCATCATAACTGGCTGACCAGATCTACGCTGACAATTCATAGCACTCTGAGACGGGCATAATCCAGGTGTCTCAGCCAACGTATTCTCAACAAAACAGCGTCTAATGTTCAAGGTTGCATATAATTTATTAGTTTTATTGAGTGTGAAGGGAAGGTTATAAACTTTCTCCCATGAATATGCATCCCTCATAGGTAAAATATCCCCAATAGCCTCTTCCATTTAACATTACAGCAGAGTGAGAGCTCTGCTACAGTTAAGATTAAGACCAACTTTTTCTGTTTAAAGCTCAATTCTAAGTGCTCTGAAATCTACATGGTTACATGGATTGACTTGAAAGTTGGCATGCCTCTTGAGGGCTTGGGTTATTTTAGTGATCCAAATTTGGGGGCATTTGACCAAAGGGTTCCAGAAATACAGCACCTAGGGAAAAGGAAGTTTTAGTTGAAGATAAGTTGCCAGAACCTATCTTTGCTCACTGATAGAGCTCAAACCAGGGCTCAGCTCATTGCACCGTGATCTCAGAGGTTATCCTAATAGAGTGCATGGCAACCATCAGCCGTTTGGGGAACATCAAATTAAAATCTTTTTTCAAAAAGAGTTTGCTTCTCCAGTTATCAGGCACACAAGCAGACATGCAAGTATCTCTCTATGTACATGCTTACTGTAATCGATCTGGAAAACTAACCTGTATCACAGGGGCTGGGTAGCTCTGAGGATGTTTTAAGTTCATTGAGTCTGAGCACCACCCAAGGCACTGAGAGGTCAAATCCAAGCCAGGGCAGAAATCTGAAGTAAGAAAAGTAGGTATGCTGCTCCAGTCTGCCTCTCTCGGGGGCGGAGGGGGCGGGTATTTTGGATAAATGTAATCTGACTACAGCAGAATATTCAGAAAGTGCTGAAACTATTTTAAAAAAAGAAAACGATGCAAGCAAATGCTTCCTGGGAGGGGAGCGTGATTGGGGTGGAAGAGTAGGTGAAGTGGGAGGGGGGAGAGAGGAGAGTGGGAAGGGGGACAAGGGAGTGAGTGCCTAGAGAGCTGGGAGAGAATAGGGGCAGGGGCACGTCAGCCCCATATTCCCCTGCTCTGTTACTCCTGAAGGCATTCTGTGCCTAAAAATTCTGCAACTTTTATTTGTCAAATAAATGTGGAGGCTCCAGCATGGCATTGGGGAGCACAGGCCACTGGCTGCACAGAAGTGCGAGATCATTGTGCAGCTCCCCCTCCCCCCCCCAGGACCCGGACTCAGCAGCGAGGCCGCAACCAATCCTGACACAGCGCAAGGACAGGGCCTGCCCTAGAAACACCCCAGGGCCCTGCCTCTCTGTGCCAGGTGCGGGCAGGCAGGCTCAGCAAGGCAGGATCCAAGTGTGGAGGAGCTTAGAGAGGGGGGATCCAGATGTGGGTTGAGAGGGTTCAGTGTGAGGGGGAGCTAGATGCACAGGGGCGTGTTGGGGGGATTCTGGGTGCAGTGGTAATGGGACTCTGCAGGGGGGTCCAGGTGAAGGTGGTTGGGGCTCAGGGGAGAGAGGGGGTCTGGGTGTGGGGAGGATAGAGCTCGGCAGAGGGCTCTGAGTGTGTGTGTGGGGGGGCTCAGCGAGGGGTCCGGATGCTGGGAGAGTGGGGCTCAGTGGGGTGGGGATCCAGGTGCAGTGTGGGGTTGGTGGGGTGGGGATCTAGGTGTGAGTGGCTCATTAGGGTAGTTCAGGGGGAGTGATGCTCATTGGGGAGGGGGAGTGTCTGAATGTGGGAGGGTTGGGTAGATGGGGGAGCAGCTCCTTGTACAGTGATCCTTCCCCCTGCAGCTGAGGAGAGATGGGGAGGGGGAAGGGAGTAGAGTTTGCAGCGCTTCCTACATGTGGGGGAGAAATCTGGGAGTGGCTCTGACACAGCCCCGGAGGCTGTGCTGGGAAAGAGGAAGTCCCGTCCTCCCCCCACCCAGTTGGGACTAGCAACTGAGCCCGGCACCAGATAGGAGCCACCAGCTGAGTCTTTCGCAGTCCTGCCCCACAGTGATTTACCTCTCTGCCGGCTGCCCTGGACACCCGAAACGTATTGCTGGGGAGGATCGCATGACTGCTCATGTGGCTTCCCGTGGCTTCCCTGTCAGTCATTTTTCTGTGGGGAAGCAAAGAAAACTGTGGGGGACATAAATTCTGCACGTGCACAGTGGTGCAGAATTCCCCCAGGAGAGAGTGCGTGTGTGTGCGCGCGCGCGTGGTCCTCTGGTCTGCAGCCCATCTACAGATCGCATGGTGTTTGACCCTCCCATATGAGCCAGGTTTTGGAGGAGGCTTGCCTATATGGGGAATGTCTGAGCCCCTGCTTCCTGCCCCTTGTCTGTGCCACGCTTGGGGGGTGGGACTGCCCATCTATGGCAGTCTGTTCCCTGCTTCATGTGAGCCAGGTTCTGGAGGCCCCTGAGCCCCTATCCCTACCCCACCATGCGATCTGAGATCTGCGGGGGTCCCTGCTCTGCCCCTGCTCCTTGCCCCATATGTGAGCTGGGATCTGGGGGACCCGTGCCCATATATGAGCTATGACTCCCCATCTCCCCCCATGTGAGCCGGATTCTGTGGGAGGACTTGCTTTTCTTTGGGGGGGTCTGAACCCCACTCCCTACACCTTATGTGAGCTAGGAGCTAGAGGTCCATGCCCTCTGGGATTGTCTGAGCCCCCTCTCTGCCCCCCTCCCCATGTGTATGCCAGGATCTGGGGACCCCTATCCATCTATGAGGGGGCTGACCCTATCCCTGCTCCCCTTCATATGAGCCAGGTTCTGGGTGGGGCTTGCCTTTGTGGGAGTATCTGAGCTCCTCTCCATATCCCCCTTGTGAGCCAGTATCTGGGGAAGCCCTCTATCTCTGGCTGGGGAGCTTAGAACGGACATGCTCAGAGCATGCACCAAGAACACGCTGCTGGGGTGAGGAACTGAGAGTGGGTATGCTTGGCACACATCTGGAACTCGCCAGCAGTGGGGAAGGTAGAAAGGGAACGCTCACTGATGTGAATGGAGCAGCTCTCAGTCTCAGAGTTATTGTTTCAGGCTGTATTCATTTCCATTAGGTACTCTCAGCTGAGAACATCTCGTTGAGATGAATGGGCCAATTAATAGCTCTGTCTATGCTACTGCCTATGTTGGCAAAACTTACGTCGCTCAGGGGTATGACTATTCCACCCTCTGAGCGACATAAGTTACACCGACATAAGCTCTAGTGTGCACAGTGCGATGTTGGCAGGAGAGCTTCTCCCTGCTGACAGTTTGTCGTTCGCGGGCATGTTTTTTTTTTTTTTTTTAATGCCAATGGGAGAGCTCTCTCCCATCGGCGTAAAGCGTCTTCACCGGACACACTGCAGTGATGCACCTGTAGTACCGTATGTGTGGACATGGCCTAAGTTTGAAACCCACCCTGGGCAGAAATCTGAGTTTGACAGGTTGCCCCCTTTCAAGGTGCCACTTGATGTGCTGATATACCACTGAGCCCACCTGTTCTGCCAGCCGGGGCCCCCTTTAACCTGTCTTGCTGAGCCCGACTCTTAAGCCTCCTCTAGCACACACACACACACAGGCAGGGCCACACCCCGCTGCAGACACAGACTGAAGTCCGTGCTGTGTGAGAGGATTCACCCAGCACTCACGTGTACACCCCTTTTGGAGAATAAACCCAAAATAATACTGTCTTGTGCTGTAGGGAAATCTATTCAATGTAAGCTCATAAATTCACCCCCTCCCTCAATGTGGAGGAAGATCTGCACAACTTCTCCCACCCCCACCCGTTAGAAATTGCACAAAAGGGGTTTAATAATAAACCAAACAAATTTATTAACTATAAAAGGTGGATTTTAAAGGGATACAGGGATAGTAAACAGAACAAAGCAGATTACTAAGCAAATAAAACAAAACATGCAAACTAAGCTTGATTCACTAAAGAAATGGGTTACAAAATGTAATTTCTTGCCCTAAATGTTGAATTAGGCAGGATGCAGAGTTTCTGTAGCTCAGAGTTCCAGATATTTCTTCTTACAGACTGGATCCCTGTCTCAGTCTGGACTCACCTCTGCCTTTCCCTTCAGGTTAGTTCCTTGGTTCTTTCAGCAGTCCTTCTTCTTGGGGAGGCAATGGAGGAGAGTCCAGTTTGCCTTCCTACCCACCCTTAAATAAGATTTACATAAGACGTGAATCTTTTGTTTCCCAAACTTCACCCCCCTCCCCCCCTTTTAGTGGAAAGTTACAAGAAGTCCAAGATAATGTTTAGTCTTAGGTGACAAGATCACCTGACCTAGTAGTGTCACAGCTAAGTCACAGGATGTCTCCCAGGAAGGAGAAGAGGTTAGTATCATCACAGTCTTGTTGTTTCTTCCTAAAGGCCCATCAGATTTGATGGCCTGTTGTCTGGTAGGTGTCTTCCAAATACACACCCAGTAATTGTTACATAGGCCACATTCCTAACTTTAGATACAGAAATTATACATGCGTACAGATTGGATAATCACATTCAGTAAATCATAACCTTTCCAATGATATCTTACATGAGTCATCTTGCATAAAACATATCTTAGTTATGTCATATCCATATCATAAGCATATTTTCATAAAGAATATGGAGTGTAATGTCACACTGAGAATGAGCTGTAAACAGCTTAGAAAAATCTGTCTCTGTCAAGGTTTTTAATAGGAGAAATGCTAGCTGAGTACAGCAGAATATTCAGAAGGTGTGAAACTATTTTTTTAATAGAAAATAAATTACACATGTGAATGCTTACTGAAAGGGGAGGGGTAAAAGAGTAGGTGGTCGTAGGGGAGAGGATTTAGGCCTGAAGTGAGGGATGGGGGTATTATGGGGAGAAGAATAAATGGAAATGAGAGGTTGGGGAGAGAAGAGGGGTTGGGGAAGGCTTATGTTAAGGGAGAAGAAGTAGGGATTAGGAATAGGTTGGAGAATGAGGAGTAGCAGAGGAATTTGGGAGGGAGGGGGGATGGTCAGCCCTGAATTTTCCTCTTCGGTATGTGTACTCTATGATGTAGGGAACCTCTACCCCCCTGCAGGGGTCTGAGCCCCTCACCCTGCCCCTCCATATGAGGTGGGGGGGACTGAAGGTAATACATGTTTAAACATCTGAAAACACCAGAAAATAAATAGTAAAGATACACATCATCCATGTGGGGTCAGAGGGACCTGATCAGAATGTGTGGGGGAGGTGCTAGGTTTGGAGGAAGGGCAGATTAGGTGAATTTGGGGCCTGGGAGGGGAAGACTGGCTGAAGCAGAAGTCCCAGCTGGTAATGGGAGTGAGGGGCCCAGCTCTGTGCAGCTTGTCTACATATACAAGGCAGTTTGCCGCCCTTCAGTAAGATGCTGTCTGTGATACATGTATGCAGCAGCATACGGCAGGAGAGAGCAAGGAACGATTTTTCATACGTATTAATGGCTTCTACAGTGTCAACTAATGGCTTAATAGGATGGGAAAGGGAGGGGGAGCTGGAAATGTTGGCGGGGGGCTACATGTTGTGGGGAATAATGGGCCAGGGTGTGGAGAAGGAAAGAGAGAGACATCTTCTCTCAGTACTTAAAGTTACTGTAACAACCATGTAATAAAACTGTCAAGGTTTTGGGACATAGACTATGGATGAGATTTCTCTCACCAGCTCTGTTAGCAACTATACACTGGATATATTTCAAAGCATGATCATTATCCCCATTCCACTATCACAAAATATACAGGATGAGAGAGGAGCACTGAGAAATCACATAGCAACTATGCGGCTTCATGGAAAGACCACTTGACTGGGACTATTCCTAGCTCTGCTATTGGCCTGCTGGGTGACCTGGGGCAAGTCATTTCACCCCTCCGTGCCTCAGTTTCCCATCTGTAAAATGAGGATAATGATGTAAAGTTGAGATTTTCTGGTGAAATGCAGTATATAAAAGCTAGGGATATGTTTACACTTAAACCACTACAGTGGTGCAGCTGCGCTGCTGTAACACTTCAGTGTTGGCACTACCTATGCCGATGGGTGGAGTCTTCCATTGGTATAGTTAATCCTCCTCCACAAGTGGTGGTAGCTAAGTCAACAGAAGATGGCACTAGGTTGACAGTAGAATTCTATACCTGGGGTTAGATTGGCTTCATGGTACATATGCACCTCTTTCCTTTGATAATATATATAGGGGACTCAGGCCCAGATCTCCTCAATCACAGCTCTCGCAAACTGCTCCAGTATATTCCTCCACCATTCAATACAGCTATACTTAACACTGTGACTACAGGTGGAGTGCCTGCATATAATTCCCATTGGCTGTTGCCAGCTCTAGTGGGGCAGAGTTAAGGTTGCCTGAGCATTTACTTTAACTCTGTATTTCCTGGATTTCAGAAGTTTGAGTTCTGCTGAACTCGATGTTCTGGAAGGGTACAAGCTATCACTGGGCAGCCTTAACTCTGCACTAACAAACTTTTTTGGCATTTAACTGTCAAAAAGGGTAATATTGCAGCTACCAGTAGAGCAGTGATGAGGTCTTTGAGATGAGAAAGAATGAGGGAGATATATTCTGTTATCTGTACTCTGCTCTGTCTTTCCAGTCTGGTAGGGGCACCAATGAGGAACCTGAAGAAGTTTTAACTTGCACATTCACATAACACGTGCATAAGCCTATAGCAGTAAACAGAATGGCCCAGCAAGCAAATATTGGTGAGCTCTTCTCTATGTTGGATTCTTCAGTTCTGCTTGTCCAGGAAGATATAACAGCTGTCTTCAAAGATAACCTCAACTCTGGTATGTGTCTCTTAGATGTTAAACTGGAGGGTTGGAGGAAGCTTTGTATAGAAATAAGCAAAAAGTTGGAAGTTCCCTATCAAATTTACTCATTAGCTCCTGCAAATGTGACTTACTTTAAAGAAACTCTCTATGTCAGAGGCAGTGATTGCATCAAGGATTAATGCTCCTTATGTTCCTCTGGTTAAGAGACACTTCTTGGAAGGTCTGATAAACTGTAACTCCTGGTTCCTTGAGACTGTCTTCTTGACCCTTTTATAAGGTTACTAGGGTTTTGTGGTGTACTAAAGTAAATATGCACACCCTGGTTGTAAGTAGATATCACGCTCCCTTCCTACCAAGTATGTCCAAAAAGTGAAAGTGTTTCATCCACTTTACTCATTTCAAACAATGAGTTCCTCTTGTGAAATGCCATTCTTCGTTTTGCTTTAGGAATGCTTTCTGCTACCACCAAGAGCATTCCTAAGGCTATTCGTGGACCCATTTTAGTGTGGAACAGCATCATTACTCCCCTTGCCCCTAAAATTGCTTCATGTGGAGAACGAAGGAGGGAATCAAACTGATTGCCAGACTCCACCCAGCAGCATGGAACGCTGGATGTAGACTCTCTACAAAAGTTTAGTCAGTGTCACACATCTAATCATTTAGTGTGGGACACTTTAGGAAATCCTGTTGTCAGTTTTTAGAAAGGTCTGCTTCCTCTCTCTCACCAAGCTAGACAATCAGAAAGACACTTGGGGATGGGAGAATGTAATTGGGAGGTCTCATTTTTAAAAACCTGGGTAACTTCCTAGAGGCACTTGTAAGAATGTTGTTCAATTCTGCAATTATTTTAATCTTTTACAATAGAAAATTTTTGTTCATTATAACCTGTCCTATTCCTTTTTGTTGCTGACAACAAACTGATAGACCGTGGACCGATGCTTGTGAATATGCTAGTAGATTACTACTTGGAAAACAATTCTCAGCAGGCATTGCAGATCCTGTCCACACTGCAAGAGCCTCATGACAAGGTAAAATAACTTACAGTTTTTGGAGAACATGGAGCATGGCAGATGTTACTCTAGTATTAGAGAAGCTTCTAAATAGAAAGCCAGTTAAAATTCTTCCTTTCCCTTGATGTAGAATCAATTGATGTGTTTTATCTGTGTAGTAAGAGTAGGTTAGTTTAAAAAAAAAAAAAAATCTCAAACACAAAACTTCATTTTGTTTCATGGATTACTTAAACTGGGTTCATGACTGCAATCAACTTTACACATTGATCACAAGAGATGAAATTACAAAGCTCATAGAAGATCTTTCATACAGATATTTAATATCTTTTACTTGTAATGTAATTGCTTTACAGCTCGCGGCAGCAGCTGCTTATTACTGTTACTAGATTTGTTACCCATTGAAGGGAGGGGGAAGCGCAGCTGCACAAGAATATACAGGGATTCTGCAGGCACGTGGGAATTTTTTAAATGAACACTTGGCAAAACTAACAGCTGTTTTTTTCTGCAATGGCTGAATACTTTGGAGCAGAATGTGTTTCCAAGCACAATGACAAATTCTGTTTTGAACAACATTTTGTTGTCAGTATCACCACAGAGAGACTTAATCTGTATCCCTGTGTTGTACTCACAGGGTTGTATTCAATCTGGCTCCCTAGACACACTTGTAAAACACATTTAATTCCTATAACTGAGAAGAGCAACTTGTCAAACATACAGATTGGTGTCCTTTCCTGTTCACCAGGTACCTGTAAATATTCTGTAACATTTCATTTCATTTTCTACTCCTCTGCCCCCTCTCCCAAATTCGGTTTCAGCACCTACTGGACAAAATTAATGAATATATGGGCAAAGCTGCTACCCGTTTACATACTCTCTCACTGCTGGGTCATGTGATAAGACGACAGCCATCTTGGAAACATAAACTTTCTCAAGCACCTCTCCTGCTTTCTTTACTTAAGTGTCTTAAGGTAAGAACTATGTCAACACTGAGTATTTATTATATGTGTTATAAGGGGCCCTTGCTGTAATATCTGGGTGCCATTTGCATAAATTGGTTAGGGGAAAGGAAAATTTTGACAAAATAGTGAGTATGTACTCCATTTCCATTGAAGCACACTGGTGGAGGAAGCTTACACTGTCACTTCCCACATAGTAGATGTTCTGTGGATCCCTGACAGCCCTAGGTCTGAATGTTTCTTGTTTTATAAGGACTGAATTTCCCTAAATTGTACAACTTTGTATCCTTTGCTTTATGAAAACATGTAAAACGTTAAGACACTAAAGTTAATATAGGGAGAAAACAGTGTTTTGTGATTAGCAGGAAGACTGCAAGTCAAGACTCCTAGTTTCTTTTCCTTCCTGTGCCACTAACTTGCTGAGAGAACGTGAGCAAGTCACTTGACTGTCCTGTATTTTCGTTTCCCCATTTGATAAATTAGTAATTATATACCCTGTGTGTATCTCACGTGAGTGTTATGAGAATAGATTGAAGTTTGCAAAGATACATGAATACAAGGTACAGAAATTTGCATAATTAGTTATAATAGTAGATTAGCATTAGTAGAGTCTCTATTCATAAAGATTTTTTTTTTTTTTTTTTTTTTTTTTAATTGGAGGCATCAGGCAGACAGAATTTACAGTTTGGGACCTCTTCAGTTACCTTAGATTTACCATGCAACAGTACCTTCAGCTAACATCAGTATTTTGTTTCAGCAGTGCTCAGTTTTTTGATGTGTATTTCAGCAATCTGACAAACTGATTGTAGCTAACCTCAAGTTTTAATACTGAAGCTCTAAACTCAAGATACAGATTATTATGCTCTGGTCCAAATGGTTTCATTTTTATCATGTATTTGTTACTATAACAGGTTGACTATTTAACTTGTGTGGCTGCACATAAAGAGGCTTGTACGCATTTAAGAGATGTTAACATGAGGACAGCTGGGGCCTAGTTTTAGTAGTCTGCCAGCTATGTGGGGTACCCATATCAAATTTCAAATCTCTTGGGCACTGGAGGCAGAGCATGTTTAGTTCTAAACAGGCAGAGGTAGGTATACCGGGAGTGGTTCTCTCCATTCAGATAAGGAACAGGTATAAAGACTGCCTTTGAAGGAAGTCAACAAATTCTTAGGCAGCAGGTCAGTCGTTGGAAGACAGGATAGTAGCTGGAATCCCTGACTTTCTCTTGGGGATCTGCAAGATTAAAGGGGCAGGTGTGATAGTGAGCCAAAGTTTGGTAGGTTTAGATTAGGCATCCTTAAAGTAAGGAGCCTTACCAGAGTGTAAATATGTGATGTCCATTGTGTACTAGTGCTGCGTCAGGAAAAAAATGAAACTTCTCCATTTGAATTCTGACTAATATGACTTTTCTTCATTGCAGACTGACACAGATGTAGTAGTACTCACCACTGGTGTCCTAGTGTTAATAACCATGCTGCCAATGATTCCACAGTCTGGCAAAATGTACCTTCATGATTTCTTTGGTATATTTGGCCGTCTCTCATCCTGGTGCTTGAAGAATCCAGGTGAGAGATGTGACTTTGTTGCAAGTGTGATTCAGTAGCACCATTTCTCTGACTGCTGGCGAGCACTCTATCTTGGGAGACTAGTGGTGGGCTGCAGTTCTGACTCTTGGGGTTAGTTAAATGGGGAAAATTAGATACTAAATGCAAAAGCTATTCCTTTTCTTTGACAGTTAATGTCTGGATTTTGCTCTTGTACCATGGCGCTTATTGGTACAACACTCTGAAATGAGGGATTTTGTGATGCTTTAAGTTCAATAGTTCTGCTGCTGCCCCTACATGGCAGGAATGCAACTCTTAGAGCTCTAAGGATATGGCTGGACAGTTAAGTCTAGTAGATGGAAAGGTGAGAGAGAAAACAACTAGCTTGAACCAGGTGCCAGTTTGAAGGTTCTCAGTTATGAGTGTTAGCTATGGATGTAGGAATTTCTGACAATGCTTCTGAACCAGTAATCACTAAAGTACTGGTAGTATTAGACTTTTCATTTTAACATTGATTGGTCTTAGTCCATTCTGACAATCCATTAGCCATTTTGGGGCACAACTCTAGAAGTTGCATGTCTTCTGTCTGTGTGACCCTGTGAACAAATGCCATAGTTGAGTATATAGAGGTGTGATTTAGAAGGCCATTTTGGCATTGACTCATATCATAGCTGCTCCTACAGGCCGGAAAGACAAGCCAGTAGTTACACAATTCAAACTTGTGATATTTTTTCCCCTGTGGTTATCAGATTTTTATTTGACTTTGAGCTGAAAGGGGTGTCCTTATTGATTTGCTTAGTGTTCAGTCAGTCATGCAAACTACAATTGTTGAAAAATTAACTCTTCTGCAAAGGAGCCAATCTGAATAGTAAGGATTTGTTTTAAGGATTATTTATGATGTGTATTGCTGTAGCACCTAGGCTCCCTAGTTGAGGACCTTAGGTACTGTACAAACACAGGATAAAAGAGAGCCTGAATGAATACTCCGTTCCTGATTTTACTGTTTAGTTCAGAGCTGATTGACACTTGTGACTTGCAAGTGCGGCCTCTCCTTTCACACAGTTGATGGTCTTAAGCATTGCCAAGCTTTGGTGCTTCCAAACTGTTATTTGTCTTGAATCATTACAGGCATTCTTAAAGCACTATCTCGTAACTTCTGACACTCAATTTTCTTTGAGCTCATCAGCAGAATTTCTCTTCTTTCTCTCCTCCAATTCAATCATGTAAAAAGGCTCCAACTATTTTCCCCAGGTCATGTGGCAGAGATCTATCTCGTCCATCTCCATGCCAGTGTTTATGCTCTCTTTCACCGCCTTTATGGAATGTATCCTTGCAACTTTGTCTCCTTTCTACGCTCTCACTACAGTATGAAGGAAAACTTGGAGACTTTTGAAGAGGTGGTCAAGGTAAAATATAGCTTATGTTCATATCAGTTAAGAAAAATGTGTAGTTTATAGCTGCAAGATTGTAGTTATCTGCCAAACAGCGCTACTGCATTGATATAATTGGATTGAGTACTGTGCAGTGAAACAGGATCATGACAGATTACTGGCAGAATGGAACCTTAGTGGAAGCAAGAACAGCTTTCTAAATACAAGCAAGTCTGAACAATTAATCTACCTGTCACACTTATGTAACTGTCCTCTAAACTTTTAGCCCTTGCCTATTGGAACTACTTGTTGGTGCTCCATTTTTTGGAGTTTAATATGGTGCAAAGCTTTTCCAGATGCACTAAATACATATTTATCTGTTTTGTCCCCACTTTTCCAGCCAATGATGGAACATGTACGAATTCATCCAGAATTAGTGACTGGATCCAAGGACCATGAACTGGACCCACGAAGGTATATAAATTCACTCCTCTATTAGGAAAGGCTGTGAACGAGCAGTCTTTAGATGGTCTTTTTCAGGAGGCTCACAACAGAAATTTGTGCCTGTCAACAGAAAAGTCCTATGCCAGTGATACTCTGCAATCAATACTCTAAGGTACCCCAGATAAAACGTAAGGTTTCTGCATCCGAGGTTACAGTTGGGGGTGGGGACACAAATTGTTGGAATAGGTCATTTTCCAGTGGTTTGTTTGGGGGTTGAACTTCATTTTGTATCTGGTGGGTAGATAATTACAATACTCAAGGAAGATATTTTAGTTATGGTAGAAACCAGTTAGTACTTCTGTGATGTAACAAAGCTATCTACAACTAATTTGCTCTTTTTCCTTAACAAAATAAAGAGGAATCTGCAGTCTCACTATGAGCATTTTGATTTGACATAAGTTACTCATGTCTGTTTTACTGGGTCAAGTTTTAAGATTGTGTTTTTTTTTTTTTCCTTTGACTCATTGAAAGTGCTTGATAGGATTTAAGTATTTAAAATGGCTTCAGTGTATCTGATTTGGTGCCTAGAAAATTTGATTCGGTTAACAGATCAATTCTTTTAACAGGTGTGTTTTTATGTGGCCTCAGCTGTACTAGCTTTTTTAGAAATAGGCCCATTTGCCTGCAGCAGCACCACTTGCTGCTTTTCTCTTGTCTCCACAGGCCCAGCCACTGAAGAGGAGAAATTGACTCTTGTTCCTGCATAATAGTGCTCTTCCCCTGCTTTCAGAGCCACTAGGAAAACACTACTAAATGGGAACCCATTGACTATCACAATGATCAATTTTGCAGGCTTCTCCCAGCTGCGTTTGGGTGGGGGGGGCAGCAGCTCTAAAGAGTTAGATTGGCACAGAATTGTCAGTTAAAACCCTTTGGGTTAGTATCTTGCATAAACGGTCTTGCTTCAAATTTTATCTTCTGGCCAAAAGCAAAGCAGCTTCTAAATGGATAGCTTCCTGTTTTTTCTTACTCTACTTTAACGTGCAATGAACTTCCATCCTCTGAGGTCTTGGCCTGTTCTAATTTGACTGCTGAGTTTAGTTACTCAGTTATACAGAGAAGAGGTGTACAGAGTGAAAGAAAGAAATTAGAATATTTATGCCCAAAACTTAAAACAAGTAAAACTCCTTAATTGGCATACCAGATAGCAACTTGCAAAAGAGTTTCAGAGTCTGCACTGCTGGTTTGTCTAAATTTGGACTCCCAGCATCTGAGGGTAGCTGTTCTGATCTCTCCATGTGTTGAAGCTCAGGACCATTCAAGACTTCGTATGCTGCTCCTCCTTTCCAGAGTGCTCCACAGAAGACCCTGCTGGGTTCAAATAGATCTGTTTCAAAGCTGCTATGTTGCCAAATTGGAGTCACCTCTTATGAGTCATCTAATTGCAATTTCTTTGTAAACTGTCTAAAACATTGGAAGGTACTCAATTGTATGGTGCCTCATCGTGTTTCAGCTGGGATTGTGCAAAGCTGGCAGGAACACACATGAGCCATCTGACAAACCAGTTCCTAATATGTCCAGGAACCTTGATTTATAATCATAATTAGCTTATTTAAGACTAACTTACTCTTTTGGCTCCAAAAACTGTCTACAGGTGGAAAAGACTAGAAACTCATGATGTTGTGATAGAATGTGCCAAAATCTCCCTGGACCCAAAAGAAGCCTCATATGAAGACAGCTATTACTCTGTGTCACAGCCAGTCAGCATATGCTTGCAGCCTCGTCAAATTGACCCCAATGCCAGTCCTTATATTGACACACACAGCAGCTACGGTAAGAGCTAATTGGCACTTTTAATATCCATTGGAAGCAGACCAGCTATGTTACAAAAAATCACAGTTCTTACTAATGTACCCTTCTTGGAGTCCAGTTCTATAAGGCTACTTTTGCAAAAAGAAAAGTTGTTTTTTCCCCTATTCTGTACACACATATGAAGTCCTGATATTACTATTCTCTAGCAATGTCACAAAGCTGTGACTTTTTTTTTTCCCTTGAATGATGAGCTAATACCATTCCTGTTGCCTTGTCTGTCATTTACTCAGAATTGACAGTAGTGATTAGCTGGTCAAGTGTTCAGCACTTTCTGAGAATAAGGCCTCTTTAAGGTTGCACACTCAAATACTGAGACACCCCAAATCATTAGCCACTTAAAATTGTTGTTATATATTTTGCATGGATGGAAAGGGATAAATCTGCTCTCCAATAGCCAGATTATGTATGGGAAACAGATGAGTGGATTTGATTTTTTTTTTTTTTAAATAAAAACTGTTAAATATCTGCAAGAAGGACCATCAAGACCTAAATCAGATTTGATTAACATGAATGTTCCTTTTTTTTAAACTCCAGGAACTTCCACTTCTACCCCTTATTCCACTCCTAGGCTAACCCTATCACAAATGCAAGGGCAGCTACCTCAGATTCTGAGCCCACAGTCTACCCGGCTGTCAACTGAGCCACAGCAGGTAACGCATCTAACCATGGTACACCAGCATGTTATTACAAAGATGTTCACTCTTCACTCCTTAAATTGGCTTCTCATTGGATTTGAATATTTTAGAAATAGGTGCATTTGCTTTCAGTTGAGCAATCATTGCAGCTTCGTAGTATAACTTCTTCTGTACCTAGTATAGTAAAGAATTAAATGTAATCCTCATTGATACCTTTTTGTTTTTGACATTGGGCCTGGGCCAGATGTGTGTATTTCATATAGGTTTTTATTACATATTCCTAATTGATTTGCTTATATTGTGACACAGGTTACCATCTGGAGCCCCTCTGCAGTTTGTGGTATGACCACTCCACCAACCTCTCCAGGAATTGTCTCGTCGGAGTCCTCACAAACTTCATCACAGCCTTATAGCAAATATTTTAGCACACCTGGTATGTACTGCATTTCAGAGTTAGCATTTTAATGGGTTTTTTAACTTGGTCTAGAAGTGATACTTTGTTAAAAAAATATCTGTGTAGATACTTAGGTTTGCATACAGGCTCTTTAAAGGTGAATCTAAGTGTATTTGGAACTTCTTTAAACTGCTTTTCCCCTAAAAATTCTCTTACGTAGTTTGCTGTTCGTAAGTTTTGACGTCTTTAACTATATCATTACTCCACACTTGAATGGAGCATACAATTTTTTGAATGGGCGTCTTAAGTGGGAACAGCCAATTCTGCATTTGAGTTCTCCAAATCACCATTTAGACATCCAAGTACTCATTTTACACAGCTAAGTTCTAATATGAACACTGATACAGAGAACTGGGTACCCCGAGTTAAGTACTGAAGTTTGAAAACTGGATGTCCCATATGAAACTGAAAATTGTGAGATTTGAATGGCAGATCATTTGAAGTGTGTATCACTTGAACTTTATGAATGTGAAATTAACTCAAATTAAGAAGGATATGGAGTTTTAATGGCGATTAAACTTTTCTTTGCCTTTTGAGCAGGTGGAAAAGGAACCCCTCTAGGAACACCAGCCACCTCCCCTCCTCCACCCTGCATTTCAGATGACTTTGTGCACGTTTCACTCCCTTCAGCTGCTGCCACACCTCCCAAGAAGGTAAAGGCAAAATGTAACTGCCAGGCAAAGCTGGCTTCAGTCTCTGGGTTAACTTTTCATGAGAACCTGTTTTTCAGTCGTGGTTGTCTGTGTGTAAATCAAAAGTATTTAATTATGAAAAAGTATAGTTTGGGCCTTAACACAAACTAACAAATTGCCTGTAATTTCAGGTGATTTATATTTGGGTTAGCCTCTCCGAAGTCCTTTATTGATGTACCACTTAAGTCATCTGTCTGGAAAAATTCCCTCTCGCTGAACATGTACTAAAGGCTGCTTTGTGATAGATGTCTGTTGCAAAGAATCCTTATTTTCTTCCAGGAGGACAAACCGGATCCCGGGAGGCCTTCGCTGTCCCGACAGCAAAATGTCATAAACAGCGAGAAAGCATTGGGTAAACTACATCCTCTTCTCCCAGCTCTCAATAGTCTTACCCCAAAGCAGTGATCTCATTTGTGGATAAATGTTTCCAGTTACAAAAGACTTCTCCTCTGCCCTTTCTCCATTTTTTCCCCATCCATTCCATAGTGGTTCCCGAATCCCACTCTAATGCTACCATTCAGCTTAACGTCACATGATAAAAACTTTTGATTTGTTTCCTGTTAACTATTCACTTCCAGAAATGCTTTGCATGGACTGCCTTCTTAGCTGCCCCTCAACCCCACCCCAGTGTTCCACAATTTAAATATTTAACGTTTGGAACACAGAATTAAGTGAAGGTTGCAAAAGATTAAAAAGGAGAAACTCAAGCTTTGAGGATGATCTTTGGAAGCTCTCTTATGTTTAGATTCCTCAACTTCAAAATGACTTGCAGTGTTATGCATCTATAAGGCCGCCCATGCGTGTTCCTTCACTGTGTCAGCAGTTCAGGATAGACTCTTTCCCCTCAAATGCTTCTGGAAGCAGAACTTGGTATTTTTTCATACTCCTGCAGTGTTACTATATCACTGCATTTGAGAGAACCCTTTCTAGTTCCATGTGGAGTAGTAAAATCTGTAGAGAATGTTTGAGGAAAAAAATGTATCTTATTGGAAATGGAATTTATACTTGTCATTTCCTCTATTCCCCCACCCACACATCTCTGGAAGGGGTGGAAAAGGACTTTGATGGTACCACATTTAAGGTACTAAAGAACTGCTGTAGAAATGTCTTCAGGGTGGAGAAGATATTGGAATTTAAAACTGGCTTTCCACAATGGAGTTGTCTTGCAACACTGGTATCTGAACTTTTTGGTATTTGGCATTTGTGCTAGACTTTCCATTGGATTCCCAACTTGTGACTGAGCTGCGAACCTAAGGTTTCTATCCCTGCATTACTTAGTATGTGCGTCTCTATCATCTGTCTCAGACTTTTGATCTGTTACTCAGTCACATATGGTTTAGTTTGTACTGCATTCATTCAGTTAAGCTTTTTTTGTAGGTAAGTACTGTTTGTTGGAGCAAGATCAGTGTTTTAAAGGGAGTTTAGAGCTGGCCTGGAAATCTAGCAGTGCAAACATATTTGAGACTTAAGCTTTGTCCTTCCTTTTCATGGGTAGAAGAACTGCAGACAACATACTTCTCTTCTGTGGAGGAGACTACCTCATCTCACTCTGCAGTAGCACTTCTTGTCATTTCAAAATCACATTGGCTGTCTCTGGAGGGACCAGTGACCTAACACTTCAGGACTCTTTGATTTGCGGGTGGAGCAGAAATGGGGTATGCTCCTGTTTTGGGGAGGATCTAGAGGGATGGAGAATGTTGTTTGAAGACTGTTTCAGCAGAAGTGGAAGATATCGTATTGTTAAGTCTTATGATGACATATAGCATCTGTACAATTACTTTTTTTTTTTTTTTTTTTCTTCAGAAGTGCCTGGCAGTAAAAGTTCTGTAAATTTAAGTGATCTTCCAGAATTTTTAGGTTGCCTGGCCTCTGATGAAGATAGTGTTGAGAAGGACAGAGAAGAAGGTAATGTCTCTTGGTATCCTTATGTAGGTTTTATATGCATTTAGACCTCGAGCTAGTATGGTACTGAGTTTGACGATTCAGACGTTTTTAATTTTATCAAGCCAGATATAAATGAGTATTACTAATTACTGCGGACAGAAGAAAATGTGTGGATTCAGGGAACCTATCGGGGATACCAGCTTCTTCCTGATAAGTGTTCCAAAAGTGGCATAAATGTATAGTTAGTTAATTTCACCTTGCTTCTTATCAACTCTTCCCACATAAATGAAGAGACTTCATGTTGGATGTACAGCAACTCTGCACATATTTTGGATGAGAATGAAATATCCTTAATTCCTGAAAGAAATTGTTGCTGTCAAGGTATACTGAGCCACACTGCCCTGCTTAATTGTTGTAATCCCCCCTATTGGCTTTGTCTTCCTGGTCCATTTAAACATTGTCTATTTTTGAAATCTGCTCCTTTTATGCAAGAATCCTGTTAGTGATCCTTATCGTTTACATATGTATCAATGTAAAAATCAGATTATTTCAGAAGTAAATGTAATGCATAAATAATAGTAAACCCTTCTTTACGTGACTAGTGTTAAGGCTGTATTTCCTCTTTTTAATCTGGGAAGAATTTCTGACTTTGAGACAACCAATAAGTCCCTAGCTGACTCTTTTTTGCATTGGTTTTAAAAAAAAAATTACCATTTACAGTCAAGTGGAAAATGTATTTATTTTAATATCAGGGATCAAACTATCTTAATTTTGGGACGTTACCATTTACATTTGGAAAGAATGAATTGCTTCTGCGCACCCACCCCTGAAATACATGATGATTACATAGCCCCTTTATAAAATTTTCTGATCAAGATAATTTTGAAATAAAACTTTATAATGTTCCTTAATTAGCATGCCAGGCTAGATGGCACTACTCTAGACTTTCTTCTAGTGACTTTATTTGGGGCCTGAGCCAAAGTCTGTTGAAGTCAATGGAGTGACTCCACTGACTTCAATGGATTTTAGATCAGGCACTTAAAGGAGAGTGAAAAGAGATACTATAAGATTTTATTCCAAAAATTTATATAGTTTTTAATATCTACAGGTTAACTTGCATTTTTTCCATCCCTGTTCTGTTAGTTTTCTGATATTCTGTAAAACAGCATAATATCTGTATTTTCTAGATCCATAAACAGGGATAGCCATTATTTCCAAAAAAAAATTGTTGCAATACCCCAACTATTCCTTTGAAAAATTATTCCATCCTAAAGTCTGTCCTCCTTAATTTCCAGTATTCACAACAGCCTTCTTTCCCCACAAATAAAAATCCAAATTCTTTATTAGGAAGTAGTTAGCAGAAAAGGAAAAGGACTTCCTTTCTGCTAAAATTTCTAAAAACAAACTTATAGGAGGATAAGCAAATACTTGCTTTTTGTATAAAAACAGACCCCTACTTGCTATGCGGAAAATTCACCCTTATGCAGAGGACTATTGCAAGGCTTATGTATCACTTAAAACCCTATTTTGAGTAAGACAGTGGTCAGTTTCATAGTATTGTCTTAACACGCATTGTGTTAATAGGGTGTCTTTCAATATTTTCTTCATATTAGCGCTATAAGGGACGATGTAGCACTTTTTCCATGTTTAGTATAGTCAGTCTCCCTTTTTCTACAGATGTATATGACTTTTTAATTCAGAGGCTTTTTTTCTACGGATAAACTGAACAATATATTTACAAATTTATCGATCTTCTTTGAAACTTTAATTGACAAAGACTCAAATTAAAAAAAAACCCGCTAGAAACAAAGCAAATTGTTTTAAATCACCAGTTTTGATCATGACTTAAATCAGCAAGCAGGAAACCTTGATATATGTAATTCATCTTTATACTTTTTAATTACTTTCCTAATGAAAGGTTGATTTCTCATTGGTTGGCAACCATTAAAACATGTTGATTTGTAACTAAATATAGTCTGTTTACATGGACTTTGGTGCTTCTTTTTGATAACCAGGAGGATACACTATATCTATATACCTATATTTAAGTAACTATATAGCTTAACTTACCTTTATTTGGTTTCTGAATTTTCACATTTTTTATTGTTTAAAAAATGGTGAATGATGCATTTTTTTATTTACTGAATTGATTTCTTTTATTTGTGATTTGTGTAAAGCACTATTTGGATAGAAATTCAAATTCAGTTAAAATGCACAAAAATAACATTTAATTTTTTTTATTCAATAAAACTACCTTAAATGTGCTGCATACATTTAAAAAAACCTTATCAAAACATGCTTTGCATTTAAAACTAACAGTTTTATTAAATGAAGTATTATCTGTAGTTAATGAATTGAACTGATGATTTCTGGTCAGAATGTCTTTCAAGATTTTCGAATTAATAGATCTCGTTTTTTCATACCTAGTTTTTATTCATAGATTGGAAGAGGAAAACAAGCTTTCCTGCTTTATTCAACTAGTTCATTTCAGTGTTAAGAAACTGATTGGAAGCTGAAAAACTGAAATGAAGAAAAGATTCTCTCTGCTCCTGCAAAAGAGGCTACTGCTGTCAAAAGCTGGTTTAGCACTTTCACAAACTCTGGTTCCAAGTGTTTATCCAGTGACTTTCACTATTATTCAGGGGTTTGACTTCTACCTAAAACTTAGCAGCAAATATGAACTGCTGAATATTTTTTGTAGTTGATTAAAGTGATTGTAATTTGTAATAAGTTTTTAGGCCTTAAAATAAGTTGTCAATTTGAAATTTAATTTTAAGTATTTAACTAAATTTAAAAAACATCTGATTTAAATAAACCAATTTTTAAATGTATTTAATTGGTGTTTTTATCCACCCGGTATAGAAAGGCAGGTTTATTTTATTTGCTTTATTTCTAGCTTTTCCAATTTAATAAAATCTACTCTTATTTGTATTATCTTAATAGTGGTAAATAATTTACATCCTATTGTGCATATTCCCAAATACTTTGTCTGGTCCATTTCAATTTGAAAAATCTTCCCAAAGTTTTAAGAACTCAAATTACACTTTGAAAAATTCATCTCTCTGTCATAAAGCAATGAGTTAATTTGCATCCCTCAGTTCTGAAATTGTACCCTGTTCTAATTTTACATTAAGAAAGTTTACAGGATTTGTATCCCAGGTTACAAAGAGCAAGCCTGAGTGTGTACCAGGTAAACGGATGTCTAAATGTTCACAGGAGTTGGTTTGGGGGTGTTGTATAGGAGGTGAAAGGTGGATTGTCTTAACACAGCACCAAACTTATTTTTTTTAAAGCTTATTTGCCTATTAACTGCCTTTTCTTTTTTTCTCAGATGCAATATCAAAAGAGATCTCTGAGATCACTACAGCAGATGCTGAGCCCATGGTGCCTAGAGGAGGATTTGACTCTCCCTTTTACCGCACAAGTGAGAGTTTAGCAGCCTCTCAAAGGAAGCCCCATTCAGTAGCCTCCAGTGTTCAAGGACACAGTGTGAGCTCTGAACCGTTAGCCTCGTCTCTGGAAAAATCTGGGCCAGAGGGTGCACGAGACACACCTAAACAAGCATTTACTCCCATTGAGAGGCCCTGTGGAGCCTCTGATGAAAGCCCTGCTGGTAACAGGGTAGGCCAATCCTCTATGGAGACCAGTATCCTCACTCCCAGCCCTTGCAAAGTACCAGCACAGAGAAGAATGAGGTTTGGGAGTGGGCAGCCTCCCTCATATGAGCACCTTTTTGAGGTTGCATTACCAAAGACTGCCTACCTCTTTGTTAGCAAGAAGACTGAGGAGCTGCTAAAGAAAGTCAAGGGAAACCAGGATGAAGACTGCACATCTTCCACCTCTCCAATGGAAGTACTGGATAGACTGATACAGCAAGGAGCAGATGCACATACCAAGGAGCTCAACAAGTAAGTGTCTACAGACCTTGCTCTGGAGACACTTCGTTACCACTTTCCTTGTCAGTCCATATATCAGTAGCAGTGCCTGAAAGGCTGCTTTGCTTGGAAACCAAGAAGCTCTGCAGCCATGGCTCTGTAGTCCTTATATTGAAAGTGCATAATTGCTTCATGTTAAGTCATCTCTTCAGGGGTTCCTAGCTGGACATGCATGAGTTCTTGAAAGTGAACTTTCTAGCCAGAATGGTAGCTTAACATTTATCTGCATAAGTAAAATGTCTTTATGAAGGTAGAATTTACCACATCTGAGGTGGAAGTCAAACTCAAACAGTTTAATGGGACTAAATCAGGCGGCCCAGATAATCTCCATCCTAGAATATTAAAGGAACTGACACATGAAATTGCAAGCTCAATAACAAGGATTTTTAATGAATCTGTAAACTCAGGGGTCGTACTCTATGACTGGAGAATTGCTAATATAGTTCCTATTTTTAATAAAGGAAAAAAAGTGATCCAGGAAACTACAGGCCTGTTAGTTTGACCTCAATTGTATGCAAGGTCTTGGAACAAATTTTGAAAGAGAAAGTAATTAAGGACATAGAGGTGAACGGCAATTGGGATAAAATACAATATGGTTATACAAAAGGTAGATCATGCCAAACTAACCTGATCTCCTCCCTTGAGAAGACAACTGAACTTTTAGACAAAGGAAATGCAGTAGATCTAATCTACCTGGATTTCTGTAAGGCATTTGATACAGTTCCACATGGGAAATTATTAGCCAAATTGGAGCAGATGGGGATTAATATGAGAATTGAAAGGTGGATAAAGAATTGGTTAAAGGGGTGACTACAACGGGTCATACTGGAAGGTGAACTGTCAGGATTGGTCTTGGAATCAATTTTATTAAACATTTTTATTGCTGACTTTGGTACAAAAAGTGAGTGTGCGCTAATAAAATTTGTGGATGACACAAAGTTGGGAGGTATTACCAACACTGAGGAGGACCCAAAATATTGTACAAGAAGATCTGGATAATTTTGTAAACTGGAGTAATAGAAATTGGATGAAATTTAATAGAGCAAAATGCAAGGTAATGCATTTAGGGACCAACAAGAATTTTTGCTATAAGCTGGGGACTTATCAGTTCAAAGTGACAGAGGAAGAGAAAGACCTGGGTGTATTGATCACAAGATGACTATGAGCTGTCAGTGTGCTACAGTTTTAAAAAAGGCTAATGCAGTCCTAGGATGCATCAGGCGAGGTATTTCCAGTAGAGACAGGGAAGTGTTAGTACCATTATACTAACTGGTCAGATCTCGTCTGGAATACTGTGTTCAATTCTAGTGTCCCATGTTTAAGAAAGATGAATTCAAATTGGAACAGGTACAGAGAAAGGTTACTAGGATGATCTGAGGAATGGAAAACCTACCTTATAAAAGGAGACTCAAAGAGCTTGGCTTGTTTACCCTAACCAAAAGAAGGCTGAGGGGAGATATGATTGCTCTCTATAAATACATCAGAATAATAAATACCAGGAAGGGAGAGGAGTTATTTAAGTTAAGCACCAATGTGGACACAAGAACAAATGGCTATAACCTGGCCATCAACAAGTTTCGGCTCAAAATTAGGCAAAGGTTTCTAATCATCAGAGGAGTCAAGTTCTGGAACACTGCTGGGCAAAAAACCTACCTGGCTTCAAGACTGAGCTTGATAAAGTTTATGAAGGGGATGATATGAGGAGATTGGCTACTGTCAGTAGAAAAAAAACCCAACTGGTGGAGATGGGACACTAGATGGGGAGAGCTCTGAGTTACTACAGAGAATTCTTTCCCAGGTATCTGCCTGGCGGGTCTTGCCCACATGCTCAGGGTCTAACTGATCGCCGTATATGGGGTTGGGAGGAATTTCTCCCTGGGTCAGATTGGCAGAGACCCTGGGGGTTTTCTCCTTCCCCTGCAGCATGAGGCATAAGGCACTTGCAGGTTTAAATGGTAAATTCTCTGTAACGTAAAACCATGATTTGAGGACTTCAGTAACTCAGCCAGAGGTTCTGGGTCTATTTCAGGAGGTCAGACTAGATGATCACAATGTTTCCTTCTGACTTTTAAAGTCTGACTCTGTGAATAACCTAAGGACTCTTGCTGCCTTTGCTGATGGAGCTCAGCTGTGTTGTTAAACCTGATGGTGAGGAAGTGGGGGCCATTGGCTGCCTGTCTCTAATGTGGCTTGGATGCTTGTCTGAGTTCTGGTGGCTTGGATGCTTGTCTGAGACACACTTAGGTCGAGATAAGTCAGCGTATGTCGACCTAATTATATCAGTGTACACACTACAGCCTTGTCCCGCCGATATAAAAGTGCCCGTCGACACCGACATAACTCACCCTATGCCTCTCATGGAGGTGTTTTGTCGGTGTAGTTAGGGCAACACAGTGTCTGTGTAGACACTGTTATTGGCTGTCTTGTCAATTTCAGGGCTCCAAGTTGGAGCCCTGAAATTGACAAGGAAGCCAGGCTGCCCATGCCTGGCTCCCCACTTAGGGAGCTGAGAAGCCCGAGCAGCTACCCCCACTGCCAGCGGAGAGTCAAGAATCCTAGGGGGTGGCTGATCCCCCTGCTCCTGGTGGGGAGCTGCATGGAGCTGAGAGCCTTGGCTCTCAGCCCCCGCCCCCGTCTCCCACACACTACCTTCAGTCAGTGGAAGCACTCCAGGTGGAGGATGCGCACCACTGACAGAAGGAGGGTAGTGTGGACATGTGTCAATTTAAAGCCTGTAGTGTAGATGTGCCCTTAGATAAAGTTGTTCACGAGGGCAGAGTTAGGTGTCCAGTAATGGGGCGAAGTCTAGTGGCCAGGAGAAGCATAGCAATTCCTTCCCCCAGTATGAAAGTCAGGAACTGGAAAAACTTGTTTGGGCCAAGGTGCAAGAAGGGAGAGTCATATATGGATACATCCATGTCTGTTTTTATTTCCTATTATGCACTCCCTTCATCTCCTTATCCTACTTCCTGCTTTGCCCCTTTCTCAAGCTGCTTTTTACACTTGGGACAGTCTCTCCCTTTCTGTCTACCAAGCACCTTTGCTGTCTTTCAAATTCCTCCTTAAAGCCCACTTTTTGTAGTGATCTTTACACCCTCTCACCTGAATTATTCTCTAGTATGATGTTTCATTTGTTAGATTACAAAGCCTTAGGGACAGGGACTGTATTTCAATCGGTCTTGTAAAGTGCTCACTTACAGTTTGTAAACTGTTAATACTGTGTTTTTATTTCCAGATTGCCTCTGCCAAGCAAATCTGCTGACTGGACTCACTTTGGAGGTAAACAAGTTTTTCTTGGTTTAGGACCATAAATGTAGTCCACAGTCAGTAAAAAATGCATTTCTTTGTATCTTCTTCTACTTGGTTTACTTAAATGATGGACTGCATATTTGGCTTCTTTCTTTTCACACGCTGAAGTTGGATGGTGACCGGCATTAAGATGTAGTTTATCTGTTCAGGAGATGATGCACCTTTCTGTTTCAACATTACAAGTTTCTTTTTCTTTGGAAAGTGATAATTACCTTTCCTACAGAACCAAGAATATTACTATGTGCTTTTCCCCCCACTAAATTGCAGTGGTACTCATGCCCATTATCAAATCTACAATTGCGTGTACTGGCCTTCTTCAAAGGGACACTGATTCTCTTTTATGGTTTTGTTTTTATGGCCACCTATGTAGAAACGAATACTCCTGAGGTGAATGACCCTTCAGTTTTAAAGCTGAATTCCACCTGGTTTAAAGAACTATTTAAATATTCCCCCCACTCCACCCCCAACTGATCATAACTCAGAGAGCCTAAAACTGAAATCTTTCCTCACTATTTAACATATATCTCACAGTTTTGTCGTCTTAGGCTTCCTTTTAACTTCCGTGTTGGTGATCTTCACGCCTCTGGGGAGATTTTAAAAAATGAGCCAGTTTAAAAATCCATATAACTAAGAGGCAGAGGGGTTTTAGGACAGAAGTCATTTTTGGACACATTGGTCTGGTTCCCTTAATTCAAATATGTCCCTTCTCTTTCTTCACCTGAGGCATCTGGAAGCTCCACTTAAGTCATAACTGACTTAAGCAGAGTTTTGTCAATCAAAAACCTACCCTGTACACTGTTAGAAAACTTTTAAATGTTGTCTGTGCTTAGGAATGCTTTTAGATAAATCTGTCTTACTAAGGTAGGATGGTGAAATAACAAAGGAGTGTGAAATTGGTCTGTCTAAAATCTTTCCAATGGCTTTTTGGAAGACATCCTCTCCTGACTATTTAAAATTGACATTTTTAAATGGTTTGAGGCTAATCCCAGTCTTATCACTTTTAGCTGATGCAGTAAAAGCCATGTCCTACCATTTCTCATTACTCTTTCCCAAAAATAATCATGAAAGCCACAAGCACAGCACTCATGAGCAGGTTGCTCGTGACAAAAACATGTAATGTAGGAGAAAATGTTGGCAGGGAAACAGACTTCAGTTTCAGGCTTCAAATGGGTTGTTGTATTTTTTTTTTTTTTTTATAATTATGAAGGCTGTGTAGGTTGGAGGAATGAGCCACAGGCTTAGAAATTGGAAGGTCCTAAATTCTAATTTTAATTCTGGTTCTGTCACTGATTTGCTGTGTAACTTTGTGGAAATTAGTTCTTTCTGATTCTGTGGGTAAAACTTTCAAAAGTGTCTTAGGTAGCACTGGAAGTCAGTGGCACTTAGGTAGCTTAGGCTAGGTCTACACTGCAAAGAAAAAAACGTGGAGCCCAGTCTCAGAACCCAGGTCAGTTGGCTTGGGTTGCAGGGTTAAAAATAGCAGTATAGACATTTCCCCCTCAGGCTAGAGCCTGGGCTCTGAAATCTGGCAAGGGGGGAGGGTCTTAGAGCCTAGGCTCCAGCCTGAGTGGGTCTATACTGCTATTTTTAGTCCGGCAGCCTGAGCCCTGCAAGCCCAAATCAGTTGACCCAGGCTCTGAGACCTGGTGCCGTGAGTTTTTTTTTTTTTTTTTTTTTTTTTTTTACTTTGTAGTGTAGACATAATCTCAGTCACACTTTCTAAAGTATCTAAGGGTATGTCTACACTACCCGCTGGATCGGCGGGCAGAGATCGATCCAGCGGGGGTCGATTTATCGCGTCTAGTCTAGACATGATAAATGGACCCCCGAGCGCTCTCCCGTCAACTCCTGTACTCCACCGCCGCGAGAGGTGCAGGCAGAGTCGACGGGGGAGCGGCAGCAGTCGACTCACCGCGATGAAGACACCACGGTAAGTCGATCTAAATACGATCTTATTCACATAGCTGAAGTTGCGTAACTTAGATCAATCCCCTTCCCCCCGCCTCCATAGACCAGGGCTAAGTCATCTAAGCATTCTAGAAAACTTTACCCCCATCTGTAAAATGTAGATACTAAATTGGTACCTATGAACTGTGGGTATGATGAGGATTCAAGAGTTTTGCAGTTAAAAAATAACCCTGGAAAAGTAGAGGGGGCCGGAATGATGATGTAAATTTGAATGTATGTAATAGAATAAAATATATTTAGCAGTAACCTTTGCTCTGTCATTTAACTCCGTCTAGGTTCTCCCCCTTCAGATGAGATTCACACCCTGCGTAACCAGCTGCTTTTGCTACACAACCAGTTATTGTATGAGCGCTTCAAAAGGCAACAACATGCCCTTCGGAACCGGCGACTCCTGCGGAAAGTGATCAAAGCAACAGCACTGGAGGAACATAATGCTGCCATGGTGAGCAAGGATTTAAGAGCTGTGCATGCCAAGAAGTGCTACCAATACATCACTATCAAATCTATGAATACCAGCCCCAGACAACATCTACTATAGTATCATAGAACTTTAAAATCTTTTAAAGTATTTATTATTGAAGTTTTTTTGTTGTTGTTTTTAAAGTAACCTTCGAACACTCCAATTTTTGAGGAATGGATTGTGGATAATTTTGATGCATTGTGATTAGTTGAAACTGGAAATTTACTGTAAAGGGCATTGAACTGAACACATACATGAAGAAGCCAACTGGCTTAAATAACTGTCAAACTTAGCTTAGAAAGATGTTGTAATTTAACAGTTATTGTTGTGCTTGCTTAACATTTGGGCAGTCTTAACATTAGGCTAGTAACCTTGTTAAGTTTCTGAAGAGGTACGTGCTTTCCATTTGAGGAGGAGGAATGCTGGCAGAAAGCTAAGTATTTCAAGTGTGTTCTCTCTTTCAGAGTCTCTGAATCTGGCCCTGATTAGTGATGAAAACTTAGTGGTGTGGAGTCCATGTGAAATAACTTTAATCTTGTTTGAATTCTTATGTCCACATTATAAAAGCTGTCATGTAAATTGGGATCTTTGTTGCGGTCACAGCAAAGAGGCTAAGAACTAAATAATTATTGGAAATGGAACTACCCTCTCTTCCCTGAGGCTGTCCCTTTAGGTCACCACTGGAGCACAGGGTGATGTGGAGGAACATACATAACTGCTGACCATATTTTGTGGATGTAACTTCAGTTTCCAGTATGTTCAGCCTGGCACCTTTAACCATTTCTTTAAAAAAACAAAAAAACCTTTTTATATGAGGAACATACTAAAGTGCTGTAACATAGCCAAGTTTGAAGACTGTGCTATTAGTGGGTTTTGTTTTTGATCCTTTATTTGGTGGTTGACTTGGGGTAGTGGTCTCTGATGTACTAGCTGAAGTAGCAAATTTGGTCATCTGACTTTTGGTATATGGTTCTGGACAGAAAGATCAGCTGAAACTACAGGAGAAAGATATCCACTCCTTGAAGCTTAGTCTGCAGAAAGAGCAGGCCAGATACCACCAATTTCAGGAAGAGCATGATAATATAGTGGCTCAGCTTCACAGCCAGATCCGACAGCTGCAACATGACAGGGAAGAATTCTACAACCAGAGCCAGGAATTGCAGGTATGAAACATAGCATGGAAAAGCTATAGTGAACAGATAATGTAGCTTTAAAAATAACCCCCCTAATGATCTGGCATGAAATGGCTCTTAAGTATATTAAACCTCTCACTTCAATCCAAATAAGACAACATGCAGTTAAAAATTCATCTAAGTTAATTCCATTCTTTGTGGCTTTGTTCTATTTTGCTTTGAAATGGCAAATTGCATGCCTTTAACTAGTCCGTAGATGATGATCATTTTTAGTGTTTAGTCTGTAACCGCTGATTATGCTGTGTGGGAGGAATGCTGGCCATCCTGCCAAATGTGTATTTTGCTAGGTTTGTAGTACAGTTTCAGAACTTTAAGCCTCTTGCTCTCTATTTGAACAGACCAAGCTGAAGGACTGTAGGAATATGATTGCAGATTTGAGGTTAGAATTAAAGAAAGCCAACAACAAGGTGTGTCACACAGAGTTGCTTCTCAGCCAAGTTTCTCAGAAGGTATGATTCCCTTTGTGGCCCTTTTGTTATGTCCTTTTTTGCTAGTACCCATTTTCAAATTTCTCTTTGTTCCTCAGAAGGCCTTTATCACTTTGGGTAAGCTGCTCCTCATACCACACTCAGTTCCATGGTATTGATTTTAAATGAGTGAGAACACAGAGTATGAAGAATTTTATGCTGAAGAAATTAGATTTGCTTGGTCCTAATACTTCTGAAATCTTGCTCCTCATTTTGGGTCTCTGGCCCACATTTGGAATTTCACAGATTGAGCAATATTACTCCAATATTACATTCTGTGCCAAAAAAATTAAAAATTCTGCACCAGAAATATAAAAACTCTGCACACAGTATTTTAAAATTCTGCAAATTTTATTTGTCAAATAAATGTGAAGGTTCCAGCTTGGCATTGGGGAGCACAGGCCACTGGCTGCAGAGAGGTGGGAGATCACTGTGCACCCTCCCTATGCCCCTCCAGGACACGGACTCAGCGGTGAGGCTGCACCCAACCCTGACACAGCGCAAGGACTGGGCCTGTCCCAGAAACACCCCAGGGCCCTGCCCCTCCATGCCAGGTGCACCAGGTGTGGGCAGACTGGCTCAGGAAGGCAGGATCCAAGTGTAGAGGGGCTTAATGTGGGGAGAGCCAGGTGTGGGTTGAGAGGGTTCTCTGTGGGGCAATCTGGGTGCAGGTGGCTTAGTGGGAGATCTGGGTGGAGGGGAGATCTGGGTGCACAGGGGCTTGTTGGGAGGTGGGTTTTGGATGCAACAGTAATGGGACTCTGCAGGGGGGTCCAGGTGAAGGTGGTTGGGGCTTGGGGAGGGGGAGGGGGTCCAGATGCTGGGGGAGTGGGCTTAGTGGGGTGGGGATCCAGGTGCAGCTGCTTGGGCATTGGTGGGGTGGGGATCTGGGTGCGGGTGGCTTGTCAGGTGGTCCAGGTTCAGGGGGAGTGGGGCTCAGCAGGCAGGTTCTGAGTACGAGCAGGTGAGACTCGGCAGGAGGGTCTGGGTGTGAGGGGATCTGGATGCACAGGGGTTGGGCGGATGGGGGGGCAGCTCCCTGTACAGGGATTCCTTCCCCTGCAGCTGAGGAGAGATGGTTGTAGGAAGTGGCGGGTGGGGGGAGGAGTTTGCAGAGCTTCCTGCAACTGGGGAAGAAATCTGGGGGTGGGTCTGACCCGACCCGGGATGCCATGCAGGGGAAAAGGAAGTTCCATCCTCCCCAGTCCAGCGGGGAATAGCAGCTGAGCCTGGCGCAGGGTAGGAGCCACCAGCCTGGTCTTCCCCAGACCTGCCCCATGCCCCACAGTGATTTACCTCTCTGCTGGCTGCCCTGGGCACTCAAAACATACTGCTGGGGAGGGTCTCATGACCGCTCTTGTGGCTTCCCTATGCTTCCCCATCAGAAAGGCATTTTACTGCGGGGAAGTAAAGAAATCTGCGGGGGACATAAATTCTACACATGCGCAGTGGCACAGAATTCCCCCAGGAGTAATTCATAATGTGCTTGGATTAAAGCGCTCCTTGTATTTTACTGTATGTTAAAGAGCCCCTGTCAGAAGGTAAAGGGACTTCACATACAAATGGAGAAGCAGTTACCTTATTTGAAGCAAACTGAGTGGTTAAGCTAACTAAATGCTGCATTTGTCTCATGGGATGCCACAATTTACCTGCAGCAACTCTGAGTAACATCCATTCACTTGATTGTCATAATGGCCTGCTACTTTCCCTAGGCATCATGGTTTGATTTTTCTTGTTCTTTTCAGTAAAAAATAACCCCCAGATGTAGTGTAGGTCAGGTGTGACACTTAGATTAAACTTTTCACTGCGGACTCTGTTTTTTTTTTTTTTTTTTTTTTTTTTTTTTAAAAGCTTTCCAACAGCGAGTCAGTCCAGCAGCAGATGGAGTTCTTGAATAGGCAGCTTCTGGTTCTTGGGGAGGTCAATGAGCTGTACTTGGAACAGCTGCAGCACAAGCATGCAGACACGACAAAGGTACAGTATGTGGGTCACAGGCAAGGCCTTTCTGGAAAGATTTGCCTTAGGATCATCATCAAGTTCAGTAGTGGCTTTTCAGTGAAGAAGGAAACTCTTTATAAATCATCAAACAAACTGACATAAATGTTTGCATCCAATTTCAAAGCAAATGAAGGAATATACTACTATGATTTATCTTTCAATGAGAGCTTTTGTGTTAGTCATGCCAGGCTATCCAGTCTGTCTTCAAATAGCTTCTTGGATGGCATAGTTTTTACTAGGTAAAATGATGGTTTTTACTGCCCCGGGAAAAACTAGTTCATCACAGTTTAAGGCATTTTCTAGTTTAAAAATTGTTTGTTTAATGCACACCACATTACACTTACGTTTAGTTATACATTCAGATTGTTGTTACATAATGCAGTAAATACATAGATTAATTTAGAGTTGCACAAATAAAAAGTAAAAGTGCAGTGGGTGTAATATTAATATATGTAATTATACTGAACATTGGAATGACTGCATTTTGGTTTGGTATCTTCTTAAGGAAGTTATTCATGTCATGACTCATTTCAGTTTTCAATATTATATAAATAAAAGTCAAAAACATTCTATGAAAAATGACAGTAATGCAGAGTTGTAGGCTTGAAGCATTGAGCAATCAGAAGCATGCAGAGTTGCAAATTACCAGTCCATTTGGCCATGCAGCAAAAGACCAACTTTGATTTAGTGGATAGACCGAGCTTGTCCCTCAGTTTTGAATGGGTGTATTCAAAGGTTGAAAAGATTTGTTCTATGCTTGCTGAACTTACTGGACACTGATGCAGTTATTTTTCTCAGTTTAAACTGGTTTTAACCTGGTATTTACCAGCACCGTGGCATAAACTAGCTTTTCCTGGAAAATTGCCTACCCTTAATAGGTTCAGTAACCTTGGAAACTTACATTTGTATCACCCTGGAGCAGAAATCCATATCACATATAATTTTCTATATGAAGATAAAAAGAGAATCTGCTGCTTGAGATATTGCATGGGAAGGCGCTTAGTGTTAATACAGTAGGTCTTGCAGCATGCAGAAGTAGTGCCATGTCACTTCAACAATTGTCACTAAAAGTGCTTATCTCTTGCAACCACACATACATCTCATGCTCCTTTTTTTGTAAAACTTCTAAGGACCACATGATTTTATTACCCTGCTCAGGGAAACATTTTTGTACCAATAGGGCAAGTGACACTTAAAGACAGTGTACCTGCTTTTACATGAGAGACAGCAACCAGTAAAAGTGAACTGTAAAGCCAAAAAAAGTGCCTTTTTTAGCACTTTGAGGGCCACATTTCAAAGAAATTGAAAATTATCCATTCTAATCTGATACAAGACTGACAAGCCTTACCCCTATTGCAAAGGGCTTAAGTAAGGAACACTGATGTGCTAATAAATTCCAGTCATGTGGAGCTATATTCATGGTAATTTAGTATCCCTGATACATTTACAAGTTCTCCAGTTCTGCATCTCTTTTTTTGGACGTTTGCTTTGTTTCATCTTACATAGAAATTATGCGATCTGTATCTGTATGCACACGTATAAATACTACAAACATTTAGGAATCCTGTCCCTATTAAAGCTCTCTTTAAAACCGTAACCCTTTCTTCCCCAGTGAAATCCTGAGAAAACAGATTTAGACTCTTCAAAGCAAAGGGGCATAGGATGGGTCCAGTGTTGTAGATGTTTTACTGTATCTGACCAAAGTTTAGCCTTTTACTTGTGTGACACTAAATGGTGTATTTCTCAGTAACACAGAGTACCCCTCTTTTTCAGGAAGTGGAAATGATGCAGGCTGCCTTTCGGAAAGAACTGGAGAAAGCAAAATTCTGTGTTCAACAGCAAAGCCAGAGGCTTGATGCCTCCCAGAAGCGGATAGTTGAACTGGAGTCTCAGCTTTCTAAGAAAGATCACCTGTTACTGGAGCAAAAGAAATATCTGGAGGATGTCAAAATCCAAGCAAGGTTGGGATTTCACTTCAGTAACTAATACTAACTTACACTATAGATAAAGCTGTTTGCCGTGTTGTTGTAGCTGTGTCGGTCCCAGGATATTAGAGAAACAAGGTGGGTGAGGTAATATCTTTTATTGGACCAACTTCTGTTGGTGCAAGAGACAAGTTTACATGGAGCTCTTCTTCAGGACCTGAAGAAGTATGTGTAAGCTCAGAAGAAAGCTCGTCTCTTTCACCAATAGAAGTGGGTGCAATAAAATATATTGTTATAAATAAAGTTCAAAAAAATGTATTGGCAGATGGGTTATACTTTGAGAAATTTAAATTAATAATAATGTGTTCTTTGTATGTTCAGAGACCAGCTGCAAGCGGTAGAGAGCAGATACAAAGCCCAGAAAAGAATTACACAAGTCTTTGAGCTGGAGATTTTAGATCTGTATGGCCGATGGGAGAAGGATAGCCTATTGAAAAAACTTGACGATGAAAAAACAGAAGCAGCTGAAGCAGCAGAAGAAAGGTAAGGACAATATTACAAAACTTGATGAGCTACTTGCAAGCTGCTTGAGGTAAACCTCCCTTAGTAATGTTTAGCATTCAGTACCTGCCATCCTTAAGTATCCAAAGTACTTTACTCAGCTTTATGAAGCATCAGCTTTTCTCATTCTTGCAGGTGGTGAAACTGAGATGAGTGGCTTGTCCAAGTCACCCAGTGAGTCAATAACAGAGTTGAGAATAAACTGTAAAGGAGCTCTTTAGTAACTAAAATACTATGCAAACCAGCTACAGGTGAAAACCATTCTAGTAAAACACTCTATTTTCTCTCTGAAGAATTTGAGCTCCATTAGCTCACATCCAGGACCTATCATTTTAATCTACAACAAAACAGAATTTTCTTAACTATTTTAATTGCTGCATAATGAATCTAGTTTAGCTTGTCTGATTGGGCAGCTCTACCCTTTGTAACAATTAGTTGACTGACTGGTAGGACCTAGTGTAGGAAATGTAGACAATACAGTCTATTTAAATGGGATGTTCTCCTCCAGGGAAATAGTTTACTCCATTGGCACTTTGTTCCTGTTGCGTTAAATAAGGACCTTTAGGATTGCTAATATCCAAAATTGGATGTTGAGATCTAATCCAAACTGTTGCATTTATCATGAAAATTGCTGAACCTTCATTATGACTACAAAAGTCTCAGGAATTGACCATCTTTTCTGGTCTGAAACATTGTCAGTTATGAGGCATTGTTTCTCACAACTTATCTGGATTTACCATCATCCCCAGCCAAAACTTGTTGGGCATGAATGGCTTGAGTAGGATATGTCAGAGGCATCCCTTTTATGCAAACGTAGTACTTTTGAATTGAAGTTTGCTATCTGGAAGTCAAAGAAAAGCTCTCTATTTTATTGCTTTCATTGAAGTCTTGAGACTTCTGTCCGAGTTTAAAAGGGGATTCTCCACTCGGGGAGGAAATACTAACCTTGATTATACTCAACAGTTACCTTTGCCCTCTTAGGAATTTGTCTGTTCTGCTGATTAGCATCCACATATATATGATTTAAATAAATCCTTCCTACTCATGAAATGCTTCCTGCTCATAGCCCTGTAGTAATTTCAGAATGGCTACAAAAAACAATTGATATAGTAAGAGCAGGTATTGTTCAGGCAACGGCAGGCAAAGGATAGATCTACAAATCCAAGTGGGAACTTTCCTAAAGCAGTGAGGATGCAGGTACATCCTACCCTTTGGATCTCTGCCAGTCTTGAACCTACATCCACCACTAAATCCGTGATGTTGGTTATCTTTCTGGCTATAGTATATTCAATGGTTTATGCTTTGCTGCAGGATTGATTGAAAGGAGAAACTGGTGACGGTATGTTTTAGCACATCTGTAATGGTAGACATAGAAACTAATCAAAGTAAACTGCCTTTTTCTCCAACTAGTTAATCTCTTCATGGTGTACCATTGCTACCATCATTTTGACTCTCTTTCTGTCTCTCATTCCAAAACAGGCTGGATTGTAGTAATGAAGGTTTTGCAGACTCTGTGGCAGGATACAGTGAAGAAGCAATTGGTAGAAATGGGGAGACCAAACCTCCGAGCACCCGGGGTAGTAGTAGCAGTAAAGGCAGCAGCAGTGAGCTGTCCACCCCAGAAAAATCCCAGAACCAGAGGATGGGTCAGTTCAGCAGTCACTGGGAAGCATCCATGTTGCTGGAGCCTTCCACTAGCGTCCCACTAACTGTAGGCTCACTCCCCAGCTCCAAGAGCTATCTTGGAATGAAGGTGCGTGAATTATTCCGCAACAAGAGCGAGAGCCAGTGTGATGAGGAGGGTATGACCATCAGCAGTCTTTCTGACACTCTAAAGAGTGAACTATGTAAAGATCCAAGCATGGTGGAGGCAAAGGCTCCTTCAAGCCCCGACAACCCCAGCCCCTCGCCCATGAACCAGGAAAGCAGTGTTGGACAGCTTCATATCATGGACTACAATGAAACTCATCATGACCACAGTTAAAAAGGAAGATAGTCAATCAGTGTTATTTTCATATTCTTGGCATAGAACAGGAGGCGCGAATGCAAGTTTAACTAAAAGCTTTTATGTTTCATTGGTCTGAGCAGCTAGCTCGAGCAGTGGAAACAAGAGTGATGTCTTTTTACATAAGATGACTGCTGAATGAATGCAAAATGGATTTAGGGTCTGGAATGGTAATGCCCAACCTAACTTTCTTCTGCTTCTCCTCTCTCAAATCCCATCGTTAGCAGTGTGTACTAATTTGAAGGGGCAACTGTTAGCATTTATAAGTATTTTTTCCCTTCTCCCCTCCCCAATGAGTGGTTGCATCCTATGAACTTGAGTGCAATATGAGGCCAAATTAACCTTTGTGAATCTACCTATGAATGCTTAGTGCTTTACTTAGCTGAAATATCTCAGCAAGCTTCCAATTTAGAACAGTTAATTGTGTTGCCCTTGCAGGTGATTTTGGTTATGTTCTTCTGGAAAGAAGCAAAACCAGAGTTTCTAGTGCATTCGTCTGAAGGTCTTTATTTTGCCTGTTTGTTTTCCTCCAACTCTGGTCTTTGTAGATTGGACTATGGTCAAGTGACTGAATGGTTAAAGAACAACACACATCTGCAAACTGATGTTGCATTCACCCCAATTCATAATCATTGTTTCTTTTGTCCTTAACATTTCCTGGAAAATTATATGTGAACAAACGTTGTCCTTCCCCAAGGAACTGCAAACTATTTGCTGAGGTCTCGTTAAAACACTCTTGCTTCTGATTTTTTTTTTTTCCTTGGGTGGGTAAGGGGGATGTTCATTGTTTGTTTGACAAACTGGTACTTGTCTGACCTTAAATTGTTGCGTAAGTGGAGGTGATGAGAACTGAATACTGAGTGCAGGGAGATCCAGACAAGGACAGTATGTAGAGATTTTGTGTAAAGTGGCGGGTTCACCAAAACTTCCAAGTGAGCATTTTGAAGAATATTCTGCAAATGTTTCTCTAAGCTGGGAGACAATTGTGCTGCCTGGACTCTTCTTTTCATTGTGATCTTTGTCCAGGCTGACCAAGACAGTCTCATTCTGGGTTGAAGAATCTCAAACATTCTTCTTCCCAGGAATAGTTTATAAGATTCCAGGCTTGAATCAAGAATCATTGGATAAACTCCCAAAGGAAGTCCTCCCCCTAATGCTATTGCTCTCTTGGATACAGAGGTCATGGCAGTTCAATTTGTGGCTACCTAGTTTTCTCTCTCTCTCTCTCTCTCTCTCCCCTTCCCCTCCACTCCACTCTCCCAAGCAACTGAGCTTACTGTTGGGCCAGTGTATGTAGCTCAAAATGATATACAGGACCCAATCCTGCAGCCTTCCCATCTTTATTATTCCCATTGAAGTCAATGGGGAGCCTTGCATGCTGAAGGACTTTGGGATCAGGATTTATGTCGGTCATCAAACTCTGGTTTCCTTCCTGTCAGAACAGAGATCCATTATTAGGAAAGAGAGAGAAGTTCATTTATGTGAGATTCTGATACGTCTGGGTCCAGGATCACTTAGTCTGTAATATGACCTTTTAAAGCTTCAGAGCCACGCTGCCCCAGGGTTCATTTTGTTCCTTCTTTTACAGATGTCGTCTTTTTTTTCCTTAAACAGTCTACAGGGGTGTTGGTAAGAATCTTCCGAAAGGTAACTACACTTGTACTCTGTTTTTCTAGCTTGACCTAATCTAAGTAGGAATAGACCTGATCAACGCAGGCTGGCATTCTGCTAACCTGACAAACAGAGCTGCTGTGATTTCCTCCCCCTCCAACTTCCCCCCCACTGCGCCCCCCCGTTGCCCAAAGAGACAATACCTTCCCTTCCATTCCACCTCTCCCATAACACCTATGGTCTGTATACATTTCTGCCTGTAAGCCAGTCCTGACTCTGAAAGTAAAGGTGAACTTTGGTGGTTTTTTCAAAGCTTGAACCTGCACAGAATAGGAAATAATGTCACTTACAAGTGACATTGACTGGTTTCGTTGACACGTCTGTAGGTTTTTTAAGCCTTGGTGGTAGTTGCAATAGCAAATGAGTGAAAACTCAAAGGCTTCATATCCCACTCACCCAGAAGTGAACAGTTTGCACATTGCCCCTAACAGGGCTAACTCAGCTATTGGATACAGTTCTGTTATGGGAATCAGATAGACCCTCCCTTCAGTTTGGCAATTCCCAACAGACTATCCTGCCACATGGTGACTCACTTCTTTTAGGGACTTTTGTTGTTTAGTAGCAAAAATGCTCTGGAGCTAATCAGAGCTCATCAGTAGGTGGCCTTTTCTCTTTTAAAAGGATGTTAGCACTGGGATGGAATCAGAAACCACTTTAGAAGGTTTATCTATGGACCACAAAGATTATGGAGGAACAAATTTTGCCATTGTTTTTGTAAATCTCTAAAATTATGGATCTACTGTATGTAGTAACTTGCATTTTGTTTAAAGGGATCCCATCAATGAAGTGGAGACAGATATTTTTAACTGACTGCTTTTAGTTAAATCTAAAAACGCTGTCTTTGTCAAAAGTTAATCTGTTCACTGCCTCGCTCTTTGTAAGCATGTTAAACAATCCACATTAAATGCCATAAATATGAAATACAAGGAAAAATGGTACAATCTAAGCTAAAGAGAACTTTAAACCAAAAGGAGGTTTTGCTGTCCTTATTAGAATGTTCTAAAATGTCAAGGCAGTTGCTTGTGTTTAACTGTGAACAAATAAAAATGTATTGTTTTGCACTACTTTGCGTTGAGCTCTCTGCAAGCTGCGCCCTCAGGGTGAAGGATCTGTGCCAGTAACCTATACTGACTGAATGTGAGCTTTGCAGAAACAAGATTAGCATTAAAGCACTTTCAGAGGTCCAAGTGTTTAATAGTATTGGGTATGTTACAAAACAGATAAATGTCCTGCCCTTCTGATGTTCTGCCATTTTTATAGATAGCATGAGCAATTTTTCCTTCTTTGCAAAATAGCTTTGATGTTGTCATAGGTATGTATAATCCAGTAATTTAACTGCACATGTAGTTTTCAGTGTTAATTCTGTGCCAGTCCTACTACACCTCTACCCCGATATAATGCTGTTCTTGGGAGCCAAAAAATCTTACCGCGTTATAGGTGAAACCACGTTGTATCGAACTTGCCTTGATCCGCAGGAGTGCGCATCCCCCCACTCACCCCGGAGCACTGCTTTACCACATTGTATCCAAATTTGTGTTATATCAGGGTAGAGGTGTACTTATGGTATCCAAGCATATCTACATACCCAGAGATATCTGCAAGTAGTCTGGATATTTGACTTGTCTTCTACATAGCATTGCTTGCTGGTCTGGACGGTAGGACTATGATCAGAATGCTGCTGTTCATCTTCTACCAGCCACCAATGATAGCTGAACATCACAGTGGTACAGTGAGCTATCCTTTCCAGAAAGAAAGCATTTACCATTTTGACTTTATTCCAGATGTCAGCTTCAGATACCATACCTGAAGTTCCCAAAGAGAAGTTGAGTGTGTTTGAAGTCCCCCAAAGACAGCAGAAAAGTGTCTAGTTCTTGGAACACATTTACATCTACTGCAGATGGCCCAGTTAGAATCATCTTAAAGGTCTGACTTGTATTAGAATCTTGCCAGCTAGTTTTACTGTGATTAAGGTTGTGTCTGCATAACAAATTCCACTTTGGGACTTTTTACATAGGAATGTATGCACAGCCTAGGGAATTGTATGCGCTGAAGGACCAATCGACCCATAGAACGACTTCTCAAATGCAATGAGACAGCCATTCTTAATTACAAATTAGCAAAAGGATGTTTCAGAAGCTGACCTGTGCTCTTACAACAATTGGAATCAGAATGAAAATCTGAAAGAGCACAAATGCAACTCTTTTTAAAGTTGCTCATCAAGCATGAATATCAATGGTGCAGTTAAAGTACTTTGAGCATAAAAATTAACACTTTTAAATGCATGAACCAACTTGGACTGTTTGATGCTGTCAGAGAGATCATATTTTTGCACAGATCAACTACTTGTATGGGGACTTCATCCCCATAACGGAGGATTTATGCACACTTTAATCCCTTACTGTGAGGGTCAGGTGATGTGGGAAGCCTTGTTTGGACCCTCTGACTTGGGTGAATTTTTCCTATAGGATGTAAATGGCAGAAAAACAGCAGAAACAGAATCTTGACTTTCTTTTATTGTTACATATCTCAATACAAGTTTAACATTCAAAAACTGCTCTTACCAGCATACAAATAATTCAATATATATTTCCACAAAAGTAGAGAAATAAAGAATCCACTTTACTTTCTAATGCTCATAAACACAACCATAAATAAGAATCATCCTTCCAGCAGCCATGGCTTTCCTCCCAGTTCTACTGCCACATAACAGACTGAAAAGCCAACTCTCCTTTTGACCTTGTTGCGTTCTTTAGTGCTGCTTCCTAGACCTGACCACTAGAGGCCTCCATGACTCTGCCAGCTCACTCAGAACTAATCTTTTGAGCTGCTGAACTTCCACCACACTTCCTGTTGTGGTTCCCTGCAAGACTTTTCAGGTCTAGCCGAATCCCTGACTTTCTAATTGCTGACTTGATCCCAGCTCTCTTCTGGATGGCCTATAAGCAGCATCCTGTTGGTTACGGTGTCTCCAGACTTAAACTTTTAAAAAAACAAATCTTTAACCTAAGGGATATTTTTGATTTGATACTGGTTTTTGACTGATGCCGTCCCCTGTCTAAATTGGACCAGAACTACAGAAGTAGTATGTAGCATACAGACAGCTGGATTTTGTTGGGATCCTGTATACTCTGCTTGTATCTGTATTTGTCTTCAGAAGGAAAAGCAGGTGATCAAGGAGACTTGAGGAACACAAAGTAAGCTAGTTTGGCTGCTTCCCAGGTTTCTTGTGTGTTTGTGTGTATGTGAACTTGGAAGACAAAGTTAAAGCAAAGTTTTATTACAGAGCTATGTTTGGATAATTACATTCCAACTACCTCAATTTCTACTCAGTTTCAACTGGATTTATGGCAAGATGGTACTCTTTCCAACATTGCCACTAGGTTGCTGTTGGAAAGCTGATACTTGTCTCTTCCTACCCTACCAACCTTCTAAATTTCTCTCAAACTTCGCTCTATCTGAAGTGGTGGTCATCCACTGTGTAGAGGGAAACTTATATAGAAACTAAAGTAATTTGGACAAACTGTTTTTGCAACTTATCTTTGAAAAAATCTTCCAAAAGACCATTGTCATGTTATTGCAAAACTATAGTTTCCCAAGAAACTTCCAATTTTTCCATTCAAGAGTCCTTGAGGAAATTTAGTGAGCAGGACTGGGTGAGAGGACTGGGGCAGTTACTTTTGGAATTATTCAGTAATTTGCTACAGTTTAGGAACTCCTGGGTAAGACATGAGCAACAGCTGTTAGCTTGTTGGGTGGCAGGGTTGTGATATTTAATACACAAAACTGAAAGTGAACTCATACTACGTTAACCTCAAAGTTAATACAGTAGTTTGAGCTGATCAGAATCCAAGTATTCCGGCTTACACTATATAAAGAATGACGTTAAAACTGGATTTTCAGATCTATACTGTGCAATAAGACCTGGTCTGTGCACAGGACTGGGAGTCAAAGTTGGGATTAGAAATCAGGAGTTCCCACCACTTGGACTTTGGCAAGTCACTTGACCCCTCACTGTGCCTCAGTTTTCCCATCTGTAAAATGGGAGACTATTTTCCCATCTCACAAAGTTGTGAATGACTTAATGTTTGTAAAATGCTCGATAGATGACACATGCCTTTCTGCCCACCCTGCAATTTTTGTTTTGTTTTTGGGAGATTCTTTGCGCTTTTCCTCTTCAGGAGTCACTTAGCTCACCTAGCATAGCAGAGATTCTTTTTTCAGACTTTTATACAGCCGCTGGAACAACGTATTGATCAACATATGAAAATGCACAAACAAATACTAGAACATTTATCTTCCATATAGCATAACTTTTGATTGGACTAGCAGACATTTACAGTAAGTGCAAATTCCTTATTTTCATACTATTTTTTATTTAAATATAGATCAGAACATATGGTCATGTAACCACTATTCTCAGAAATCCTAAACTGCACTCATTTTATGTAGCAAGAACAGATAAGTGATAACTAACTGCTTGCCTTTGACATTTAAAATAGAAGTATTTAAAGAGATTATAACTGAATATCTGTTTTGACAATTGAATTTTTAATTGTCATTTTAGTCACACTTATGGCCCTTTTAAAACTAAATTTAGATGGTGATTTCTGATCAACTTGTATTGCAGTAAAAAGAGTTGGTGATTTTAATGAATGGGAAATACCCTTGCTAGATTTTCCCCCTTGCCCCCCACCAATTCTGCTGTGTAGCATAAGCATAGGCAAAATAATGGAACCCTGTTACGGTGAGAGTAATTAACCATTGGAACAACTTAACAAGGGTTGTGGTGAATTCTCCATCACTGGAACTGTTAAAATCAAGATTGGATGTTTTTCTAGACGATATGCCGTAGTTCAACCACAGCTATTGGACTTGAAGCAGGAATTTATTCAGGGAAGTCCTGTGTCTCATCTGGAGTTAGGTGCAGCTGTGGAAGTTCAGACTGGCTGACACACTGATACTGAAGAAGGGTTGTTTCTAACTTGCTAACACAGGTCCTGATTCTTCTCTCACTGAAATCAATGTCAATGTTCCCTTTGACTTAAATGGCAGAAGGATGGGGTCCCTAGTTTTGCAAACTCCCTTAAAATGCCAACTCAGACATCCCCCAATGTTTGTTGTGTATGTGGATCTGGAGACACTCAGGATATTTGTTGCAGATTTACTTTCAGAGCTCTGCAAGTCTCAAATTGGGCATGCTCAACCAGCCTTCTCCACGGGGGGGGCGGTGATATCCCTCTGGGGGTTTTCCTTTGCTGCTGGTAGGACTTACACCCACTCTCTGGGCTGACACAGCAAGGGGCTTAGCGAAACTGATTTTTAGTGGGTAAAAATTACCCCTTGTTATAGCCCCTTTCATCTAAGGATTTTAAAAGGTGCTTTTACAAACAATAAGCTTCCCAGCCCCTCTGCTATGCAGTAGGTATCCTCCCCATTTTCAGATTGCGAAATTAAGCCACAGAGGTTAGATGACCTTTTACCTAAGGTTATTCAATGAGTCAGTAGCAGAGCTGGGAATAGGACCTGGAAGTTGTAACCTTCAGGCCCATGGTCTAACCAATAGCCCTCATTTCCTGCTTAACAGTTCCTGTCCCAGGGCTTGTCTACACCCAGCCGCTAGTTCGGCGGCTGGGAATCGAAGTTCTGGGTTCGACTTATCGCGTCTTGTCTGGACGCGATAAGTCGAACCAGGAAGTGATCGCCGTCGACTGCGGTACTCCAGCTCAGCGAGAGGAGTACCGCGGAGTCGACGGGGGAGCCTGCCTGCCGCGTGTGGACCGCGTCTGAACTGCGGTAAGTTCGAACTAAGGTATGTCGACTTCAGCTACGTTATTCACGTAGCTGAAGTTGCGTACCTTACTTCGACTTGGGGGGTTAGTGTAGACCAGGCCCCAGAGAGCATTTTATCTGTTACTTGTCTGTACGGTGCCTAGCACAATCAGGCCTGAAACTTGAAGTACTTAGATGCTATTAGTGACTTTAATTTTTCTCTCTAAAGCCACCTCCATGATACAGCTATTAAATAAAGTCTTCCACAGGAAGGGTGGCTTTTCTGCTACCCAAAATCCTGCTAGCAACTATGTCTGTTAAATAGCCCAACAATCTTAAATCTGTTTAAATTCCCCAGTAGTTTCAATTGAACGGGATCACTTAAAAATAATTATGAAGTTTGCTGAAGAAATCATGTCTATCCCAGAGCTGAGGGTTAAGTGCAATGATTCCTATACATCCTATGGAGAAGTGTATGAGCGGTGAGGGAAGAGAATGGGAACAAATACATAGAGGGGGTGGTAAAAGAAGGGGTGAAAGTTCACCTGTAAATACTTCCTATTCTTCTGAACTGCCATTCCCTTCTGCACTTCCTTGTTTGCTCAACCCTCCCATCTCAGTTGATACTTGTTTCAAAAACCTGGTCACCTTAAGGTAATAGCACCCCCATAATTTTAGCAAACACAGCCATGCATGCACGGGAAACGTTTATTCAGGAGTGTCTTCAGGCAGGAGGCAAAAGAACAGGAGCTAACTTGCCTGTGGGAGGGGAAAAGAGCAATCAGATACAGGGAAATACATCAGACTATCAAGATCTTGTTAAGAGCTTAGTTAATAATGCTTCCATAAAGCATCATAAATTATACAAATCAGTTCTAAGTGATAACTATGGGAAGAGAGCCTACAGGTGGACTGACTTTCATAACCCAGTCCTGGAAAGGTAGTTAGCTGGCTTCAGAGACTCTATAGGAAGGCAATGATTTAAAAATACTTTGCACTTTTCTATGCATGCTCCATCAGCTGATCTCAAATGCCTTACAGCTGTTAATGACCTAAGCATCAAACACTTCTGTGAGGTAGGTAAGATGTACCCAAGGGAAAGCAGAGGCATAGAGACCTTAAAGTGCAATTCTACTTTGAAAAGAGGCTGTGTCTGAGAATGGTCACCTCTTCCTCAGTAGATCTACTCCCTGGATTGGAGTCTTGCACACTAATAGTGGTAATAAATAACTTTTTCCTCTTGTTAGCCCTGCAAAGCCAAAACAGCTCTGGGAGAGTGAGCTGGATTCTTTTATGGTTCTCACACTGTCAATTAAATTTCAACTACAGGACCAAATTCTGTCCTCACTTACACCTGTGCCAACCCCATGGAAAGTGAAGGGGTTGAACAGCTATAAATGAAGACAGATTTTGGCTCAGTCTTTATTACTGGTATTGGTGTGGGATGTAGTGCACCCATCTTAGATTTCAGATAGGCCATTTACAGCAGTAAATTTGAGCAACCCGTAACCTGAAAAAATCAGATAGGAAGTCATAGAATTGGACTTCAAGTGACTTGCCCAAGACACAGCATTGGTGAGACCAGAATCTGATTGGTCCTAACTCCATCTGCTGCCCTCACCACTAGACCTGTCAAGGAGGAATACATGTGACATACACTATCCCTGTTCCCACTCTTTTTCTGGATCTCAGTAGAAAGGTGTCTGATAAGATCTAGGTTTATCTGCTTTTGGAAACTTACAAGACTACATATATTCAGAACTTGGGTCAAGACGGGAGGGAACAACTGCAGTGAATACTAGAGACCATATTTAATAACCAGCCACATCTATGCAAAAGTTGTATGAGCTTTGGTCCTTCTAAAAAGAGTGTTTCCCAGGTGGTTTCCAGGGACCATTGAGATATTTCCAAGTGTTTCTCCCTGTGCCATTCAGGTGCTCTTTTTTACCATGCTTACGGTTCTGCTCTCGTGAATAGTCTTTGTAACTAACCAAGGTCTGAGTAGCAGTAGTGAGGATAGCAGGACGTGGGCCTAGGGGAGCAGATGCCTTTGCTGACACATCCTGCTGTGTTCTCTTCTGAGAGTCAGCACTTCCATCACTCACGTTATGCAGGAAGTTCCGAGGCAGCTTCTCACTGTGGGCCACCCATGCTTTCATGCAGTCCAGCACTATGGGTATGAGGCTCACCACACCTCCGTAGTGGTTCTTTGCTTCATCGCAGCTCAGGTGATTCACCACATCATGAGGGTACCTGCGTGGGGGTCGGGGGGAAGCAGTTATTTACCAGATGGTAAATCAATAAATACATGGAACCCCAAAATGCCACTTTTAGAGTCGCTGGTACAAGTACATAGGCACTTTCAATTACTTTCTCAAGACAAAGGGTCAGTGATGGTCAGAAGTAGACTGTGTGGCTGAAATCGTTCCTGCCCAATAACATTCCTCACCACTGGGCCCAAATCTGGTTGCCCCCAGATTTAATTTCAACAGCATGTAAAAAATACATGTCTCTCCTCTGCCCAGTTGAAATAAACCATTGACAGTATAGGGTGGGGAAAACCTGTACTGCCGTTGCATGTGACTTCAGTGTACTAGGCTGCCCATATGTTATATTTCACTAGCACTGAAATTCACAAACTTAAAAAAAAAAATCTAACTATTTGTGAGTGGGGAGTGAATAGTATTGGGGGAAATTCTCCAAAGACCAATGGGATTACTGGGGCACCCTTGCTCTTTCATTGGAATTAGAAGACAGTCACATGGCTCTAATAGATGTGTGTGGTGGTCTGGAGTACAAATTTTGCTTACATCAGCAGAGGACCATGCCTCTCTGTTTCCCAGCTTTATAAATTGCTTAAGTGATGTTTGCTTTTTTTACAATGAGAAATGTATAAAAAAAGTGAGCTGATGATAGACGTACTTGGCTCGAATGGTGCTCAGGTCGTTGCTGGGGCTAACGAGCAGCTTGCATTTCTCCAAAATATTGTTCGTTACACTGGTACCAGGATGCAGGGCTTCTAGCTTTTGGCAGAGTTTGTTCAGTTCACTACAGATGCTCAAGAACATGAGGAGGATGCGTCTGTCGGTAGTGTTGTTACAGTGATGATCCATGTATGCCTGCACCTATGTAGTGCAACATGTGCAAGGAAGGGCAATATTTAAACCGCAGTGAAACTAGTTCAAACAAGCTGGTGCAGTTTTTATTGCTTTACGTACAAAGGACCGTTTCGATGCAGTTTGTGTTACACTGCAGAGAAACTGCCCTCTCAACCATGGCTCTGAAGGAAGCAATGTGCAGGGGAACCTATATGCAACAGGATTTCTGGAGCCTGCCTGGGTAAAAAGCTTCCTCCTTTCCTGTGCAATAGGATTTGGAGAGGTGTGGCTGGTGGTATCCACTGATTTGCAAATCCATGGCCATTCTTCCCCCTCCCCTGCTGGAACAGGAGTGCTGGCTGAGCTACTTCAGCCACGTGGCCAGTGTGGCTCCATTACTGTGATCTGAGGGTGCAGAAGAGGGTGTTTCCTGTCACCCTTTTTTTATACTAGTGAGTGGTGGATCAAAATTAGAGAGATGAAATGGCTAGGTATAGAGTCTTCCTGCCAAGTGGCAGGAGGTGGATTAGTTTGAACCTTGGTCATTGACATTATAATAATTACCACTTACAAAGCATCTGTATTGCTCAGTTTAATTTTATTAAATAATAAGACTAAATCTCAATGCTAATTCCTGGTAGAAACTGACATTAGTTCATAACACAATCTATCCAGAAACTCTTCTGAATAGCGAACAAAGCCCTTGCATTATTAAAGTAGAAAAATTAAATCCTAGTGAACCCTGATTTTAATGACATATGCTGTCTCCACATGTAAAGGGAGCACATCCATAATTGTCATTTTATTTAGATTTTTTTTCCCACGGTCTCTTCCAGGCTCTGAGTTCTTCACATTATTTAAAATATTCAATATTTTTGAAAGTTCCAAGACAATTCACATACCAACTCAGAACCCCCTACTCTATATTCAGCCCTCATTCCACCTTTGTAACACAGCCATTATTTTTAATAAACACTACAGAAAAATACAGTAGCTCCAATAACGAGGGAGTGGAAAGTAAGCTGCTTACTACAACAAGTTAAGGTTTACAGAGTCCATGTGTGACAGGGGAAGGTGGGTATGTTGGTCTTGTACTGTATATTTGTGTTTAGGAGTGAGGTGGGGAAATGGGATTGTTAGGCTAAGTTGTCTAAAGTGGTACTAAGCAGTATAGCGTTTGTATAAATGGGTAAATCATAATGTGTAGATACTTCTGTATCTATTTGATAATCCATTGTAGCATATAATATTGAGTTAATAAACAGATCTTACTAGAGGGGTTTGTATATAGCTTCCCCTAGTAAAGTTATTCGCCATTGAAATATACACAAGTGCATGACAGCATTATGCTGTCCCCATCACTGCTGGCAGAGATCTTTGTGCTGATTTCTTTGTTACCTGTCCAATACTTGCTATAGGCCTGATCTTGTCATGTGCATCCTCTCGGGTGTGGTCCAGTGCTGCAATAAATGTAAACTGCTGTTGCTGGAAGATCTTGTAAGTCTGTTCTATGTTTCTCAGACATTCTTTTACCTCGTTCATTTCCCCCCCCTCCTGGATTTTGAAAAAGGAGAGGGAGGAAGTTAGTTTTTTAAAGTGATACAATTTTACATGTGCAACTTTATTTTCATCTACAGCTGTAACCAGATGGGTTGAATTGCCCCCCAAAAATGAAAAAAATCAAGAAGCTGGGGAAATATATTGTGTTAAGGCTCTGCAGTCCCAGAGCCCCAAACAGTAAGTCAATGAGGTAGTAATGATGCTGCAAACAGAGGTAGAGAACCCAGAGGGGACCACTGACAATCAGATGCCATAAACCCTAGTGGATCTATTGTAAACATAATGTAGCAATGCATCAAACACAATGCTGTGAGAGGACCAAAGGGAGAAATATCTTCTCTTATCCAGTGTAAAGCTATTGCCCAAGCGGCTTGAAAACTGTCTTCTAACATTAAATGAAGGCCAGCTTGAGCGGCAGTGTGCAGTAAAGTGCGATGGAACAAGGGAGACCTGGACTTGAGGTTAACCTCTGGCTCTTTCACAGCGAGATGAGGGCCTGGCAAGGGGTGCTGATTTCCAGTGCTGGTCTTGTCTGAATGTAGAGGCAGTGTGAGCACTGCCTAGGGCTACCAGTTTCTATACTCCCCCACCTCCCTAGTTTCACCTTAACTTGTCTTGCCCCTACCCCAGAGAAGCTCCGACTATTCTTGTCCTTTTGATCCTCCAGTTTAAAAAAAAAATTCATTACTATTGCTCCTAGCCCCAGCAATCTAGATGCTAAAGGGGCACTGTGGGCACCACCACCATTTGCATGTCCTTGGTTAAATCTGGCTCTCAAGTTCTGGGATCAGAGGAAGGATTGTTATAGTGCCCATAAGTGCACACACCACTCAGCTGGGAATGGTATTAATGCTCTGAGTAGACAGTGCAGAGCCAGAAGGTGACCCAGAATGAAAGGGAAAACTGTCCATGGTTCCAAATTCCATGGCTGGATTTGTCAAGTGTATAGTTACTTTTGGGTGCCTTCTCCATCAACAGATCGTGAGGCTTTCCCCTCTTACAGACAGAGCATAGGCCACCTCGTAGTTGCTAAAATCCCCCATCTCTACACTTCTGATGATGCCCCATAGTAACAAGCATCCTGATGTCCCTATCTTCCCCCAATACTAGTTTGAAATCTTCCTGTATCCCCATACCGATCTGTCCTACCCAGCTGCTAAACCCTCCCACTCCCAAATATGTGGTGGAGTTTATGGATGTATGCCTGAGGCCCCACGCATCCCCACATAAAAACTATAGCTGGCCCTCAGAAGCCCTCCCGTTGGAGGGAGGTGAAATCTACGTTGGCACATACTCTGGGATGGGTGAGGATGGGAAACTCACTTGGGTTGGCTTAGGTTTGTCCCTCTAACAAGATCAAAATTGATCACAAAGAAGCTATTTACACTTTCTGCATGTTTAATAACGAAGTAGCAATTCGGCATTGAAAGCCACAATGTAAAAGTCTCCAATGGAGAAAATTTATTTTTTTACCCCAATCCTAATAGTTTGACACAGCAAACATTTACATTTCTGCAATAAAAAATAATGTTTACAATTAGAGATTAGATCAGAAATATAACAAATCTAAATGAAATACAAAATGCATGTGACTTTCCATAATAAATGGGTAATATAATGTCTTGATTCTTCCCAAAGATATTGAGCACCAGCAGCTCCCATTTGAATTCAGTGGGAGTTGTATTGCATAGCGCCTCTAAAAATCAAAGCACAGGTATTCTGTCAAATGAATTTATTTGCAGGTGTCAAAAATAGGCTGCAACTCTGTTATGGAAAAAAATGTCTAAAGTGTACAAAAAAAGTATAGGTCTGCAATGGATTTCAGAAACAGAGCAAGTAACAGATCTGGCTATTGACTTTTTAAAAATATAACTTGTACTCCTTACTATTAATGTTTTACAAGCAAAATAATTAATTACAAGATCTATTAATGGATGTTTTTATAAGATAGTAAATAGGTTTAACCAAAATATATATTCTTGTCTAAAGTAGCTGCCATTCCTTACCATGTGAATTGGACTGAGCCGTAAAGTCTTGCACTTCATGGGAAAGTTTGAAAAACTTTTGAGATACCTTGCCTTTAAAACCACCCTCTATAACTCTCCTATTATGATTGATTTTTATGAGCAAGTTTTCATTAAAGTGGAAACTCTAGCAGCTTGGAAGATACAATAGCCCCCTAAATTGCCTTTCAATGGGGCATATAAGGGCACCCAGCACTTCCCAGAATCAGTCATGTGGCATTCACTTGTTCCTGTTGCTTATTCGTCATCTCTAAAGTCCTGCTTCTCGGGGACATCAAAACAGTTTGACTGTCACAAAAGTGAGACTAAACTAAGAACAGGCATTAAAACTCTCAATCCCATTTTCATCCAGTAGTAAACAGAGACAGGCGGATGGATGGGATTTTCCTAGGAATGAGGTGACCTCACAGTTAAATTCAATTAGGCTCTTCTGAACACTCTCTGCTGCTGTGTAAAGTGCTTTTAAGTCTTTAGCAGAAAGGCCTTACACAGCCCGCAGATGGGTGAGTCCCTGTGGTCAGTCTGGACTCGGAGCTCCACTCACCTGTGTCTCCTGTCCCACTCCTGCATGTCCCGGACCTCCTGCCCCCGACACCGCCTGCTCCCCGCAGCCCTGCGGCCGCCAGCCCCAGCTGCGAGCTCCCCGCAGGGCAATTGTTACAATCGTCTCCCTAGGTAACGGTGACGTAGGGTATCCACGCCTCCCTCTGCCATAGGGCCACAGAGACCAGCAGGCGGGGGGGGAGTCAGTTTGGGTCGAGTAGGAGGAGTGGGCCCTGAGCTGGGCAGCATTGGCGGGG